>NC_143395.1:163604979-163908009 GCF_052110815.1 Crocodylus siamensis
ACAACAACAACAAGAACTACCTACCATCTGCTTGTGAGGCTTATGTTCTGGATTACTTTTGGCCTGCCTGGCTTTTTCAATATCTTCAGCTGTTAGTCCACTTACAGAGTGGTCTTGGTGAAAAGCTCTGTTCTGTCCAGAGGCAGCAGCAAAAGGATTTCCAGGGTCCCTAAATCCTCCAAATAGCTTCGCATTTACTTTGGCAGAAAAGGGATTCTGTCCTGGGCTTGAGTCTCCAGTCTCACTAACGTTTCTAAAAGGTCCATTTGTGGCATAAACATGCGTTGGGCCCTCTGCCCCACTGCATTCATTGGGCTGACCAGAAGATGATGAGAAGTCCTGCGCAGAACTCGATGATGACTCTGATCCTGAGAAAGCATAGTCCCTCGCAAAATCCTCACTGATATCAGTTAAGTTCTCCTGCTTTTTTCCCAGCTCCTGTAAGTTGCATTGGAAACAGTTCAGAAGTAGAAATTGAAAAACCCATAACATCCACCAATAATTCTCATATGGGCACATGATGCTAGGCCAGATCCAAACTTTTCCTGTTTATGGTAAATTTAGTGTGGAATATGGTCCCATCATTTTAAGAATACAAGAGTAATAAATGTACTACTGAACGCATTTTGTCCACTTTATTTCAATCTTATTGGATAAAGGATTATTAACAGTTAAAATAAAAGGCAAGTCCCTGACAAACATCCAAACAACACCCTTTGAGAAAGAAGTTCCATGACACAAATGAAAGTCAGGGCAAGTGCAATAATACCAGAAGAAGATAGTAAGCAGATAGTACAATATTAACCAACTCTGAACTTGCTATAATACATTGTTTAGATACCAGTCACAGGAGCAAAAGAATAACTAGGCAAATAAAAAAAATAAATGCAGAAATTCCCATTACAGTGCAATTTAGCTTAGACCTAGTTGGGCGATCACATCAGCACAGCCAAAGATTTCTGGTAATATTCTTTAATATGATATTTCTTTGCCTCTACAATTAGCTTGTGTATAATGTGTGGGTGACAAGGTACCAGACAGCTAAATTCAATGAACTGGTGTTCTAGGCACACATTTCCCCTGTGGCTCTGCTCAGTCCTGACCTGCAATACCTGCCCTGCTAGCCCAGATACTTTGTTCACTTTCCAGCACTGGTTAAGATTAACACAAGGGATGAGACTAACTCCCTGAGCCATCTAGTGCCTCTGGCTCTCCTCAGCCACCTGCCTCCACAGTAAATAAATCCTGGAGGTGCTGCTGAGGCCTGCAGCCAATAAGTGGGGTTCTAGTCCTCACATGATTATACAAGCAGCAGCACACTTTAGGCTCTTTCCCAAACATTGATTATTTTTTCCCCTCTTTGAGGAAGGAAAGCAGGACATAGCCCTTCCTGTTATGCAGGCAAGTCTCATGTAATTGCAAACAGCAACATCCCTGAAAAAACAAAAAAACAAAAAACCACACAACAAAAAACATGGATTTTTATTCAGTGCATTGAGACCAACCTTTATCACTGTATGAAAAGAGCAGATTTTATTTTTCCTTCTTACTTAATCTTAAAAGGTGGCAAGAACTGTCAGTACTTGGCAAGGGCTACAAGACATTTATAGAAGGTTCTTGTCCTCGCATCTTATAGCACACTAGCTTTCCTGAGACAAGCCACAGACTGTTCTTGTTGTGGCTATAACTCTAAATACAACTGATTTACAGATAGCAAGCTAAATGTACTGCAAACTTTTAAGTGCGACCTTCCTACATTGCAGAAAAGCATGCAAAAAAAAGCAAGTTATAGAAGTCTGTCACAGGATGATGAGTGTTCTCCCTATTTCTCTCCTGCCAACCATGCAACCAAAACATGTGAAAGAACTCCCACATGAGACCTGGGACCAGAGAGAGAGATTTGAAGATCAAAATGTATACATAGTAAAACTGGGGTGCATAAACACCCATAAGTGGACATGCCTAAGTCACTCACACTTCACCGAAGCCAGGGCAAACAAAGATAATATGGGCCTGGAATCCAGCAGATTCACAGAATATGGCCAAAAGAGACAGTTATGGTCTGTAGTCCAACTCCTTACAGCACAGGCCACAGAACTGCAGTGTAGTATTCTCTATCAAACCTACAACACATTTCAGGTATAAATATCTTAGAAGGTCATTATTTAGAGAATGGTCCCGCCAACCTAGGACCCAAAGCACAAGAGATGGCAACACATAAGATGTGGAACTCTCCTGTACATGGGGTCAAAAGCACAGAATTAACAGGCCATCTGCTGAGTACTACTACAAATGCAAACTTAATGCAGGTTCATAGCTTGGCTCTTCTGAAAAATCCAATCTAAACTATGAGTACAAAGAACCTGAACATCTGGCCCTGAACTCCTGTACAAATACACACTTAAGTGTGTGTGTGACAGAAGGGTTAAGAAGCTGCAGAATTGTCAGAGAAAGACTAAATGAGCATAAACCTAGGAAGATGCAAAGAGGTAAGATAGGCCATCTTATGCATGGCAATTTGACAAGACAAGATGACTAAAGCATATTTTGTATTCTGCATCTCTTACAACTCAGGAATAGAGCCGGGTGCACACTATGTAATAGAATCATGGAGAGTTAGGGTCGGAAGGACCTCCAGAGGTCTTCTAGTCTACCCCCCTGTTCAAACCAGGACCTTCCCAAACTAGATCATCCCAGCCAAAGCTTTGTCTAGCTGAGTTTTGAAAACCTCCAAGGGTGGAGCTTCCACCACCTCTCTGGGTAACCTGTTCCAGTTATTACCCTCCTGGCGAGACAATTCTTCCTAATGTCTAACCTAAACTTCCCTTGCTGCAACTTGAGGCCATTGCTTCTTGTGTCAATGCCCAGTTTAGCAAAACAGCACTGGGAATGAAGCTATGCTGCATCCAACAACCATAAGACAGTTCCTAGAACGTGGAAACTAACACCATTGGTGCATCCACAAATGCAAGCATGTGCGCTTGCAGCAGTTCAGATAGAAGCTATGCCATTGAGCCAGGGCTTTTTGCCTCAGTGCACATGCCCAGACATGCATTTGTGTGGGACAAATTGTGCCACTTGGGGAAAAATAACCCTGCCTGACTCCTGAACCTGCATACAGGGGGAGCTTGAGCCCAGGGCCAACACCTGTGCTATACCCAGCAGTATAAAAAGCTGCCTTGTCCTGGCCCCATCAGTACAAAAAGTTGCCCTATCAAGTAGCTCAGGGTTACTCGCTCTCAGGAGCTTCTGGGGCCACTACACCCTGTGTCAGCTGGACTGCTAAAACAACCCTGCACCCTTTACCCACTGCAGCAGTCTGACCTGCTGCACACCTGCCAGACCCAGATGGAGACTGCACAGCCAGTAGAGGCATCTGCCCCTCGAGGCCAGCTGTGACTGCAAAGTTGGCCTTCATGTGACACTACTGCCATGTGTGCCCCCTGCACAGCCATCTAGGCAGCTATTACCTGGAAGATGTTCCAGGTGTGGTGGCCTGGTCTGAACTGTCAAAGCATGTCCTCCTGGCCCCAACTGGCCAAGAGGTCAGCCACCTCCAACTGGGTCCAAGGTGCCAGCTCTGAGCAGGCAGGGTCCTGCCACTGGCCTCCCTAGCAGGAATTCTGGTGTCCCCTACTGGAAAACTGAAAAATCCCCAATAAAAAAAAATCCTGAAGTCACTCTATAAAATCCCCCGAAATCCATGTTCCTCCACAATTAAAACAAAAGACCGAGAGAGAGAGAGCAAGAGTTCAGTTGGGCAAAGTTTTATTGATAGATCTACAGTATTAAAGCAATTTGGAAGCCTACCAGTGTCTCTATCACCATAATAAAGTGAATTCTAAATCCTTATATGTTTTGCTGCCACCCCACCCCTGCAGGGCCCACATGCCCCACCCCCACTGCTACCTAGTCTCCCAGATTGCTGCCCCGCCTGGTCCCATCCCCCGCTGGCTCCCACAGCCCTCCCGCCCACTCCCCCAGACCTCCCAATGGCTGCCCTGCCCATCCCCATGTCTTGCTTATACCCCCAGCCCTCCAATGGCTGACTCCCCCCACCTCCAGCTCCGGCGCTTAAAAAAAAAAAGCCTTTACTCACCAGCAGTAGCAGGAGCTCTGGGGTCTCCTGGTAGAGTCCCCCATGCAGCACAGGGCAGCAAGGCCCAGGTTGGTGCCGCTGCAGCTGGCTCCCAGCCCCTCACTGTGCATGGGGGCACCAGTGACCCCAACAGCAGCTGCTAGTGCCAGTGAGTACAGGGTTTTTGTTTTAAATTGCCGGGATGCTGGGGCCCAGAAAGGCAGTAATTGGCGGATGGCAGGAGATAGGGTTGGGCCAGGCAGTGCAGTGGATGGAGGGGGGGGCAGGCAGGGGATGGAGGAGCAGGCAGCTGTCCCCTCCCCCCACTCCCTACCCTGGTACAGCTCCCTGCAGCTGGCATGCTGCCTGTTCTGCACAGGCAGGGCTTCAGCACCAGGGCAAGGGCCAACCATAGAGACGTTCTGGCTGCTACCAGAGCATCTCTGTGGAGGACCCAATTGCTGGTTGCCTGCCCTGCCTTTTTCCGCTGCAGGTTTTTTTTCTCCGACCCTTGGATATGGGGTCTAATTTGCATTGCGGGGAACATTTTTTCATTCCTGCGTGCGCCTCTTCCAGCATGTCAAAGGGCTTTGAGATGCTGCAAGATGCACGTGCATGCTCATCTGGACGTGCCCTATGATTCTAGCAATGCTCACTCAGGAGTGAGGGGAACTGTATTGGGAACAGCTCTAGAAAAGAGATACAGCCCAACAAGGCTCCATTCCTGCCTGAGCACCAAACCAGCTAATCCAGGAGTCAGCAATATACATTCTGCAGAGCCACAGGGCTTTTTGCCTGTGCCCATGCCCAGGCTGAGGCAGAGCAGCGTGAAGCTCCACCAGTGCAAGGGTATTGGTGGCTGCACCCGTGCCACTGCTACTTCTCTACAACCCCGCTCCCTTTCCCCAGTCCCCAATGCTGCAAGTGCAAGCACAGCTTGTACCAGCAACAGAGTAGACTGGGCCAGGAAAAAACAGAAACAGCATGAAAGCAGCTTCTTGGTGCCAACACAGCTCTCCATCAACCAGAAGCTGCACTTTCCTCCCTGGCTCCAGTGTAAGGGCTGGGAGAAGTAGTGGTGGCAGCTGCGTGGCTCCAACAGAGATGCAGGGAAAGAACAAACACCCTGCCCTCCCCCACAAAGCTCTCCAGCCTGCACCAGAATGGGGCATGGCTGTTCTGACATGTGGCTTGAAAAAAGTTCCCAGCTCCTGAGCCAATGAAACATCTGCAGACTTCAGGGCATGATCTTCCATTTCTGTTACTTGCATAGCACCACACAGAACAGGGCTCTGGTCCATGACAGGAACTCCTCTGCACCACAATACAAAGAGTTCAGAAAACAGCTCTAAGAGGGGACAAAAAAAAATTCTGACTGGATATTTATCTACTGGACTAGATGATCTTCAGTGTTTTCCTGTTTTCATGCCATTGTGTAACCCTTATGAAAGAACAGGTCCATGATGACTGAAGTTCTTGGCCCCATTTCATGGACCACTCAGGTGGTAAATTAAAGAGCATCCAAATATTTGCTGCTCAGACTGGCAGGTCTAATGGCAGGCCTCCCAGTCACATCTTCCCACTTGGGACATGCCAAGCTCAATACCTTGTCAGCTCATAGCAGAACTGCTCTCAAAGCACTCATCCATTTTCAGCCCTCCTCTGTGAACAAAATCAGGCACTTCGGTGCCCACCACATTTACTCAACTGCGCAAACAAGCACCCAACATTCCAGTTGGATTGTGAACAAATCATTCAAGTGTCAGATTTTAATGAGCCAGAGAAAAAACAAGTTAAAAAGGAGAAGCCCCAACACAAAAAACAAGAAACAAAATTTTAAAAAAATGCAGAACTGCTTTTTGGATATTGCTGATTTAAGATAAAGTCCTTCAACACCCTTGGAGTTACTGTGTGAATTTACTCTGAAGTAACATCAAAAACCCATTTTATACAGTGCTGGCAGAATTTGTTGCATGCCCAGTAAATCCCCTCTGTGCACATCACCTGCTAGACAAAGATTTCTTTCACATACACTGTCAATAAAGGAAAGAAGTCGACTACCTACAGGGAATGACACACCCAAAGAAGGTTTCCTTACCTGTATTTTCCCCATGGCAGCACTGAACTGCTCTTCAGCAGTGGCCTGAAACGTCCTTGCAATTGCAGCTGCATCACCACCAAGAAAAACTTGCCGAAGCTGTCCTGCTTGGGTTTCTACGACTGCCTTGCTCAGCTTAGCCAGACCTCTCATCAGCATGAAGATGTCGCCCGCCATGACTAACCCCTGTACGTGCTGAAAGACAGAGTCAGAGTCATGGAATACAGCAACTAGGGAAAGATTTCCAATTGCACAGCCCCAATGCCTTCCAGCCCCTCTAGGCAACTGCTCCCATTAGGAAGGCTCTTCGGCTCAGATCTCCAAAAGGATGCTGGCCAAGTTGAATCCCAGAAGATGATGGCCACATTTTATAAGTGTGCAGTGAAGGATAACACTCGGGGATCCTCCACACCCTAAGATTCATATACAATACTTTAGGGGAAGCAGAGGTGGGTAAATCTCCTAATCCTGGGCATCTATATCTCATTCCTTCCCTAACTTCTATGAGTTCACAAGCAGAATTTTCAGGACCCCAAAAAGGTCACATTGCCAGGGCTGGCTCTCTCGTACATGGACTCCTCCAAGCACTTCAATACAGAACACAGGGATGCTATTTAAGGCACAACTCAACCCATGGAAAATTCTCTCTGGTCTGGAAGAATATAGTCATCAATGAGTCATTCAGTTCTGGTTGCAGTCTCTACAGGTTACTATCAGACTACTTCCTGGATAACCATGCAAAGTCATCATTTCATTTTTAGAGCATGTTCCATCAACGTGCACACGTGCACTCACGCACAAGCACAAAACAAGTCATGAACATCAGTACAGTCCAAGTGCGGTAAACCCAGTCAATGGCACATACAACACTATGCCATCCAGTCTTTAAGTGACTGGATCCAGTTGTCTTCTGAGAAAAACTTAACCCTTTTTGTAGAGAAGCCCTATGTGCCAATTGCACAGAAAAAGCACAGCTTGCCTTGGGATACAACAACTGAATTCCAGGACAGCCTGAAGAAATAGCATCAATGAGTCATTTACAGTTCTGGCTGCAGTCTCCACAAGTCACCATGAGACTATTTCCTGGATAACCGTTCAAAGTCATCATTTCATTTTCAGACATTTTGTCAACGTGTGCATGTGCATGCATGCATGTACGCACACACGCACAAGCACAGGACAAGTCAAGCACATTAGCACAGTCCAAGTGCTGTAAACCCAGTCAATGGAACATACAGTTATTATGCCATCCACAAACTAGAAATGACTAGATCCAGTTGCCTTCTGAGCAAAAAACATAACCTTCCTTGAAGAGAAGCTCTACATACGAGTCACACAGAAGCAGGATGGCTAGTCTCGGGATAAGACAGATGAATTCTAGGCCAGCCTGACAGTTCTTGTAAATCAAGGGCAAAAATTCTTGGTTACTGACGTATCTGTTGAACAAATGGAATGATCAAGGGCTGACAACATGGATCATTCTCTCTATTTATTATTATACTATACTATACAGCCATTTACTATTATAATATTACTGTTATAATGGATACATGACAACCTCTAAGTACGGCATAACTTATACCATTAGGGGCACAGAGGTCGACAATGTATCTGCACTACAGATGAACCAATAAGTAAAATGAGAATTTACATCAAATGCGTCACATTTTTTGCAGGTCACTTGTTACAGAAGGTATCCAACATGCCCTGGCTGGAACAAGAGGAATCAAGCAAAAGCTTTGCTTTCAAAAGTACTCCACTTCAAGAATTTCAAAGCCTGGTGCTTAATATTATGCTAACACTGTATCATTTACTTTTAAAACTTAAAATATATCCTGTCAGGTAAGAAAAGGGGCTTACTACATCACTCTGCAAGAAATATCCCTCCTCCCCCGCCATTTTTACACTAAAACTTTTGCCTAATCTTGAACAAACATTCAATATTCACCCAGTGCATCTACAGCAGGGGTCAGCAACCTTTTCAGGCTGCAGGCCAGATTGACCCAGTTCAGGTCAGAGGTGGGGTGGCTCAGAAGGCATTCACTAGGACCCAGCCATTGGCACCACTGCTTTTTCCACCAGCTGCACAGGGAAAGCACCTGTAACAGGGCTTTCCCTGCCCACATCCCCTGCCCCCCCAGAGGCACAGGAGGTGTCAAAGCCCTCACCCCAACCAGGGAACTGCCAGTTACAGACACCCTCCACTCCCATAATGCCTCAGGTAAAAAGCAGTGGCACTGGGCACCTGCATCTGACCCAAACTTGTTCAATTCAGCTCCTGACACTTCACAACCATGGGTCAGATCAAATGGCTCCATGAGGGGGCCATAGGTTGCTAATGCCTAATCTACAGGACTGTTGTCTGGACTGGAAAAAACTAAGGTATTAATCAGCACAGCATTATTGTCCAAGCTGAAATACTAAAGCTCCGCTCTCACTATCTGGAGCACTGGGAGATGGAGTTGAAACTACTGGAACAAGAATAATGTATTCAAAGAAAATTAAAGGGATCCATACTAACACCTAGCCCCTCTAACAAATTAAATATTAAAACCAAACTCTTCCTTTCACTCAAACAGGAGTTCAGAAGCTGATTTTGCCACCAGACCACAGAAGTCATATAGCTGATAAGCTGCTTAAGAATTGATGTCTTGCAACAAAAACAACAAAAAAATAAAATAAAATTGAGATGCTAAAAAGCCACAAATGGTGCATATATTGAGCAATGTTTTCTCAACGCTCAACTGCTAAATATAACAATGAGCAAATACAACCAGTTCCCATTTGTTGGTTTGAGCTATAAAGCAGATATTGAGTCAAACTCACTGCTACCAAAATTCTGTTGACTTCCATGAGATTGCATCCATTTCAGCCAGCAACGTTTTAACCCTTTCACAACCTACAAGACTTTACCTATAGTAAGTTAATTCAAAATGCTCAGGGATGAGACCCAGGAGACTGCCTTTCAGCACCTCTGCATATGAAGTGGGCCATCTACCTGGCAGTTACAAGCTCAGCCAAGGTGGCCATATAAGTCTGCCTTTATTAGGATGTGGGGAGGCATAGCACAGCAGGACTTATGTCCATTTTCTATCCAAACATTTTTGTCTATCATGTCGGACACAAGCACCAAATGGACTCCTGGGGTCCACTAGGAAGCACGACTCTTTGCAAAAAGGCTCCACGACAGTGGGATGTTACTAAAATAAGAAACATCAAGTAGTAGACTATATAAAAGAAACAGTTCTATACACCTAATGTTAAACTGGAGAGGTGCTTGTTGTTTCACTATATATGGTAACACAGTACTGTAGGTATGCCTAGATTTTTATAAAGTCACACTGGACATAGGTCCTGCCTTAAGAAGCTTGTACATCAACTCAAAAACTGAGCACTCCTCAGTTCCACGAGGGTGTAAAATTGTCAATGGCAAGGAGATCACCACAAATAAAAGTCAATGAAAGTAGGATTTAAAGAGAGTCACAACCTTGAATTCTGCTGCACATGTTACTGTTAGCTCCCCTCTTATTCTTAACGTTCTGCATGCCACAAGTTGGTCAGTATCAAAACATTAAGTAGAGCAAAGGAAAAAAACAGCTTTGTTGTAATGGTTAATCCTTGGGCCAAGGCTGCTGTCAACAAGTTAAAGCTTAGATGGTGCCTGGTTACAGACCTCTTCCACGAGGAAGTTGTAAACCAGGAGAATAAACATTCATTTTCAATAATGTTAGGGTCCCCAGGAAGGCAGATTTCCTGTGCAGAAAAAAAGGAAAAAGAGCAAAGCACCCAATTTTGAAGAGCTCATGGACAAAAGGACATACAAAACTCAGTTACTCTGAGAGAGATATGGAAAGTGGAAGTCAAGAGACTATCAAGGCACGGACAGGAAGGCATAGAAGAGAATGAAAATAACTGGGAGAAAAAGGAGGCCAGAACTAGGAAGATTACTTTTTCCTCTCTTGTGGTCTGATCCCATGTCCCTGACCTCCTTTCATGAAGGGGTTGGGAGGGGTGGGGGATGGACAGTAAAAATGATAAAAATCCTAGAAGACAAGAAGGAGTAAAGAAACACAATAATATCTGCCACATCAGGGTTCAAGACAGTTGAGCCAAATACTAGACTCAGGTGTTCAAATCCAATGCAGCAAACAGTGGAGGAACACTTTGTTCTATTAGAGCAACATTACCGCAAAAGGATAGTACAAGCAACCATCTCTGAAAGAAAAAAGAAAAAGAAAGAAAACAAGTTCAACCAGCCTTGGCCTCCCATTTGTAAAGACAAGTTATAACATGGTTAGAATGATTTCTGAAAACCCATCATCAAGAACAGGCAGAAACTAGACCACTTTCCATACTGACAAACCAGTCACATTTGCCAACAGTCAAGCTGTTTGTAAACCTGGCTAGAAAAAGTTTTGTGGCCAACCTTGGCTTATTGTCCTAGCACAGACAAAGCTAGGGTGGCTCAGTTTAGTTAACCTTGTGTTTCACATCTAGAGCACATCTCTGAAAAAATGTCCCACAGCTCTTAAATGGAAGAGGACAGGAAGTTGTTGGGAAGAATAACATCAAGTCACTTGTGCATAACATCAAGTCACTAAGTGTCAAAAAAGTAGCGGGAATGGGGGATTAGAGAGTTAAATTACATGCCATGCTTGCAGATCATCTGCCCCCTGATACTGGACTGACTTTCAAGCCCAGCTGAAATCATACAAACTAAATAAATAAATAAAAATATCAAGAAACATCAACCTCAACTGAATGTTTTTACACATGACAACTCTGTGATACAGTATCCTGCTTTACAGAAATTTCAAACATACAGCTCTCAGGCTGCATATGGCCCACAGAGGTGTTCTATCCAGCACACTTGGCTACGGACTGGCAAACAGAAGTTATGGGGTGTGGTGGGGTGAAAACAGCCTGCTGCAGAGCCTGGGTCCCTTAAACCCTGGTAGACGTGGCAATTAGCAAGCAAGGGCTGACAGTCCCAATCATCACCCATCTCCACTGCCATGGTCCTACCTCCCTAGCCAGGGCTGATGCCACACTGTCACACAGTACCCTGCAAGCCAGGGGTACCCCATGGCAAGCCAGAGCTGCCAGCACTGCATGCCCCAAGCTGGATCTGGCCCTCAAGGAGCCCTGTGGTCTGGATCTGCCCTGGGGCAAGAATTGAGTTTAGCACCCCTGGTGTCAGCTACTAAGAACAGCATGCTGAAAGACAAGACATCCCCACCCCTCCCAAATATTTGAGTGCAATATTTTAACAACTACTTAAGCAACAACCACATGAGTACACACTTACAGAAAGACACTCCTTTAGAGTGAATGGTACAGCACCAGATCTGAGGCAAATTGCATATGCCTTCAACAAGACCGGGTACCTGTTAAAACTTCATGTTCATGCATTTACATCAGTCCCTCCGCCAAAAATAATGGATCAACTTTTGATCCTTATGCAGTCCAACCAGATGCCTGAACAGTCAGGAACTCCGGCAGCTACTTTCCTCTTTCAACTTTTTTAAAAGGTATCAATAATTTAAAAATCAATAAAGTACTGTAATAGACCCCAACACAGGAAGTTTATATTTCTGGCCCTCCTAAAGAACACACATGCACACAGTTGGAGTTCCATGTTCCATTCCCCCCAACACACTCCAGGGACCACTCCACTCACCAGTACTCACACCTGCCTCTCCGGCAGGGAGAGGAGTAAGTCAGCGGGGTACGTGCACAACACGGGGGTTTAATCAGCCCTAAATTGAAGCGGTGTTTTTTAAAACCCACCGCTTCAATTTAGGGCCCCTGTTTTGTCTACACACACCCTAACACTAGTTTTTAAACTAGTAGAGCAACTGTAACCTACGTAGTCCTCAACTCCTAAAAGGTAAAAGTGCCCATTTTTTGGTCTGTAATAATACTTTAAGACACTGAGGAATTTATAATGGTGGGTGGGCACAAACAAAAAGCAAGTTCCCATACTAGATACAATGGTGGGGGGGGGTTCTACCAGAAATCAGCATCTCAATTTTACCAAAGGGAAAAACCGAGGCACAAAGAGGTGAAGCGACTCATCCCAGTGTCTCTAGTAAGATATGGCTAAGCTATGGAAAGCACCAGGTATTCTAGTCCTAACTCGCCAGCCTAACATTTTATCCACTAGCCCAGATAGGCCTCCTGTACCATTACTTATCTATACCCATCTACTTTACCCAGATTTAAGAGAAAAAAAGGCCAAGGGAGATAAAAGGGAGCTGACTGATGGAGCAACAAAGCAACGAATTAATTTCCACGCCTGTGACAAACTTCACCAAGGCTGAGCCTATGTTACCATTCTTCAAAGTACCCATTACTGCTATCACTAGGGAACCTGGTTATCTCTGATTTAACAGATAAATGGGAAACCAGGTTTCTCCTTATGCACTTTAACATCCCTACCTTCCCCTCCAGTTCCTGCTGTTGCTACTGCGAGCTGAAGCTCTGAAGCTTGCCATGGTGGAGGGAAAGGTTGTTTTTGTTGCGGCTGGATGACACAGTGATAGCTGGGGATCCAAGTTTTCTCTGATTTAAAAAAAATCTCCAATTTTTGGGTTAAAAAAAGTAACCCCAAGCCCACATTTTTCCATGATTAAAATGAAACAGTATTATACATTATTGGTGGTGTTTCATTTAAAATCATGGAAAAATGGGTATTTGGGGTTATGGGGGTTTTTTTTAACCCAAAAGTGGGTTTTTTTTAAAATTGGAGAAAACCTGGATCCCTGGCTATCACTGTGTCATCCAGCCCCAACTTGGTATCCCATTTGTTCCCTGCACACCACAGACAAATGTTTACCCAACAAATTCATGCTGTGACCATAAGTAAAAGGTACCATTTTGAAAACACTAATATCTAGCTCTCATATCACACTTTCATGCAGTTTGATAGTAGATATAAATCTGCCTTCACATCACCTACAGCAGTGGCAAGTTCCATCCCCCACCCTAATTCCCCTATATATCAGGGTCAACATTCTGAAATGTGTTCTCATTAACTAGCTTCCTTGTGTCCTAAATGACCAGGATGTCCACAGAGCAGTAAAAAGAGATGGCGTTTTCCCCCTTTATAAGGAACCAAAATAGTTCCTAAAGTTCAGCTAAAGAGACTCAACATTTTGTACATCAGGATCAGTGACATTCCTCTCCAAATAACTAAACTGGCAGAAGGCAAGACAGAATGACACCTTAGGCCCTAGTCTGGAAGCCCTGCCTTCTGTCTGACCTCAAACTACACACAGCTAACTAGTTCTCTCTAGGTTTACTTAGTTAAGAAATGGAGGAGCTGTAGAGTTACCAAGCCCTTCTCTGCTAGGAATTCTGGGGTATTTACTTTTGAGGGACACAGCTTATTTAGTTAAACATGTACAAGCTCTGACAACACTTTTAAAAATATCCTTGCACAAATAAGATGGCATGCTTCCCTGCCTTCTGCCTAACTTCAGACTAAGGGGAGGAGGGTGCAACAACCACTCTCAACAAATAATAACTACCAGTGACATTTAAAACTGAAACATCTTCAAATGCAGCCCAACCCTTTTGCCCTCTAATCACTGCTGTAGCAGTCAATGCTTTGATTCAAAGTGGGCTGTCTTTCCAAAAATTTCTGGAGGATTAATGGTAGCATAAAAGTGATGTTCCTCTTTTTTTTTTTTTTTTTTTTTTTTTTTTAACCAATAACAGCTGACGGGGAAGCCTGAATGAACAGTTTTCCCCATAAATAGCTTGAGATGCAATAAAGGAATTTAAAAAAAAACAAAAACCCAAACTCTTCACGTTGGCTTTGGACACCAAGAGTCTGCATGCTGCTCACTTTATTTTAGGCAGATACATCAGTGCAGAATGAATGTTCTGCACTGATGGCTTTACTTGCTTCATTCTGGTTAGGTCAGACATTGTCAGGGGATAGGCAAAAAACACTGTCGTGACCCACGTGTCTGGAATTAATGGAACTGCTTTCTACGCAGGTCAGAGATCTAGAAATAATTCACTTTCACCAATTAAGAGTCTAACACGAGACTTCATCCTCTTTATTAAAGGCTCCCTGCTCTAGTTGGTGCCATCCTGATTGAAAATGTTTTAATTTTAATCCCCACAAAGCCAAATTCTGCTCTCGGTGGGTGTGTACACATGTACCATCTTTCTGACCACTAGACTGAGGTATATTATCTTGAGTCGCATTAGTTAATATTGCCACGTGTCACAGGATAGCTGCTACCAAGTAAAGGAGCTCTGTGTGTGTGCTTCAACATGGCTTAACTTGGCATCTTAGCTGACTTAGTTAATAGGGCTGTGCAAAGCTTTGGTAGCTGATTCAATTTGGAGGAGATTCGACCTGATTCAGGGACCGAATCCCCGAATATGAATCGAATATCCATTAAAAGCTCCGAATTGATATGAAGCTTTTCCGAATCTATTCAGATGCTTCAGAAAAGATTTGGCGGCTTTGGAGATTCGGTCATAAACTAAACAGGCACCTGACAGCTCTCTCCAGCTGGTAAGTCTGTTAAGGGTTGGGAGAGGGAAGGGGTGTGGGGGAGGGAGGGACTGGGACAAGCTGACCAGCTGGGATGGGGGGACAATATTTGGGGAGGGGGAGTGAGGGATGTGGGCGCAGCAGTGCTGAGAACAGAAGTTCTGCCCCGCTACTGCTTGCTCAGCTGGGGGTGGGGGGGGAAGATTACAGAAACGGGATGTAGGTGTGACTCGCTCTAGGTGGAAGGGAGTAAGCAGCAGCAGAGCACAGCCCCCACTCAGCGCTGCTGCACCTCCCGCACTGGCTGGCAAGTGGCAGCAGAGCAGAGCCCCCACTCCCAGTGCTGTTGCACAGTAGTGCTGGGAACGGGGGCCATGCCCTGCTGCCACGCACAGCAAGCCACACCAGCATCGTGCCTCCCCCCCATGCCAGCTGGGCAAATGGCAGCAGGGTATAGCCCCTGCAGCTCCCTCTGCCGGGGCAGAGGCAGGCACAGCCAGAGGAGCTGTGGGAGAAGCCCCCAAAGCTGCCCTGCCCCAGCCTCCCAGCATTTAAAAAAAAGAAAAGCCCTGCACTCACAGCACTAGCAGCAGCAATAGAGGCCTCTGGGCACCCGTGGCAGAGCACTCCCACACAGCACAGGGCAGTGGGGGGCAACAGGGATCACCCCCCCCAACCGCCTGACACCCACACAGCAGCTGCCCCATGAAGCAGGTACGGCATGGCTCAGAAGCGCACTGCATGCTGCCTGGGAGCTGGGGCGGCTCCACCTGTAAGCTAGAGCCCAGCATTGCTCACCCCCAGCTCCCAGAAAGCATGCAACACCCTGCTGAGCTGCCCTGCACCCATGCAATGTGACAGCTGCTGCGCAGGTGCCAGGTGTGGGGGGTAGGCAATCCCCGTTGCCCCATGCTGTGCAGGGGGGGGCTCTGCCACAAGCACCCAGAGGCCCCAGTCACCGGTGCTGCAGCTGGGTCAGTGGAGGGCTTTTTTAAGTGCTGAGAGGCTGGGGCTAGGCAAGGCAGCCACGGGGACTTCTCTCACGGCTCCCTCTGCCTTGGAAGCCGCGGGAGAACCTGCAGCCGCCTGGTTGTGCCTGCCTCTCCCCAGCCAATCCAAATCACCGAAGCTCTCCAAATCAGTGCCGAATCTTCCAAAGCCAATTCATCCAAATCCATTCAGGGCAGTGATCTGAATCAAATCACTGTCCTCCAAATTGGTCAAATCCTAATTGAATACTTCCCTATTTGCACAGGCCTATTAGTTAAGTTGCCTTATTTTAAGTCAACTTAGACATCTGTAGGCACCAAATTATATTCCTGTTAGAGGTGCACCGATATATCAGTCCAATACCAGATCAGCACCAATATAAAGAAAATTATCTGCATCAGAAATCACCAACAATTTGACCAATAAATGGCCTGTATATGCGTGCAACTGTAGCGTAGCATAGCATATAGGCAGAAAGGGCCACAGCCCAGGAGAGCTGCATGCAGCTGTTAAGTCTGTTGTGGCAGACAGAGAGGGGGGTAAGGAAAGGCTGAAGGGGGGCAGATCAAGCCCCCCATTATGAGGGAGGGAGTGGGGCCGGGGCAGGGACTGCGGTAGGTGCTGCCCAGCTGGGGTTGGCTCCCACCACTGTGCACACCTCAGGGGGGCATATGCCCCCAGATCTGCACAGAGCAGGAGGGCTGCCACTGCAGGCCGAGGTTGTGCCAGGCTCTTCCCAGCGGGGGGTTGGGCTGGGCAGTGACACTGGGAGGAAGGGTTGGGGGGCCTGAAATGCATTTGAGTGACTGCAACTCCCTCCCTGTAGCCCTCTTCCAGCACTGCAGCCCCCCCCCCCCGACATCCCCCCCCAATGAAGTTCCCAGCCCACACCCCCCACCAGGAAGAGCCCAGCACAGTCCCAGCCCACAGCAGCAGACCCCCTGCCCTGCGCAGATCCAGAGGCACAACCCCCCCACAACCCCTGTGCCCTCCCAAGGTGCACGCAGCAGCAGGAGCTGCCCCCACCCCTCCCTGCACCCCCCAGACAAGCCACTGCTCCATCCTGTACTCTGTCCTGGCTGGGCAGTGACTGCCCCAGCCCCATGCCTTCCCTCACCATGCGGGCCTTGATCTACCTCCCCATGACCCTTTCCCAGCCCCCAGCCCTTCCAGTACAACAGACTTACCAGCTCTCCACACTGTATCAGAAATCAGATCAGTATCAGCTGATATTCCTCCTTACAAATTGGCTGTTGTTACTGAACCCCAAAATCTATTGGTGCACCCCCAATTCCTGTACAACTCCTCTGACTTGTACCCCTGCTGCTGCACTGGAATCAACAAAAATGTTACCTGTATATCACAAATATTCATCTCTTGAGGGAAAAACTGCACGTTGGGAGGAAACACACAGCTCTTTGCCATTTCAATTTATTAAACTCTTTAAGAATAGTCTACTTAACAGAGATAATCACTAGAAGCTAATCTAATACTTTCTCCTTGACCCCATAAAACAAAACATACAAGATGGTCCCTCAGCTAAGCCCTCTCATAAAAGAGCAGGTCCCCCCCAGCAAAAAAGACACACAATCACCACCAGCAACCCAATCTTCTGGAAGGAAAACTGCTGCCAGTCGTGCCTTACTGGCTTTGAGTGCTTCTATTAAGAGGACTTTTGCACAACTGGCCTCACGTATTTAAATTGTGAGTCTATCAACAAGATAATTTCTACCATTTCCTCTTTGAACAGCTAGGGTTTAAGCTGCAAGTTTTAGGAAGTAAAATTCCCTCCCCCCCATTTGCCCAGACAGTGGACTAGAACCAAAGGAAGAAGAACTCAGGACAGTCACTAGACAGCTGATCTGCTGAAGATACAAGTTCTGTTATACTACAGCACAACCTAATTAAATCATTTAATTTCCCAAGCAATTAGTTTCTCCCTGTAAGTCTTCAGAAGGAGTACTGGGGGTTCAAATGCCTATTGTCCTCAGTAACCAACTAGTTTTCCTCCACTCTGAAGCAGTTACAAATTTTCCAGTTCTGCTGTTCCATTTTAAACTAACACTGCCAATTAAAAAAAAAAAAAAAAAAAAAAAAACACACACCCCTATCAGAAAATCTTTTTATCTAGGCTAATCTATAGTCTCACTCTGCTGATGTAATGTACCAGCACCAGCTCCTGTTGTACAGAACACCTAAAATTACTATAAATGAAAGTTTACGAAACAGCCAATATCTTTTTCATTTTTCCAGTATGTGCATTTGGCAATCTTTTAAAAATAGCCTGTTTCACTATCAGCTCTGCATAGAAAGTTCAGGCTCTAATCGTATAAACACAAGTAGGACTAATACATTAAAGCTAAACACAAGTAATAAGGTTTTCTTTGTGTGGCTTTTTCTTGCTATACCTGAAAAAACGATATATTAAGAAAACAGGAAAACATGGTAACAAAGCCACATCAATTGTCGGGGGTGGGGAGGGGGAGAGTAGATGGGATAAATAATTTTAGATTTTAAACCTATTTGTGAAACTAAGTTTCAAGATTCTGATAAAGGAAAAAAAGGGATAAGACATTAGTAATACCAAATGGAGATTTATTACCTGTCAACTGCACATGCTATTGTCAAAAGGCACAAAAGCTACCCTCTATTACAAAGTAGCTTAAAGCTATAAATAAACCATTCCTTTTATTTTAAACACTGTTGATTAAGCTGTGACATAACTAGTGTCTCAAAACACTGTTTTAAATGCAAGACACTTTCAAAAATAAAAAAGTTCTGTTTAGTGAATCCAGGAGACACATTCCAAATAAAGCTAAGAGCACAAACATATCACTTGCCACAATACCAGTTACTTAAAGAAGACTTGCAAACTGGTTCTGCCCTGTCACAAAAGTCAGATTTTATTGACAGTTTTAACTGTGAAAGTATGCCGAATACTGGATAGGAACAATAAACTGATAAGTAATGTACATGCTTTGGAAACAAGCTTGAAGTCCTTCAGGCTGAAGACTTACTCTGTACTTTAAGACAATCTACTACAGACTGCTAAAAAACCCAGGAGTGGTCCTATGAAGTGAGGAATATCTAACTGATATATAACCTCTTGTCAGCCATAACTCACACTAAGTTCTACAAAGGAGGTCAGCACCACCATCACCTGCACATTACTGAAAAGGAAACCAAGGAAAAAAGGGGAACTGCCTCACCCAAAGCCAGGGAACAGACCAGCAGCAGAACCAGAAACAGAACCCAAGTCCCCATGTACTGCTCTGTCCATTAAGACACAATGCCCTAACACATCTCTTTCTATAGAGTAATACCCAAACCACAGGGAACAAAACAGGAGCCAAGGAGATGGTCAGTCAGCCATCTATTTTCCCAACATATTATGAAAGGAATTATCAAACCGGTTGAATCTGTCTACCCCAAAATTTTGCATAACTACACAGATCCGAACTCTTTTAAAAACTGACCATGTAGAGAAGAAGCATTGCTCAACTTACAACTGTGCTGGACACCCACATTTGTTTACGAGACATAGGAAGATATCTGGCTTTTGATCATGTGTTTATCACCCTTCAGTGGCTATGAATTATTGCATATAAATTTAGTGGCCTGGACTACAGGTACTTATTGCATGCATCTTGCCAACTAGGTGAAGACAGCTCTTTCGTTACTTCTCTGAACACGAAACCAACAACCCTAGTCCCTCACTATTGATCCTGAAGGAATGTATGCATAACCAGACCTTGGGAAGCTGAATTTTGGTCTTGTCCTACAAGTTAGGGCTAAGTTCAAACTGAGCAGCTTCTCAATACATACAAACCTATTTATAAGATAGCTAGAAAATTAGTGACCTTGCTACCAAAAAGAATTTTCCAGTTCCTGTTTTGCTATCAGTTCTTTTTATCTGCATACGCTCAGGACACTGGGCCATGTAGAAAATAAATCCTTAGAGACACCACAGGTCAAATGGGATCACCTAATGTACCATTCAAGTTTTGTTCTCTTGAGAGTGAAACTAGGCCTACTAGAATTCCTACATTTTAAATTTCAACTCTGATACTGGCCCTGGACAAATTATATAACCTTTCTGGTTTGGGTTCTCTTTTCATTATATGGAAATATACATAACACATCTTGGACATTTGTACATATAAAGCAGGAGACAAGAGCTTCAGTGCTACATATCACTACCATAATTATCTTCATGCTTTGCAAGTTCTTAGGCTTGTAATAAAGAAATTGTATACCCCTCTCCCAAGCTACAGAAGTCAAGGCTGCATACAAAGTTATGGAGAACTTAAATGGTATTTTTCAGGGCATCTACTTGACTTAGGAGGATGCACCAATTCTTTAGAAGCAATAAAAAGAGCAAGACTGCCAAAGAGGAGAAAGAACAAGCAAGTTTCTTCTGGTCATGTGTAGCACTGCATCTCCCTTGGCTGGGATGATCTAGTTGGGGATGGTCCTGCTTTGAGCAGGCGGTTGGACTAGATCAGTGTTTCTCAACCTGTGGTTCACAACCCAAAAGTGGATTACAAACTTTAAAAATGGATTCTTTAAAAGGAGAAAAACGTGGGAAACTGTGGCTTTTCCCTTGCAAGCTGGCAAAGTTCCAAGATTGAAAGGTCACTTTCTTCACACACACACACACACCCCCTTAATAATAACATTTAATCCTATCTTTCTCCCCTGTAGGCAAGAAGGGTTTCACATCTTCAGCCAGTTTCAATATGTTCATGCAATTGCCAGATGATCTTTGTAATCATCTTTTTCCTTACCTCCCACACCCAAACTCTTGAAAATGCAGGCACCCAGTCTTCAGTCACATAATTTAACCCATATCACCTAATCTTTATGAGACCTTAGGAGGGAACATCTCTTCCACAAGACCACCAGTATGTGGTTACAACCCAGGAGCAAACTCCATCAGGGCAGACACTGTCATCAACCTTTCCAAAGCAATGCGCTGAAATAACAGCGTAATTTGAGGTGACCCAGTGTTTCCAACCAGCCACCACAGCTTCTTACTGGTGCTGAATTGTGGCTAAAATCATGCTGCAAAATGCCCCTGCCACCAAAATGCTGCTGCTATCTGGGCTCCACGGGCCAAACTAAATCACCCGGCAAGTCAGATCTGGCCTTCAGGCCAAGGGATACCAACACGCACTGTCTAGTGACTAAATTAAGTGCTTTGATTATCACGTTTATGAAAAAAAAATTGTTTTGCCGAGCAGCTGCAGGGAGAAACTAGGTTAAACACAAATCTAAGCTTGTAACATTTTTAGGCAGTACAGAGGATTTATATAAGCTACCTTAGCAGGGATAGCATGCTTCCCATGTTCAGTCAACAAAATACCTAACAAAATTCCAACGCTGTAAAAAACCTCTTTTATACAGATGTAACTATATCCACTCGGTGATCATCCCTCATTGCAAAACAGATGTGTACACACATGCCAAAAAGACAGAGAAGGCAAAACTACACACCCTGTCATTTCTTGCTTTTATTCGCCCATTTAAGGTTATTTAAATGCAGTTGATGGAATTTAAAAATATAAATACTAGCTATCCTAGAGACCAGAACAGCTGCGAGTTCCGTGCATGTGTTGAAATGTAGGTTTTTGTGAACAAAAATCAACATTTGTCAGTGTGTATCCATTGCTTCATGGCAAAGGCGGCTTTTACTGTGTATTCCACTTCCCAGCCCTACCCTAATCATTATGCTCTGCAGTAAATAAAGGTTTTGGCTCTGTACAAACAGAATTTGTTTTACCATCATTCCCATTTCAAAAGGAAAGCATGTATCAAGATATGAAGAGAACTACAAGACCAGAAATCACCAGGGCAACTAATACAGATGTCGGTCCTCCCATTCTGGGGCACAGCGCTACTGCAAGAGAGTACAAGCTTGACTCTAGAGCTTCTTCCTACAGATTCTTCCATTAAACAATGTTAGATTGTAACAGCCAGAACAGTTAGGCAGATCACATGGTACTTAATGTAGCGCTTCTGTCTTGCTACATCCACCCTCAGGCAGCACAGTTCACCCACTGGTATAATACTGTGATTGTGGGAACAAAAAGGAAACACAGATACTTGCATACCTGGCGATTCATTCAGCTACGTATTTCAAAAGGTAGCAATCCCTACATCAAATACAATATTCCGCAGTAAGTTGTAAAGAAGCAAAGGGCCAAAGTTATCCCTTGTTACTCCTCTGGTGTCAAAGTGACTCCCAGGGAGAACTATTACCCACAAACAGATTTTATGTGAACAATAAGTCAGGAGAGCAGTAATCCAAGACCTCCCCTTCTCTATATGTTTTTTCCAGAAACTGACAACCTGATAAACAGGGTATTAAATAACAGACTTCCACCTGCCTTTAAGGGGGCTATTTTGGAAGACTGCAAGCCAACTAATTCTCTTCTTCCAGCACAGATTCAGAATAGGCTATTTTTAGACTGCCTTAAATACTGCAGATGAAACATTCATTATGGCTTCACGTAATGCAGAACAGCTGGAAGCTGGCTTGTACATGCAACTCTCTTTGACTGCAATGAAACAAAGTGACCAGTGAACTAACAGTAAGCTTATAAAGAGGAACTCTTATCTTCTGACCCTTCATTTTATTTATCACATTACATTATTTTTAAAAAAGAGAAAGTTTGCCTCTTTGCTACCTCTGTTAAATCCCTGAAGGTCACCTGTGTTTCTCCTTGTGAGGAACATAAAAAAGTTGGGCTGGAAAGGACCTCAAGAGGTCATCTAGTCCAGCCCTTTCTCAAGTCAGGGATGGTTTAGCCTAGGAGAATCCTGGCAAGTGTTTGTCCAACCTGCTCTTGAAAATTTCCAAATCCCACCCCACTCAGCCTTCTCTTCTCCCAAATAAACAACCCTAGTTCTTTCAGCCTTTCCTCATAAGTTGTTTCCCAAGCCTATCAATCATTTTTGTTGCTCTCTACTAAACAGACTCTTTCCAATCTGTCCACATCCTTTTTGAAGCATCAGGCCCGAAACTGGACACAGTACTCCAGGTGAGTCCTCAACAGTGTTGGTGAGTTGCAATGATTTTTCAAAACATAACTGATTTATCTACATGATAAATCATCTAAACAGCACAACATACAATGATTTATCTAAACTTTCAAGACTATAAAGGTAATTGTTGGCAAACAACAAAAAAAATGTAAATTGAGCTCACAGTGTGTTTGATATAGAGAAAAAATTGAGTTATTTGTTCCCAAAGGAATGGTAAGCATATCACTCCTGCTACACTGTCCTTTACACTAAGAGAAAGGACAATGAGCCAAAAAACTTACTCTATCAAACATAAATCCAGGAGCTATTGCTTTTTTATTTTGTTTTTACTGAGATAAATAACCCATTTTCATCAGCCTTTTCATCTCAGAACCGTATTTCTAGTCTACTTTGCAATTCAAAGTCAGCTATACCTTCCTAGCATGTTATATACCAAAGCAATAATTTTGGGGTTTTGGATGCCAATACTTGAAGCATATTCAGTGCTCACTGTTGGGCACAATCAAATCTTGAACAAGATCTTCACCTTAGCTGAGGAATAGATGCTGCATTTGTCCAAGGCCCAGTCATGCCTGCGTTTGTCCTGGAGCAGAAAAGTTGCAGGATTGGTATGTGCACACATCACACTTCTAATCAGGGTTTAATAAGCAGCAGAATACACTGCCATTTGTTTGAGTTTTTTGCAGTGATTCAATAATGCAATCCTGGATAACTGTTCGGGCACACTTTGCAATTTCCTGGGACAAACTTAGCACTTAGGCCACAAACTTTTCTAGAGCCTGACCCAGGGCCAATGGACATGGATGTGCAAATGATTGGATTCTGTCCTCCCAAGATGTATGTGGCATCTGTTCATAGCCTTAGTTAAATAAAACAGAAGCCAAGAATATATGATTTTTTTTTCCCCATGAGACTGCTACCAACAGACAAAGACATCATAAAGGGCAGTTATGAAGTGTCATATCAGACATGTCTGTTCTTTTTTTTTTTTTTTAAAAAAAAAAAAAGGAAAACAAGCACACTCTCTTAAAATTAACCGTTTCAGTTACTGAGTAGAACAGTTAGTGCCTTTACTCCCTTTACTCCCCCCCTTGGACAGTGAATAGTTTGTGTCACCATGGTTATAGATAGTTACTTTATCAAACAAGTTTCTTTTTCTTATTCTTATATACTACTGCACCGCTACAAGATCAGAGGCTCCAAAATTGTATGGGGGGGGCAGTTGCTCCACCTCCTTGCTCTTGGTTCATTCAATAGGATGCATGTGAAGATCTTGGTGATATACAAGAAACATCAGTTTTTAAGTAACATGCATTTCAGCAGAAATTTCAATGAACTGTTAATAGCTATGACTAAAGACCAACCAATTAATTTCAACAATAATTTAATGAAAAATGAAATTACAATTGTATCAGTCAGATTTAATTAAGGACTAAACAAATAAAAGCAATCTATATCTAAAGGAGTGAAAAGTTCTTTTTAAAAGTCAGTACAAGTCCATTATTTTTCATCCACAGTAACAGACCTGTAGATTTTCTGAACATGAGATGCAAGACTATTTTTACAAATACTGAATGTCCAAGATTTTCATGCACATGTTGGTACCTAGCCATGTTAAGCCAGCTCATGGCCCCTTTTTTACATAGTTGCAGAAAGCTTTAAGGAATTAGTTTCTTCATCCAATCATCACTACCTTAAACATGAGGCTTTCTAAAGATTTTTGGTAAGTTTTTACAACTGAATTCTTATTTTACACTTTCTTGTAACTATGACAATGGTGATCTACCACATTACATATTTTAGTACATGAACTAGGAGATAGCCAATTTTTCTCACTCTCCTAAAAAGGAGGAGATGGTGAGGAATGTAAATGCAGTGCTTTCAAATTGCATCTCTCTGCTTTAATATATGCCTCTTCATTTCACTGGAACCCTCCCTACAACTACACACCCCAACACAGCTACACACCATTTTTCACTAGCATTTTTACAACATGATGAAGTTAGCTTCAACTCACAAAAGTTAGTATGCATCTACTTCACTTAACGTCTAAGATGCAAACCTGCTCTGCCTTCTACTTAATGCCAGACTAACCTGGCTAAGTCTCACTTTTACAACAATGAACCAGGGCCCAAGGCATGCAAACTGCTGAGCACACAAGGCAGCCAGCACTTTACAGGGCAGAGCAGACAGTTAACCTCTCATAAACCTGTTGTTAACACAACTTAAAGTGGCATGCATTTAGAGAAAGGCAGCATACAAAAAAGCCAAACATTGAGCAAGTTCTGGATTGCAAATACCACACGTTAAGCAATATCATACATTAAAATGATCCAAAGTCCAAGTGTGCTCCTTTTTACCATAACTAATCAGGTGAAATAACTATGACCAGATACAGCGTTGAAAATGGTTCTCAAGCTGTAGCAAATACAAAGGTTGAAGTAATAATACAGATATTGCCAATGTTGCTTGTGAACCGAGCTCTCTTAGAATCTCTCTCCTGAAACTATAAATTACTAACGATACAATATACTGCACTGTTTTGTTTTGCCAAGCCCCATCTGCCCTTATCTAAATGAGAACAGAAAGTTTGTTTCAGCTTGTTTGGTCACACACCTGTCATCCGTCCCCACCCCCAAGGGGTCCCCACCCCACTTGAAAAAGTTAACCCCTTCTCTCCCATCTCCTCCTCCTAGAGGAGGACTCAAGCTCAGGGATCACATCAAGCTGCTGCAGGCTACCAGCCAGGGGGCTGCAGTACCATGCAGTGCCCCAGAGTCGAGGCAGCACTGGCAGAGCCAGTGCTACAGAAAGTCATCCCTAGCACCAGCCAGACTTTGGAAGAGCTGACCTGCACTGACAAGCAGGACAGGCACCCTGTGTGTAGCACACATGGCAGGCCGGAGGGGAAGGCAGAGTTGACGGGAGGGGAGAGACAGGTCCCAGAGCAGCAGAAAGAGCAGGGAGCAGAAAACAGAACAGTAGGTGTGGCAGGGAGCACAGGATGAGAGGCACCCAGAACATCAGATGGAGCTGGGAGAGGAAAACAGGGCTACAGGCTGGACAGGAAACATGAAAGGAAGCCAAAAGCAGAGCAGCAGGCCAAACGGGCAACATGAAGGAGGACCGAAAGCAGAGCAGCAGGACAGACAGAGGGGAGCCAAAAGCAGAGAAAGAGACTAGATAGGAAACAAAGACAGGAGCCAAAAGCAGAACAGGAGACTAGATGGGAAACAGAGGGGAGGTGAAAGCAGAGCAGCAGGCCAGACAGGAAACACGAAGAGGAGCCGAAAGCAGAGCAACAGATCAGTAGGGAGCACGGGGGAGGGGGCGAAAGCAGCGTAGCCCCTTCCCGGGCACCCAGGGCAGGGAGCGGCGCAAGGCTGGGGCTCGTCTGCAGCTCCACCCCCCACGGTGCCAGGCGCGGGCAGGAACGCGCGTGCGCCTGTCCCGAGTGACCCCCCCACGGAGGACGGCGGCTATTAACCGTTAACTGCCGCTACAGCGTTCGGTAGCACCCCTCCCGCCGCTCTCACCTGCGCCGCCGCCACAGCCGCCACCGCCACGCGGCCTGACGCTTGTTTACCAACTCGCCAGCCCCTGGCCGCAGCCCGGCCTCGCGCCCGGCCTCCCGACCGCTCCCATTGGCCGTCGCCGCTGCCCCGCCCCGAGTCGGAACGCCGCGACTTAGCGCGAGGCCCTTCCGCAGCGCCCCCGCCCCGAGAAGAACGTGCAGCGCTCGTGCACCCCGCGTTTCCTCCAATCGGGGGAAGAGGCGGGGGGAAGCTCCACCAATGAGGAGGCGGTGCTGGCCAAGCGCCGCCCCCGCGGGGGTTTGCGCGGCCAAGTGGCTGCAAGGGGACGTGAGGCCCGTGCTGGGTGGGGGAAAGTAACCTGGGTGCTACGTGCGCAGGGGCAGCTCCGCGCCAGCTGCCGCCCCGCCCTGGAAAGCCTGGAGCCCGCCAGGAATTGGTGACAGACCTGCACAGGCACGTGGGACTGGCCCATGGGAGGAGGGCTGAGTGGCAGGTTTTGCTGGGGTTGCAAGCCCCTGACATAATAAGCTTTCCCATAAGGCCAAGGTCACACAGACCAGGAGCTGCCAAGCTTCCTTCCTATGGCTAAAGCCGTGGTGGATATTGTTCCCCCAGCTTAGCCTGTGCCCACCCTCCGCTGAGCACCCATCTGGCTGGGTGCTTCTGCAGGGGGGTTGGCCTGGCACCTGGTTTGTCACAAGTTGCACCAGGCCCCTGCCTACAAGACAGCGGGCTGCTACGGTGTCCTGTAGGGTAGGCCTCATGCAGCGGGAGTTGAACTACACACCTTTGTTTCCCTGCCCTGAATGATGCCACCTTATGGTTGCCAACCCCCCAGGATTGCCCTGGAGGCTCCAGGAATTAGATATAATCTCCAGGAGACTGCTGAGAGTCACCCGGGAGATAAATGATAGGGCATTCATTAAAATAAACAGATTGACTTTTATTGGTAAATGTTTAGGATTGGGAATCCAGAAACAAGATAACAAAGCTGATAGGGAAATACAGATTGCCTGATTGAGGGACTAACAATAGAGGGATGGGGGTGAGCAACTAGGTTACAGGAGATACAGTGTTAGCCAACTAAGCCTGGGGGCGGGTAATAAGGGGAAGGGGAGGGAGTGGGTTCACGACGCTGAGAGAGAAAGGAGATAGATGCACACAAACCCATTACAGTGGTCCGCGATGGTGGAGGAAGTGGTTCGGAGGAAGTGCCTCAGTCCATATAGAGTCTCATCTATGGGTGGAGCAGGGTCATCTGTGGTCAAAGAATCCTCTTGGAGTGAAGGTCCGTCTGGCACAGAGCTGGAGGGGCAGTTCAGGCGGTCCCCTCCGGGTCCGGTCTGGCAGCGGCTCGTCTGGTGGGGTCAGGGTACCAGCGGTGGCCCGTGATGTGTTCCACGTAGAAGTTGCGGGACCAGCGGATGGTGTCAGACACCATGAGGCAGCGCATCAACTTGGCGTAGCGCCGGGAGACGCGGCAGGCACGCAGGATGCTCTCGTTGCTGGGGTCCCAGGCTCCGAGTGTTCCCATGATGAGTGTGTCAACCGTCACCCTCAGGGTGTCGCCCAGCCAGGCATACTTCTCCCGCTTGCAAGCCCAGGCATTGGTGAAGGCTTGGCACCGGTTCTCAAAGGGGATGGTGACGTCCATGATCACAGCCTTCTTGGCCTCTTCGTTGGTGATGACTATGTCGGGTCGCATCTGGCTCTCGCAGCCTGGGACGGTGCAGTTCATGGAGATCGCCCCTGCTGCGGCCAGGATGGCCCTCACCAGGCAGTCCTGGACAGCGTTGTGGTGGAGCTGCCAGGCTCCTTAAATGTTGAATCTGATTTATAAAGTAGTCCACTGGGTTTTTAAAATGCAATAGCAATGTACATTTGCTTTTCTGAGTACAGTACAGTAGATCAGTCATTAATGTCATTACATCACATGATGAAACCTCCTGGAATAGATTAAAACAGAGTTGGCAACTCTGTGCCACCTTCTCTCTGGCATTTGCCCTGGAAGTGATCAGGGCTGCCACAGACCATGCCATCACCACTCCCCTGGCGACACCCCAGTCGCTGTGGTCCTGGAGGATCTCCCCTCGCCTATCGGCTCCAGGACTGGGTCTCCATACCCTTCTTCAGCTGGTCTTGAGCTTCTCAGCCTTTTGGCTCACTACTGCCAGGGTCACAAGTGGGATAAGTATGCCCCAATGGCCAACATCCTGAGGAACTGCAGCTACAATGTGAGAGCTGACATGCTCATCATGGGAGAACTCAGAGCCTGGGACCCCAGCAACAAAAGCATCCTGCGTGCCTGCTGTGTCTCCCACCTCTACGCCAAGCTGATGCGGAGCCTCATGGTGTCTGATACCATCTGCTGGTCCCAGGACATCTACATCGAACACATCATGGGCCAGCGCCAGTACACTGACACCACCAAATCAACCACCACTGGACCAAACCCAGAGGGGACCACCTGAACCCCCCTCTGCACCTAGCGGGCTCTGAGAACTATTCTTAACCACAGACCACTCCACACTGCAAGGACCCCCACAATAGCATTCCATGGACTGAGCAACTTCCTCATTCAACTCACCCCCTGCACCACTGCAGACTTTTTGTATGGATTTGTTTGTATCCATCTTCTTTTCTCTCTCAGGGTCGCAACTCCCTCCCTCCCCTTCTCCCCCTTTTCCGCCCCTTAAATGGCCTACATTGTATCTGTGTAACCTAGTTGTGCTCCCCTCCTCACCCCCATCCCTCCTATGTTAGTCCCTTGCTCAAGCACTCCGTATTTCCCTTGTCATTCTTGTTTCATGATTCTTAACATTTTCTGATAAATGTTAAAGCTGTACTGGCCTGTTGCTCAGGCTGAGATGGATTTGAATGGCATTGTGTAATTGTGGGATGCACCCCTATCAAATCCACTGCAAACAAGACGCCATACAAATCTTGTAATTAGCTTCCCAGTGGCCAACTTCCAGTGGGAGGAGATCTCAGCTACATACCTATGTTATTTCATAGATTTTCATAGACATTAGGGCTGGAAGGGACCTCGGGAGATCATCGAGTCCAGCCCCCTGCCCAAAGGGCAGGAAGTCAACTGGGGTCATAGGATCCCAGCAAGATAAGCAGGGGTATGGAAATGGGGGACTCCTCCCTAGTTTGCTCCTGTGGCTGTTGGCTAAGGGCAAGTGAGACTTGGGGCGGGGGGGCGGGTATCAGAACCCTGAGCCTCCAGGCTTAGGCCTGCAGGTAGGATGCTCACCAATGGATTTGGGAACATCTGAAGCCCCAGGTTGAAAAGTCTAGGGTGGAGAATACTTGACAATTTTGGAGCCATATATGGTGTTTGAAAGATTAAGTGTTGCTCAGTCAAGAGGATTTGGAACTGACTTGGCTAAATTGACCTGGAATACAAAAAAATTTCCAGAAAAAAAAGAAAGCTGGTCCACTTCACCCCAGATCTCTCCCAATGTGTCCATCATCATCTGCCAGGATGATGATTCAGGGGCCAGGGTGTGTGCTCCTGACTTCTGCAGTTTGGCACACCCTTGCCTCTGCGCCTTGGGGATCCAGGGCCTCCAGTTTTCTCACCACTTCCATCTCAGTGGCTAGCTTTATGGCATCATCCAGGCCATTAATCATCACATTAAAAACAGTTGGTGAGGGGAATTCCCACCCTGGTTAGACTCCAGGGCCCCTTACACAATGCTAGCTCTTAATATTCACTTACTTGTGGACCACAGAAAAATGCCAGAGCAGTTCTTCTGTGGCAAAGAGCTGAGGAAGCCTGCAGCGGAGAAGAGCAGTTGTAGCACTGGGTTCCTATTGGGACTCTCTGGGTTTACCTTGTGAATCAAGTTTGCCCACCTAGAAGCACACTGCAAAAGATCTCAAGGTCCCCTCAAGGTGCCACAATCCCTCTCAGGTAAGAATCCCTCCCAAAAGGAAGATGTTTCAGCTACGGGAGCTAGGCTGCCCCCAGGAGCATACCATGAGCAGGATCACACAGCAAAAGAAGGGAATTGGGATGTAGCTGGAGAAGACTTCTTGCCCCCTTTTTGTAGTGTAGAGCAGATGATTGGCGACACGTAGGGGATGCACACGAGTGAAAGTGCACCCCGTGAGATTGGCCATGTCCAGGTTTGCTGCTGGCACTTTTGCAGGTGGCAGCAACTGGCCACTGGTGCCCTCCAGTATTAGGAGGCACCAGTCACTCATGTAGCCAGGTTTACTTTACTTTTTAAAGACCGGTTGCCAGAAGGCTGGGAGGTACACTCCAATTATGCACACTTGATGAGGGGAATTCGCTGAAAGAGGAAAAGAAAAAATAATGGTTAGGGATACACGGAGTTCTTCATCACCATTTGCAGGCTGCATCAAGTAAAGAGGAAATGCTTCAAATGGTACTCTACTCTGTCTCTGGATTTTCCTTATCTTTATGATGTTAGATACTACAAAAAACAGTGCCTTGGCATAGTTTACTCTTGGCAAAAAAAAAGAAAGAGACCCAGATCAGTTATGGGAAAGGAGGGGGAAGTTAAAACCAAGCCTGGATTGAAAATGGTAGCGGATTTAGCATGTGGGAACATTGGGAACTGATTGGTGAATGTAGTGAGTGTGGGAATGGAAGGGAAGTGGCAATTCATTAGGCATATCATACTGGGAATCAAAAAGATGGCAGGGCAGTGTGGCACCTCAGAAACTACCTGGTTCAGAGAAGCATGAGCTTTCACAGGTGACAGTAGCCTACTTCGTCAATATCTAGGAATGAAAAAGGGAGACATTGCCATACTTTGCATGCATGAAAGATTTTATTGCATTAAACGTGAAGGTGGGGATGTGATAGTATTGTTCTGCCTTTCTTCTTTTGAAAGTAGTGCTATGTTGATAAGCAAGAATGGAAAAGGTAGGTAACTCTTCTGGCAAGATATCAGACAGGAGGGAAAAGGTGTGGGCTTGCAACATTTTCTTGTACATATGATATGGCCCTGGAGGCCAATAGCACATTGAGTAGCTAAGGACAAATGCTAATTAATATGTTTAATTTACACGGAGAAGCTGCAGATGGAGCTGCATGCCCAGCATTGTTCAGGCAAGTGCCAAGCTAAAGGGGCAATGCCTTTTTGGGGCACTATTTGTATCAGGAATGTTTCTATTGACTAGATTACTGTGTGTAGCACAAGTTTATTTGAGAACTGGTTGACTTGTTTCAAAACACAGCCTCACTGGCAAGTAGTACACATTGCACATGTCTCAAATAAGGACTCCACTACCCTTCTTAGAGACTAGCTCCAATTATTTGTGCTTCAAAGCTTCTGTGGAGAACCAATACTAATAAAAATAAATATGTACAAATAAGATATTATTCCTGGTATGTTTACCACAAGGCTGAACTACCTCAGAATGATGCTTAGCTGGGTTTTTAGAAGGAGATGAGAAGCCTTTCTTTACTCCCAGCTGGAAAAAAAATCAATTTGAGATAAGTACTTTTTTAAATTTAACATGCTGCTATATTGAATTTGGATGGCAACACTATGAAAGGGAGGAGTAAGGTCCATACGGTCACCTACCCTCTGTTAAAAGAGTTCCAACTGCAGGGTCTTTTTTTAGTTGCTCTACAAAGCACAAAGATTTCTATTGGTTTCTTCATGTAATGAAATAATCTTTTGATGCATGATCAAAAGCAAATTTGATTTGGATTCATTACTATTATCTCACAATGTAATTTTTAGAAACATACACAAGTTAGTATGTCCAAAGTATCAAGTAAATGATGAAACTGCACCTGTCCTCTAAAAAAACCCCACCCAGCTTTATTCTTGCCAATGCTGTTTGATTTTGTTACACTATCTGAACGTTCCACCTCTGAATCCCTGAAAGGACCCTAAATTGTCTGGCAAAGATGACCAGCTGTCCTAGACTCAGGAGTTAGTTGATGGGACAGGAAATCCTTGTCTCCTGGTTTAGTAATTGGGACGTTAAGGGTTATGAAGCTTCAAGTTAGTGAACTCTGAGGGTAGGAACTGCTGAGGATTGAGGAGAAGCTATTCTTGCCCTTTTTCTGAAGGTAGAGTTTTGTGACATGCTATGTTTGCAATGGACTAAAGGCTAAAACAGCAAAGAGGTCTTACAACTCTTAATGCAGCGCTTGGAAGGAGAATCCACAGCTGTGTTTAGGTGCCCAGACTCCTATACACAATGTATAGTGAGAGTTAGGTGGAGGAACACCCAATTCCTGGATCCTGGTTGGGTTTAGGCATAAGATAGACACCAAGATGCTCAACCCTGTCAAGACTAAAGAGCTTCTGAGCATGTCCAGAAGCAAAACATTATGTAAAAATTAGGGCTGACAAACTATTACAAAAATTAATTGCAATTAATTGCAAGATTTTTTTAAAATTGCAATTAATCACTATTTTAATTGCACAGTTAGCAATTATAGTCAGTAGCCCCCACCCACCCACCCAACAGCCTGGAGCCCATACACCCTGCAGCTCCCTCTCCACCACCACCAACAGTATACAGCCCAGCCCCAACCCCGGCCCACACTATGCCTGCTCTGGACTTGCCCCAGAACCCATACAAACAGTCCCAACCCCACTCCATCCTGCTGCTGCTCCTCCAGACTCACTTGCCCACACTCAGCAGTGGCAGTAGTCAGGCAGAAGCTGCTGCTCAACACGGAGAAAGAGCAGGCCCTTCTTGCTGCTGCAGCTGCCCAAAGCCTGTGCCCAGGCTGCTCCATGATTCCTCTGAATTACTACTGTTGCTCCATTAGGTAGCTTGGAGGTGGGAGTAATGGCAGCAGAGGAACCACAGGGCAATCCAGACACAGGCTCTGGGCAGCTGTAGCAAGAAGGCACCAGCAGTGGTGAGAGTGCAGGGCCACTTTTCCCCCATGCCACACAGCAGCTTCTGCCCAGCTGCTCCTAGGTGTGGGTAAGTGTGTTTGAAGCAGGCATGGGGCAGGCCAGGGTTGGGGCTGTGCACATGGATTCTGGCTGGTTCAGAGCCTGTCCACTCTGCTGGTTAAAATGATGTGCACGATTAGCATAATTAAAAAAAATTAACACATTAATTGGTTTTTCCATTAATTGCATAAATTGACTGTGATTAATTGACAACCCTAGTAAAGACTTTAATGTAAAAACATTACGTGCCAATGGACTTAGGTGTCTCCAGGGTTAGATGTCAGCTGAGGGAGGTTTTAGGGGATTCAAGGCATTTAAGTCTCACCTAGTATCCTGTTTCTGGTGCCTACTGCTTACATCCTTTTGTGAATCTGGGTTAGCAGGTTGGGATGAATTGATCCAGCTGAGAATGAGCCATCCCTCCAGTGGTCAGTCATTGACTACTCTGGTTGCAGGAAGCCATCCTCTCCCACACACAAGCCAGATACTGCTGTGCTATCTGCCTAATAAGTGTCATTGTAAACTGTCCTGGTCTCAGCCCCTTGTCTTGATTCTGTTCCCTGTTCATATTGCTAAGTTTTTCTACAGGTTCTCATGTGTCTCCTTGTCTATCACTCAACCCAAGAAATCATTCACAACCATCCCTTGGTGCAAGAACTATCATTAGCTTTCCGCATTTTAATTAGCTTTGGAGTGCTTGACACAGTCTCCACCTGTTTGCCAGTCTTTCCAGCCAAAGTATAATACTTTTCAGCAAGAGGCTTCTATTTGTGTCACCCTCCCAGGCATTTTTTTCCCCCTGACTACATAATTCAGAATTAATACACTTCTCTAGAGCACTTCAGCTGTTGACCACCCCATGTTTTGTTGAAATATTTTTCTCTGTCATAACCCCCTTGAGAATTATCCCAATTTTACAAATGGGGAGAGGTTAAATTACCCAAGGTCAGCAACACAGCTTGAAATAGAAGCCTGTGGGGATGCATAAGGAAAAGGAGGCAATAAGGCACAAGGAATACAGTTCTTAACCTGTGGAATGTGATTCTCAGCAGGGTCAGTCTCAGCTTCTGGGTGTGGATTCTGTCCTGTTTGCACTCACTGTCTCTTCTGCTGAAGTCCGTCTGTTCACCAGCTTATAACTAGCTGCTTGTTAGACATTAGGAAACATTCTAGAAACATACAGCAAATTCTGGAGTCACCTCCTTTGAAGAACTTATTAGGTACAATGCTAACTAGGACCATGTGATGGATTCTAAAAGTGCATGTTAGGAGTGGCTGAATGTCAGTCATGGTTTGAAAAGAGAGAACCCGGGAGAGATGAAAGCAGGATCTTGGACCTGCCAGTAAGAAAGGTTACTGCAGTCATATGCCAGTGGTAGCTAGCAGACCTGAAAGGGGCTGTAGGCTATAGCCAATACTTGTGTGACACTCATTTACTCAGCTCCCATCTTCTTAATTGTACAGCTGTCCTGGGTTTTAAAAGCACCTATGCAGCACCTCCAGAAATCTTTGTGTGAAAACAACAGTCCCTACCACAATGGCCAACAGTTCTCTCTGTAACCTTTGATTTATTATCATGAGCAGCTAAAGTCATTTATCATTGTGCAAAGCAGTTGTTTGTAACTACAGACTCACCTGTCTTGGCTTACTGATCAAGAAGTTGGAAGAAATTTTGAACAACCTTCACAAAGATTTCTTAGTATGTTTCTCCTAATCTTCCACTCCCCAAAGTCTTGCTCAGTCTCCAGCATGCTCTTCCCTGTCTTTGCCAGGAACCCCTTTACCATACCTTCCTCTACCCTGTGTTTTGTCCTGTGTTAGTTCTTTGGTCCTATTTAGCATAAGTTCTTCAGGACAACAAACATATCTTATCTAAGCCATGTAATGTGCCATGGATATTTATGGTGCTCTAACAGTGTTTTATAATAATATAAAGCCAATGGCCTGAAACAGGCCCAAAGGAACAACTACTTGATAGTTGCTTTGGTTTCAGCAGTTAACTCATAGGTATTTTAAAATTCTGGCAGGTGGCAGTGAGGCTGTTCATGCTGTATATCATTGACATGGTTTATGATCCAGGAAGACAGCAACAACTTTGTAAAATGGAGAGCTCTCTGTTGATGGTATTAGCACACCCTTTGTTGCCCTAGCATTTAAGTGATGAGTTTTTATTTTTAAAATCCTTAGAACAGTTTTGCTCTGATCCCTGAACTTTCTGGAGATTTTCAGTCATCATTTGCCATAGGGTTTGTCTGCTTTCTCTCACAATGAAGAAAGGAAAAAAGGAAGTGGATGAGCCTTCACTTATCCATGTCTGTTCTAATAGACATAAATCCCTTATTTTCAAAGTGATTTAGTACCGAGAAAAAGTGTCACAATGGCAGCATAAGACTACAGGCTTCTGTCCATGTCAAGGACACAGCACACCGTGCTATATATATATATATATCTATATATATATATATATAGATACACACACATGCTTTACCATGAAAAGAGGGTTTTTGAATCAGCATTGTTGACCATTTCACTGTGAAACATGCTTACCTAGTCCTGTTTGAGACTGTAGCAAACATGGGGTTGTCGGAGGCAGTGACTGAACACCTGCATTGATTCAAATAAAATACATGGGTAAAAGCAATAATGTCTTGCAGGGCTACATTTCCTTTCCTTTCTTTTGAATCCATGGACTTTCCCCCATTCTACAATCCATACCAAATAACCAGGATACATGTGAGATCAGATGAAGTGTTATGAACCACAGTAGAACTCAAGAGGAAGTGAACAGAAGAAAGAGAGAGGAGTTACCACTGATATTCTTAAACCCTGTCCAGTGAGGGGTACAGAAACAAAGGAAACTAAATGGTGTTAAGGCTTCTTTGTTCCCCAGCCAGGGAAAGAGAACAATTCAGGGAGAGTGTCCAGTGGAGGGAGGCAGAGGTGTAGCAAGTACCAGTGATGTGGCATTCTAACTGTAAAACATTACCTTTACAGGCGTAAGAATAATTTACTCTTTGAGGCCTGTGTTGGGTACAAAGCTTGTAGAGGATGAATTAGGATTTCAAGCACTCCTTGCTTCCAAATTTCAAGTCAGCTCCACCCCCCAAGCTCTATTGCATACATAGAACTCTACTGTTACTTTTGACAGAGATTCCCATTGGTTGGTGTTTTGTAGCTCAGTGAACCAGACTGTATTGAGCTGAACTTTAACAGGATGTTGGACAAGCCCACACATATTGTGACTGCCCCCATGCCATTCAGGTACCAGCAGCCAACTTAAGTAGGTGGCAGGCCTATTTTACAGTGCACCCTACTGGAACTGCTATGTCACAAATCTGATGTAGCACAGGTTTGTTAGCTCCCAGCAAAATTTTCCACCCATTCATGTAACACCATTCCCTCTCCAGCTGGAGAACAAGAATAGTAATAAATATGCTATCTCTTTCCAGATGTATCCATATGAGTGTGTGTGTTCTCACAGGCTGAGAAAGAAGAATGATAGAAAAACATAACTTGGGGAGCATTATTCTGTAGATGGAGATGTTAACAAGCCATGGCAAGCCCAAATTAAAAGCATGCCTAATGATGACAAAGAACTGTTAGATAAAACCCTGAAATACAACATGCTTCACATTGCATAGTCTGATGTAGTTAATACCATGTTCAGTTGCTTGCACCATAATACCTATCCCTCAAGACTCAAGCAGGTGGAAACCGGAAACACAGAATATTTTAGGAGGCAAATCTGGAAGACATGAAGAGAAAAGATAGTGGCAAGGTTTGGGAGATGGAGATCACTGGAAGTAAGCAATCTTCTTTTTTTGTATGGCTGATGTAGATACAGAACAGCAACTATAATTTTATATTTAGGTGGTTGAATCAGACAATTACATCAGGAGCAGTAGTGATCAATTGATCACTGTGATCAAGTGAGCAATAAGGATACTTGTCTGTTAATAGCTCTGGCAATAGCACTTTATCGCACACACATAGATGCTTACCTTAGGGTCTTGTTTAGTTAATTCATTTTGCAATACAGTTGATATATGAGACATGCGCTACAGAACAGAGTTGATTCATGTTGCACAAAGGAAGCTGCCATGGATATCAGTCAAAGTGATTCTGGAATAAAATCAAATTAAGAAGAGCGTGGGAGTCTAACCAATTAATTGCCTGGTCCCTTGCGGGTACGTACAGCATTTCTGCTCATTCTGAGATCATTAGAACTTGCTTAAACAGCACTCAGCCCCTAATTCTTTGCCCTTGCAAGAGGGAGATCCATTGTCTTAGCTCAAATTGTGGATTTTGTTTTTGCATTTAGTTCACCAAATGCCAGTGCCTTCACCTTACCTCATCTGTTTTGCTAGGTGTGACTCACTGATGAATCTAATCTGCAATTAAAGGCTGCAATTAAAAGCTCTGTGCTTTAATTTTGATTTAGCAGCTTTCTACAGGATTCACTTCAGAGGTTAATTGATTAAGCTAGTGGCTGCTTAACTTTTGGCTCATGGGCCAAATCTGGCCTATGGATCCATGTCATGGATGGGCCCCCATGGGTCTGGCAACTTGATGGCAGGTGAGCAGTGGCAGTGTTATTTGCTGTGGCTCTGGAAATGGTGGCAATACTGTTACCACTCCCCCACTGCCAAATTTCCAGGCACATGGAGGAGCCCTGCATGCCACATTGGGTCTGTATGCAGGGTTACTGTATGGCTGGAACCACTGTGTGGGGCCAGGCCAGCATGCTGCATAGCATCTGTGGGCTGATCCCATGTGCTGCCCCCATGCTGGATCTAGCCTGTGGACTGATTTTGCCCATGGCACCCAGCTTACCGGGTTAGAAGGTTGAGCACCACTGAAGGAAGCCATACAATTGCTGTGGTAACTATATTATTATACCTATTTCAAAGATAGGCAAAAGGAGGCTAATACATTTGCTTAGGTTCAATTACTGGCAGAGCCAGGAACAAAATCTAAGCATCTCAGTTACCAGTCTTCTAGGCAATAGGAAAAATCCATGACCCTCTGATGTGTTGGGTTCCATCCATTTACATATTACATATAAATATTTTATGACTGGGCTTTTAGGCTCCCCCTATTTCTTTAACCTGATAAGAAACCTGAGTTCTGGTAGCTAGAGTGTGCTACCTTTACCTCCCATGCAACAATCACATATCCTCACAGCACAGTATTGATGTCCCATAATCAGCTCGCTGAGCTAGCAGCCACTTTTACCGCCCCCCAACTTGCAAGGACCTTTGAAGAAGGAAGGACCTATTTGTAGTGCTAGTAAGAGCAGAAGTGGTTCTGAAGACTTGGGTGGAGGGGAGTGGGGGTTGAAGAAGTTTGGGCTAAGCCAAGAGTCAAAGGGCTGGACAACTGCTATGTGGTGTCTTAGCGCTGCAGGGGGCAACACCAAGGAGGTAAGAGGGAGTGGATGCTGCCTTGCAGTTTAAGCCCCTTATGTGGGAGTGTAAGGAGGCAAAGGGCATAAGTGCAGATGAAGCCTGCTATTAAAAACAATCTCACGTGCATGAGATGCACTTACACAGAGCGTGATCCACACTGACACCCACTTGAACAAGACTCATCATGATGGGTTGTGGAAAGACAGAGCAACGTCTCTAATTCTGGCTTTGCGTTCAGGTGTGTTCACCTGACTCCGAGCTTCACATAGATGCTCTCAGGTGCTAACAAGGTAAAGGTGAAGAGCTGTACTGAACCTAGCTCTTACAAATCTGAGGCAGGTGTGAACCAGCTTCATTGGCTCTCAGCAGTTTACAGCTGTCTCTCAGCCAACCATGTAACTTATTCCCATCTCCAGCTGGAGAGTGGGAAGCCATGGGGGTGCAAAGTCCTGCTCTGGGAGTACTCAAGAGAGAAAGCACTTTATTTCATAGCCCTGAGAGATGCTCATGGCAAGCAGGCTGCCCCATGCCTTGTTTCACTGATAAATGTCCGTGTTTTGCCCACACTGGTATTGGTGGGAAAGAGCAGCCAAATGGAAATGAGTGCCTGTTCCTCCAGTATATCAAGATAGTGGATTATTTAAACTCTTCCACTGAGGCGTAAGGCACCAGCCTGCAGGCAGTTCACTGTTTAGAGAAGAATAGGCCTAATGTCAGGGACTTGCCATTATTAACAGACAGTGTCTGATGGGGTGGAATTACCTCTGCCTTTGGGCCATACTTTAGTGCAATTTTGTGGCTGGTGGTCTGGTCCCTGGGTCAGCCAGGGAGTCATTGGACTCTGCTTGTATGTCTGCATTCATGGAGATAAGACTGATTAATTGCAAAATTATTTCTCCCCAGATGACCTGAATGGTGCATCTGCCAGCCAAAAAAGTCTGACAATAAACTAAAGCCACTGAAAATGATGGTGGGTGATGAGATCAAGACACAGGCCTGGGAACCAGGAAAAATGGACTCTGTTCTGTTTTACCACATGCTTGCCATGTGACCTTGAAAATGAATAAATATTAGAGATCTGTAAAAAAGAGATAATGATATTTCTCTACCCCTCATGCTCTTATGAGGTTAGGTCCACTAAAATATGTAATGTGCTTTGAAAGCCTCACTCAAAGGAAAGGCAATAAGGAAATGCAGGCAACCTCTGAGCATAATTTTTAAGTTCTCATTAACTGCTCATCTGAAGGTGAACTCGCCCTTACAGTCAGTTGCATGAGAACCTGTGAACGATGTAGACTGCACGTTCCCTCCAGATCCCAGAGGCTTCTATTAATGTCTCTGGCTTCCAGTGACTCAATGTAGGAATATTACTTCACACTTTGAGCTCTCACAAGGCAAATCATACCCCTCACAGTGATTCACAGTTGCCTCAGATCAGAGCTGTCCAACAGGCAGCCACAAGGAATTGCATTGTGGCCCCCAGGTTCCTGCCCAGCTGCCACTCCACCCACCACTCCACCTGGAATAATAGAGTCTCTGGGCTGCTGCTTCCTGCTCTGCCCCAGAACGTGGAGCAGAGTAGGAAGTTGGGGGTGAACCTGGGGCATGCAGTCAGCAAGGGATGGGGAGGCTGGGGGGTTACAGACACATGGTGCAGTAGTAGGAGGCCTACATGAGTATGGCATAGGGGGAAAAGCATAGTCATGCAGTTTCAGGGGGGTTGGTGGATGCATAGGGGGATGGTGGGCATGTGGTGTAGTGGCCTGGCAGTGTTTGTGGGATGTGCAGCCCCAGGGGATGTGGTTCACCTTGGTGCAGCCTGCAGGATATGTAGCTCCCACTGGGGAGGCCCATGGGGTCTTCTGCCCCTGGCTGCTTGGAAATTGGACAGCCCTGCCTTAGATTACTCTGTGATAAAGCTCAAATATGCCTTCAAATCCTGGAAAGCATAACCCTCCCTGGAAATGATCTCCTCTTCCTCTTCAGCAGTGGAGCTATCATTTCATCATGGCCTTTCTTGAGAGAAATCACAAGATGGTCACAGGGGAAATAGTCTAAAAAAATGGGTGCTTTGCCATTGTTTCTTGTCCCCATTAACCTTTATTTTTCTGTCCTTGTGTGACTCTTTTAGTCAATCCTTGTATAGTGGTAACTGTGGACAGATCTTAATATGGAAGCTGCCACCCCAGGGCTCATCTTTATAAACCCAACCCAAGTGTTCAACTGTTTTGGACTCGAACTCTTCCTGCTGGGAGACATGAAGGTCTTGCTGCAAGTTCAACACTCAGAGCTGCTGCATGGCCAGAACACAGTCACCGAGCTCCTGCTCTGTTTGCCTCCTGCCTGATCCAGTGTTTGACCTGGCAGCATTTCAAATTCTCTCAAACTGGTTCGTACATTTGCTGTTCATTCCCTTACCCACACACTCAAATCACAACACAATGCGAATCGCAGGGACCCTTTAAAAAAAAAAACACACCACAGTGCACATCTTGAGACCTTCACACAGCACTGATGGAAGGTTATTCCTGGTAATGATTTATTCATTAATTGGGGATCAAAATAGCTTGAATTTGTTGACCTTGGAGGTATGCTGCAGAAGCCATATTGGACCATGCTTAGAGAGGGCTGTGTGCTTTCCAGAATGACAAAGAAGTAAAAAGCAGCTTCTTCTGGTGTCTGGTTGGCTGCATTCCAGTTGGAATAATTTTTTTTGCACTCCTTGTTTTTTTTTTGTTATTACTGCATGGGTGTTAATGTACCTACAGCAAGAGAGAGGTGTATTTTTATTTATTTTTTATTTAAATAAATACATATATTCAGGTTCCAAAGTCTCCCCAGCCCTAGGGACAACTCCTGACATGAGTTAAATGGTGTAAGCTTGTGGCTTCCAGAATGAACACCACTTATTCCCATTTAACATTGTGCAGAGCAAAGTTTTTGCCCTGATGTAAGAAGACACAGAGCCCACCAAGGCAGTGAGAACTGCATGTTTGCATTGGGCTTGAATTCAGCCTTGGAAGGACTGGGGATAATGTTCAATAATGGCTGCAACCTGATTGCTCTCTTCCCTTATCCTTGGTTTGCCTTGTTCTTTAGTCCATTTAGTAGTAACGGTAGAGTTCCTTCCACTGGACACTGTTGTAAAATGGAATGGTGAATGAAGACAGATGTGCAGCTCCCTGCTGGAACTGAGAAGGCTTTGCAGGAAGCGTTGTGAGTTACAACAATCCCTCGGATCAAACAGAAGTTCACTGTTGGTTCCAGGGGGGAGGCAAATCTAGTTGCTGGCTGCCAGCCTGCAGCTGATTTCCCTTCACAACAGCCTCTGCTCCCTCCCAGCCTGTCTCTGTTTTCAGAAAGGAAGCAGAGAGAGTTCGTTCTACGGGTTCCCAGCCAGCACTGGACAGTGTGGGGTGGGTGAATTGGAGGCCCCCACCCTCCAGCAGGGGGTGAAAAAAAACCAGACCAAACTCCCTCTGTTCCCTTCCCCCCTCCCATTGTGAAAACAGAGACAGGCTGGGAAGGCAGCACAGACAGAAGTTCCAGAAGCCTCTTCATCTGACCCCTCATGCAAAGAGGGTTCAGATTTTCACCCGATCAGCCATTTTTTAAGAGCTGTGCAGCCGTGCACTTGAGTTTGGTCCCAGCTATAGATCGCTTTCTGGGGCCAAATTAAGCAAAAAACCATCACTTTTGCCTGTGCCCAAAACCATCTGGCCCAATACCTTTTATTCCTGCACAGATCTAACCCTGAGATGGCCTTGAGTGTTGCCACCTTGTCCTGGCTGCACTTGATTTGATCCAAGCTGTTTCCAGTGCTGGGAAATTTCCAAGGCAACTGTTTGGTCCCATACCTGGCTCAGGTTTCTCTATCAAGGACTCCAGATATCACTGCTTCAAAGCCTCACTGTATTTATATCTTTTTTATAGCCTGCCATAAACAGCACTGAGAATTTAACTGACACCTTCAGCTACACAGAAAGAAACACTGCACTCCTTTGCACCAGCCAAACAAATGTGTGGCATGTAGTGGAAGATGAACAACAGCTTATGTTTGGTTAACTCCTTGAGTACCCAGAGCATGCCAAACTTTTGGCTCTAGGTGGTGACAGACTGGACATGACAGTAAAGGATGAGGTATGAGAGGAAGGATGGCCTAGTGGCCTGAGACTTTGGTTTAACTCTTTGCTCTGATACCAGTTTCCTATGTAATCTTAGGAAGTCACTTCAGGAGCAGAGAGAGAGAGAAAAAGAGAGGGATTTTCTGTAAAATAGAGATAACAGCATTACTCTACCTTCTAAGGAGTGTTGTGCTAAGTGGATAAATGAATTAAGACTGAGAGGTGCTTGGATATTAAGGTGTGACTAGCACTACAAGTACTTTGGATAGGGAGGGAATTTTCAGGAGTACACCAGATCTGACCGAAACCCCTGACTGAAATGCACATCAAATGCCATTAAGTTGGCATTCCCAGTACTTCTCCAGTGAAATACACCAGACTAGATTCTGAGTTATAAAGAGGTCCCATGCTATGGCACTGAGCTGAAATAAGGCTTGTTCATCTGACCTGATCCTAGCCCTGGCATATAGGACATATTGGGCATGTCCCCATGAGCGGGAACATGCGTTTCCCTGGGGACAAATAGCAGTGGCATGTATTTATGCCATTGCTAGTTGTTCCCAGCATGGCCCTGCATGCTCTGGCATGTGGCAAATTGTCCCAGGTGGGGTAAGGGAGGCTGGGGCTAGCACCTGGGCTGGCCCCAGCAGCTTTATTTGGGGTCCACCTGGGGCTCCAGTGGTGGTGATCCAGAAGCACAGAGCCTGGCTAGCAGCAGGCTCCGGTTGCGGGCGGTGCATGCTGCAGTCACGTGTGCCACCCACTTTTTTTTTTATGCATTTTTTTTTTACAACCATATTTTAAGTGGCTTCCACTACATTACCTGACAGCAGGACCAAATCTTCAGCAATATTATGAAACAGAACTGCTTGCTCCCTTGTTGCAACAGGGCAGGTTCACAGAGTTTTAGCTTCAGGAAGAGGAAAAGGAGTCAAATGGGAGGTTTTCACCATTGGTGATCCATTGTTTATAGACTTACTGCCCTCTGGTGGCTGTAATGGAGGAATAAAACTCAAAACAATTTATCCACATTCAATTTGATTTAATAAAATAAATGCAAATTAGTTTCACAGAACATTCATTTTGCTCCTGACTTCAAAGGCAAAAGTAAAGAACAAGGCATGAGGAAGTGCCTGGTGTTTTTATTTTGTTGCACAGCCATTTTGTTGTATTAAGCCTGACAGTAAAAAATTCCCTAGGTAAATCTTTCAGAAAGATGGTCCATGTAACCTCTCCTAGGGTATGAGAAATTGCATGTGTTAGTAGTTGGGAGTACAGAAGTGGAATCAAGGCTGCTGCTTTCTCTTCTGGCATTGACAGCAGTCCATTATGCAACCTCACACCTTCCCCTTGCTGTGGCTTAGCTTCCTCGTCTGAAAAGTGGGGAAAACATCTGGTTTGGAGAGATTTAATGAAAGCATGTTTATAAAGCACTCACTTTAATGTGACAGCTGCTGTACAAGTGCTACCTGCTTCTCTCAGTGAGGGCCTTAGTCATCATGCTTCCTTTGACTGTTCTGCTGCTGCTAAATGTGGATTATACTTAGACACATATCATAGCTCAATTTCAATGGAGCATCGGTACTTAAAAGAAAAAAACCCCACAGAGGCTGAGTGCAGCAATTAAGTGACTAAATGTGACAACAATCGATAGCTCAGACACTTGTCTGTTGTGCTTCAGGTAACAGGCAGGGGAAGGGCTTTCACACTCAGCAGGACTCCCAGACACCACTATTCAGTTTATTCTTTGATCCACTTGCTCAGTAAACAGGACTGACAAGTGTGCTCAATCCACATTCAAGGCAGGTTAGAAAGCAATGCCCCATTTCTGATCAGGACACAGGATTTTACCACCACATGGACTGCCAGAGAAATAGGATCCATGTAGCTAGCACCTCCTGCAGGGCTTTATGCTGAAGAGGGACATCAGTATCACTTCAAGTGTCACCTCCAGATTAGGAAAGTAGGTGGCTGTCCCCTTGAAGGCATTTTGCAGAATGGGAACATCCAGTGCTGGGGACTGTGCTTTGTGGGAAACAGAGGAGTAGTCCAAAGTGACTGAGTCTGTTGCAGCATTGCCTTTCTACCCGTTCCATAAAACATGATGTCCCTCAGGCACAATGTACAAGCTAACAAGGGTGCTGGGAGCCATTCATAAATAGGCTCAGGTAGCTGGGGCATTTATCAAGCACCAGCAAAACAGCAGCTGGAACAGTCATCTCAGGCTCTTTTCCCAAGTTTAAACAAGTCCCTTGAACCTTGAGATTGTCTCAAATGATAGGGTTGGTAGCGGGAGGAAACTGCCTAAAGAAGGGACTTGGATTTCAGCACATATTGACTCTGCATGAAGAACCACAAGGTAACTTGATGTTAAACACACTAGCAGGAAATTCAAAAAAGAGAACTTACCTTGTTAAAGGTAGATTATCAATGTGTACATATAACAATGGGCCAAATCCAGCTCTGTTATACCAAGTCACATCTTGATCCATTTTAGAAAGTCTGGTTTTTAGTTGCAGAGTGTACCTCCTCATTGTATAACAATTCAATAATCTTTGTTGGTGCCGTGTTTAGGACTCCCCTTATATCATACCTGCACATTATTAGGCCCTGATGGATCAGGATTCCAATGTAGCCTGGACCATGTCTTATTGTCCTAAACAGTGCATCACTGTGTAACTTCTCCTAGACTAGTAAAGTCCCCCCCAGTTCAGTCAGGAAGTAAGGGCATTTGTACACATGCTTGCTCCACAGCACCGGGTGCTTTTAAAAGCACCTGGTGCTGTGGCAGATGCAGTTGTATAAGCAGTGAAATGTGCATCAGCACTGAGAGGTGTTTAGTTCAAAAGTACACTGCCGCCATTTTCTGCACATGGACATGCATTTCACTGCCAATACAACTGCATGTGCCGCAGTGCAGCACATGTCAGCTCGCGTGCAGAGCTTGCAGACTTGACTCAGTCTGCTCTGACTCGCCAGATCTGCAGCGTATCACAGGACAATAAGGTATGCTCTAAATGTTTAAGTTCCACTGACGTCAATGGAATTTAAGCACATGATTAAAAGCTTTGCTAAATCAGGATACATACACATACTTGCCCACTTGAAATATGAAATTCAAGTTCTCAGGACTTTATGCAAGTGCATAAAGGCTTCCCACATAATAGCCACATGCTACAATCTCTGTCTGCTCCTTCCAGATTTTGTTTTTGGGGAGGGGAAGGGGGGAGGCTCTAAAACCCCACAGGTACCCCATTCTACTCTCAATCTTCATGTTTTAGGACAGTGGGAGCCAACCTTTTTGGCAGGCATGCCACAAGGTAAGTCCCACATCTTCAAGTGCCACATGGATCCCCTTCCCCTGCACAATGTGTTGCTCTACTTTCTTTTCTGTCTTGTCACTGCATTCCCTGCTCCCTTCCTGATCTGTTGTGTGCCACAACACAGGGGCTGCCTGTGCCATCTGCAGCACATGTACTATGTGTTGGCCACCTCTGTTTTAGGAAATATTGCACAGCACTAACATCAGAATTATGTGGGTCAGAAACCTGAAAAAGTAAGGAATCACACCATGTCGTTCAAAGCTTTGTGTATACACACACACACATATATTTGTAGTAAATACATACAAATGTTTACAGTTAAAACTACTCCAGTATATAACAATATACTCCTCTACCACCTGCCAGGGTCACGTTTTGTTGCCCTGACAAACCCAAATCTTATTTCATCTTTAGAGGAGTACAGAGCATGTAGACATCTAGTACCACTTCATCGGATTTTAGATCATGCTTCCAGGTCTGCAACAGGTCCTGCCCTCCTGAGCCACTTGCACTCCAAGCAATCCTATTTTGCCTGGAAAAAAGCACAGAATTCTCCCAAATTCAGGAAAGAGGAGAGGACCCCAACTACCTTCTTGTTAGGGCACTTGCCCAGGGAATGGTAGATACAGATTATAGTACTGTCACCCCACCTCTTCCCAGGTTTAACCCACCTCTTCCACTTCCCAGAACAGAGCCCTAACAACCAGGCCATGGGCTAGGTAGGGCTGAGAGCACCCTCCAAGCTCTCTGTTGAAGCCGGTCTACTAAGCAGGCAGGAGAGGAAGATGTGCAGGACCAAATAAACAAGCCAGAGCAAGTACTGCTCTGTGGCTCAGAGCAAAATCAGAACTGCTCTGATTTCTTGCCTCTGCTGCTGCCCTCATTAGTGTTTATCCAAAGACTAATGTAAACTTGGTAAATGGATACAGGTAGAAGACCTAAAATCTGTTTAGATAGCACTAAGTTTCACTAAAGCACTTCCTTTTAGACAGCTAAGCAGGATTTAGGTGCCTAAGAGGTGAAGTAAGATTTGGGCCACATAATCTACTCATATATTGCCTTAGTTATATTCATTAGGAATATTTCAAACAACTGCTCAGAAGCCAGATCCTCAGCTAAAGCAGCAAAGGAACAACCACCTCACAAAAGCTGTTTCAATTTGCACCAGAGGATCTATCCACAGGTTCCTTCACATATCAAATTAGTTTCATAGCAGTAAGTCTGTTCAGCCAAGTAGGTTTGTCCACTTACATAGAAAGGTTTGACACCCACCTTATACCACACAAGAGGAGGAAAGTTAGAAGTGATTACACATTTCAGGGGAGAAGGGGGAAGAAATTTTACTGAAGATATTTAATTCACCCCCAACAAAAAGCCTTTGCTCCACAAGGAACAGACCCATTATTTTTAATATTCTGAGATATTTTAGTAAGAATTAGACCAACCTACTGCAGCATTTTCAAGCCAAACATTGCAGTAGTGAGAAACAAAAGGTAAAAACGACTAGACAAAGCAGAAATTATCCGAGGTACATAAAATCCCTACAGACAACTGTCGTTAAGTATTATTAAATCGATTCAAACAGTTTAAAAAGTATCTGTTTAAATATCAAAGCAGGTTTAAGTGTATTGAAAAACCCACCATTTTAAAAATACATATTCTATGCATCATCTAAAAAAATATTTTCAGACTGCAGTTTTGCTTCCTTCAATTAGTATCACATTTGTTCACAGAAGTCTTACACAAGGTTATGTTTTGAAACACTGAGACTGATCAACTGTCAAAGAAAAAAGCCAACCCCCCACATAGATTGTTTATGTACTTGAATCAAGCTTAAAAAAAATCATTAAAGTTGTATTTCTTAGAAATGGGTGTTTGTAAAACAAAACAAAACAAAACCCCAGAATATTTTTTAAATGGACGGAGGGGAGGGATAAGAGTAATTAATATTCTGAACAGGAAGACTGACTCCGCCTTGCACTGTTAGCTGGCAGCAATGTCAGCAGTTTTTATGGGGTCATTTTAGCCATGTAAATATTACCAGCATTGACCATGTCTTATTTAGAATAAGGTGTAGCATATTAAAATGTGAACCTCTTTATCTTGATACAAACTGTAACAATGTATTTCCAAAATACTCACTCTTGCATTAAATATTTATACAACAAATCTACAATTTATAATAAAAAGTTTTTAAACAGCAGTACCAAAAAAAAAAAAATCTGCAGAGAAGTCAAACCTAGGTTAGTGTAAAAGAATCTTTTTTATAAAGGGGATGCAAAATCCTCCCTACAGTGATTATAACACGCACAGGAATAAGCCCAGAGAAGTGCACAAAAAGTTACAATTCAATCGTTCATTTGGAGTTGTGCAAAGTTTCTAACCTTTTTGGTAATCTGAGGTTTGTAATATCAAACAGGGAAGTGCTAGGAAAAGAAAGGGAAAAAGCTACACTAGAGGTGTCAACCATTTGGTCCACAGGCTGGATCCAGCCTGGAGAGCTGTCATCTGGTCTGCAAATTCAGGTGCAGGGCCTATTGCCAAAATCTGGGATAGAGTGTTGTTGGGGACATATTTTGGTGGGGATGGTGGCAAGGAGAAGGAACGGAGAGGGGAGGGATGGGTCAGCTATGTTAATGGTCATTCTACTGTTAGGGTGTTAATGCTGTTAATGCTCCTTGAGGCTGCTCACCCTACTGTTACCGTGCTGCCACAGATGGGTCCAGATCTGGCCCCTGAGGAACCCTGCAGACTGGATTTGGTCTAAGTAAGTTAGACACCTCTGACCTTCTGGCTGGACCAGAAAAGGGTTTCAGAGCCTCTCAGAGCTCAGGCATTGGAGGCTAACACCTTCAGACACAAAGGTTCTGTATTCAGACTCCACAGGCATTTATACACATGCTCCGAGAGGGGCAGGAGGTAAGCACACTTTAATTAGAGCAGCTCCAAGAACTGCTCTAATTAAAGCACACAGAGTGTTGTGTATCAGTGCCCCCATGCTGAAGAATGGCAGCAGAGGTGCTTTAACTAAACCTTATTTACCGAGCTTTAGTTAAAGCGCCCACACCACCATTTTTCAGCATGGGGATATGCTGATATACATGATATACTGGAGTCTGCTGGAGCATGGCAATTACTAGGCTCCAGCAGACTTGACTGAGTCTACTCTGACACTGTAATTACAATGCAACAAATCAGCCCCACTGCACGTTTAGGCACCCCACATTGCCAACAGCCCACCCAGGGGTATCTCATTGAAAAAGACAGGACTGCATTTTCCATGTCCCACCAAGATAACAACATACACTGTTTTAAGCAAAGGACATCCCAATTTCAGTGGGACTTTTCCCTGCAGAGGGCATGGAGGATTGGGCCCAATAGGTTCAGAACATCCTGCTGGAATAACAACAGTCTCCCCATCATCTAACACTCATAAACTAGCTACAATACACTATTCTCCTGTATCTACATTGGGGACTGAACTTTTCTAATCATGTCTGTGACATTTTCAACTACTGTTTAAACAGTGCTTTGAAAAACTGTGATGTGCTAAGTGTCATAGTGTACAATTAAACCTTCATTGCAACTCCAGGACAAAGTGCCAATGTGTCTCAGTCCCAACATGCACACAACAAAGTTCTTCATCCATCTGTTGGCCTGTACAGGCTTTCTTCAATATGTACCACAGGTGATGGTGATAGGCACAGCTGCTGCTCAGACACCAACCTCAAGGGTGAGGTTTCCAAAGGACCCTATTGGAGCTAGGTACACAACTCATCAAAAGTTGGGAACCCAACTCCCTTCAGCTCCTTTGGAGAATCTTAGCCCTTGACACAACTGCATATCATATCATTGCTTTAAAAGTTCTCTTAAAAATATATGGCACTCAGTGTCAAATTATACAACTTAATCCAGTGGAAATGCCATATTTCCAAGGCAAGACTGCAGAATGCATTCTCCAGCTCCCATTCCTTCTTCTAAATATACAACTGGTGAGAAGCAAGGGTGTCCATGAAAGGTCGTACAAGGTTGTCTGTTGAGAAGTAGAATACCAAGCCAAAGGTGATGGAGATGGGAAGAGCAGGTAATGCCTTCTTGAACACAGCCAGCAATAGAAGAGTCAAACATAAACCCTGCCAGAAAGACAGGAACAGAAAACTAAGAAAGGTATATAGTAAGAAGCTTAAAAATATGTTTGCCATAGACACTACACAATATGTGGATGATAAACTACGTTCTGCATAGAAACTGAATCTTGCCTGAGTTAGTGACATCACATCTTGATCTTTCCCCAACCCTGTTTACACATAAGTTGGCAACACGTTTTCCTCAGCAGTGTAGATCACAGGCATTCTCAGAGGAAAAACAATGCAAATGTAGAAATAACACCAAAATAATCTGGATAAGCAAATTATTTCAAATCCTGGTTCTACACCTTTACATAGCAGTTACTGATTTGTTAGACAGAAATCATGCTGAGCTACAGACATAAGAAGCTTGACTTCCTATGCAGGTTTTAGCACATACTAACATATATTTTAACATTTTTCCAGTCTTCCAGGTCTTTGAGTCGGGGGAACAGGGGGAAGAGAGAAGGATGGGGAGGGGGAGGGGATACAACTCCAAATATACTTGTTTCCCTCTGATAAATTTGCTTATTGTAGCGCAGTGGTCACCAACCAGTCAACATCGATTGACCGCTAACACTCAATCTTAGTAGATTGACACAGTAGATGCTGGGGTGCCAAAAAGTGATCTTCATCATAAAAAGGATGGAGACCACTGTTGTAGGGTAAACACTATTTATGGAGGTCTAGAAGGACAAGACCTCAATTTTTATTGGACACTGACCAGAGATGAAGTGGAAGCTCTTGCAGATTTTGAGAAGATGTCACCTGAATATACACCCAGTCACACTGTCACCTGAATTTCTCTCTTCAAAACAGATCATCATCAGCGAGAAAAACCTAACATTCCATTAACATTCATTTTCAAGAGCACTCAAAAGTAAACATAAGATGATGAGTTGTTTTCTTTTCCAAGAAAAACCAAGACAGCAGGGATGGCAACATTTTGAGCAGAATATTTCAGAAGTCTTGAGGGGTAAGTTTCTGAGTATAGCATCTCCACTGATTTGAAATCTAGGGAGAAAATGGTATGGTAGAAGAGAAAACCTATCATGGCAACAGACTTGCCAAACCATAAAGAGAAAAAAATCAAAGAAATCTAGAAGAAAGTGAAGGAAGCTCCAAGTTAATAACATGTGGCTGCAGTGCTCATTTGATGTCCTCCTAATACAGTGTGGCAAAAATATCCCCCAAATATCCATTATTAATATAGTGAATTGGAAATAGTTCATCTCCCAATGGCTTTACAAGTATCTGCTTCAATTAACTTTGGTAAATAAAATAACCAAATCATAATACAGTTTTCTGATGTAACTGCAAACTTAATCTGGAAAAAATATCAAAATAAATCACTGCTTTAAAATGTATAGTACGTACCTTCTAAAAATAAAGCCTCTCTCTATCTCTGACTTGTGAGTAATATGTATTAAGGTTATATCAAACAACAAGCATGCACTTTTTGCAGAAAATAATTATTAAATCGAGGCTCTCTGACCATTGATTTAAATCAAATCTACCCTGAGGGGTGGCAAACAGTTGTTTTTTTGGGGGTTGTTTTTCTGGCAACTGTCAATCCTTCCGGATCATGGTGCATCTGTGAGAAGTCACCCAGACTTTTGATGCATATTCCTAGGCAGGAGTTTTTGGAGGAGTGGGGGCTGCTCAGATGGTGGCCAACATGTGGCACATGTACCACAAGTGTGTTTGTGTGGCATGTGTCAGATTGGAGCAGAGAGAGGGAGCACAGTGGCACACAGAGAGGAAGCAGAGCAGCAGATCAGGCAGGTAGGATAGGGTAAAGAGCATAAAGCAGAACAGCAAATTGGGCAAGAGAAGGGGATTGGGGTGGCACACCTGCCAAAAAGCCTGCCCCCCACTGCAATAGAGTGTAAGGCTGAGAAGAAGTCACTTTCAGCCAGGTCAGTGACAGCACTTCTTTCCCTCCAGCCAACTCCTGCAACCCAGGAGATTCTTCTCACTTCTCACACTCTTTCCAGATGCAAGGATTTGCTCATAGCCAGGGTGGGCTATGCTGCCTGCCTGGAGGTGGGTGTACACCTACGTCCAGTAACAAACTGGGCTGCAGACCTAAGTGGAGCTGTTTGCAGCCTCTTTGCCACCTGCTGCAAGCAGCCTGGGCTCTGTGGTGGGCATGTGTACCTCAAAGCAGATGGTGGGGAAGGGGCCAGGGTTGCACAGCCACAGCAAGGATTAGGCCCTCCTCCCAGCTTTCCCACTGTTTGCCCCTTCCTGTCAACATCTTACAAGTCAAGGTTGTGGGTGTTTTTGGCACTCTGCCCAAAAATGCTGCTGACCCCTGGGATAGACAAACTTCTGGGCTGGGAAAGCCACAGAACAGCAAACACATACATCTAGCAGATGGAGCCAGAACAAATGGAATACCGCTGGAAAAAGAGAGTGGCATATATAATCTCATGAGCAGGCATGGGAGAGGGTTTGCAACAGGGGACAATATTGCAATGGACCCAGAGAATGGATTATCTTATCTAATAGGTCTCTACTTTCATAAATGGAAGTGCCTGAAGATAGGCACACATACACCGTTTCAGTTAAAAAGCAGAGTGCTTAACTAGGACTACTTCTTATCCAAGGACCTTGAAGTGTTTTACGAAGTGAGGTCAGTATCATTACTCTTCCCTATATGTAAAAAAGGGGAACTGAGATACAAGATGCACTATAACTAGCTGCATCTTTCACTCAGTAAACTGTTGGCAAGCAAGCAGATCAGTTGTAAGTGGAGTATCTGGTGGTGATCTTGAAACAGATCAAGCAGTGAGCCTGTAAGGGCCCAAAGCAAGACTCTTCGGTGCAAATACCCAATATTTCAAAGAGCCAAGCATCTTGCAGCTCCCTTAAAATCCAGTCTTACAAATCGCAACATTCCTTGAGTGGATGAAGAATGTTTCATAGAAGTTACTAGTCTCTGTTATTTCTAATGCTTCCACTCCCAGCCCTAGAACAAACCAGTCTTTTTCCTGTTAAAGAAATCCCACCAGTTTTAGATTACCTTGATCAGCTGCCAACATATCCAGCAGTGTAACACCAAAGAGAAAATAATATGGAACTTTTACAGTTTTTACTTACTATGAGGATGGCTACAAAACAGGCCAGTGTTGTGTTCCAGTCTCCACTAGCAGTGGCAGCTGCTTTCCCTACAAGCACACTGTAAAATATGAAGTCTCCAAGGCCCAGCTTCACACCTCCTATTGAAAGCAAAAAAAACCTATGTCAGTTCCCTTGCTTTTACATCTATTGCTTTGTCCTCCTCTAGTGAAATTGGGTCATAGTTTCTATTCTTGACCAACACAGCCCAAGCCACCATTCTGACTACACTAAAGATCCACGTGGCACAGTTATCTGGGTTCTCTTCTGCTTAGATTAAGGACAATAAAGAAGAAAATATTTTAATAAATAGCCCTTTGTAAATGCTTAAAAACCCAGGACACTGTCACTTTTAAAACCACCTAGAACAAACTGAAAGATACAGAGGTTCAATTTCAGGTAAGATTTTTTTTGCAAGTCTCTTCCTCCTCTCTGTCCAACTAACAGCCAGCTCCATGGTTACAGTTGTTGAGTCAAAGCATGTGATGTCCAAATGTCAAACTTTTCCAAGCTCACCAGGCACCATTAGACACTAAATATTTATCCATTTTTAGAACAACCTTTAACTTCTTTTTGTGTCAACTTAACTGTTCTGGATTAGACAGAGACAGTTAAAACATAAATAAGGTGCAAACCTTAATGCAGAAGGGTTGTATCATGATAAAGGTGCTAATATTAGTATAGCTTATATCTAGAGATGTAGTAACATTTAAATGCATTATATCTGTATCCACACTAAGGGAGTTCCATGGATTAAAAACAACTTGGTTCACCTGTTTCTAAACTGAGTGGTTTGGAGATGCTGGGATGAAAGCCATCCATAGAAGAGATCCATCATTTAAGAACACCCCAGTTGTTCACCAGCTGATAGATCTACTCAGGGAGGAGTGCTACTGAACTTGAGGAAAAGTAAAATAATCTGCTTCATGCCATGTAGGATGGGAAGCAGTTTAAAAAGCTATTGTTGATGCACATTTGCCTTACTTTCCTCCTCCTCCAGCTCCTCTAATGAAGAAGCAGTTGGATGGGATGGAGCAGGATTCCTGGTGTCAGAAATTTCAGAGTCCGAGTGCGACGGGCTTTCATGATTCTCTCTCATATCTTCAGCTATGTCCCCACAAAAAATGAAACAAGAACACACGCACACAAAATTAAGGAAGTTACATTAATAGCTTGTTTTAAAAGCACAAGTGGCAAATTGTATGATGTTGCTTCCCCACAAAAGAGCAAAGGATGAGGAGGCAAAGAGCAGTGTTCAGTAGGACTGACTTAAATATGGATTCTCAGTGGCTTTGAGAAGTGTGCCTGGATTGTTATTTGAAACAACAGAGTGACAGTCATGCCAAAAAGGCCTATGGCGACACTCTAGGATTACAAAGGCCACACCAAAGCTTGTACAGAGATAAAATGCTGTCACTGTTGGGATGATGCTTAATCTGGCATCCAGAGAAGTCTAAAGGAATATTTTCATCAACTTTGACACTGTGGATCAGCCAGGCAAGCATGCTGCCATCTGCACAGGCTGAACTGTCGCATTAAAAGTAAACACAGTGAATTTAGTTTGCAACAGGCCACAGTGTTCTTTCCCTAGGGTGATTCTAACTTTGTTTTTTAGCTACTTTTGAATTAGTTATATAACGTTACAAGTAAACCAAATGAACTGTTATTTACATAAGACAAACTCCTCTTTTTAGTTCAGAACTCAGGTTTTTGCGTTTTGCCTGGGGTACACGTCATTTTCTATGCAGCTTATTTTGCTTTTAAAACACCCAGCAAACCACTTTCTGAAGTAAAATGGCCTGACAAAGCCAAGATGAGAGCTGCTCTGCATGTGATGCATCATCTTAAGTGGTAGTTCCCATTTTTCATGGAACAACAAGAGCTTCCAGAGATCTGTCTGGCAATTTCTAGTAGATGTGCTACTGTCACACAAGCAACCGGGCAGACTAACCAAATAAGAACTGATACACAGAGCTGCCACTTAGGAACTGGAGATGGGCGACCAAGCAGTTTGCTTCTAATCTATGCCCTGTGCCAAAGCAAGATTGCTCTTTGTCATCTGTTAGCCTATGGACCAATTTAGTTTATTCTCAACATTATGAAACCTTGAAGTAATATTATTACTAAAGTATCTCCATTTAATAGAGAGGTACCATTGGTTTCCAAAATGCAAAAGGGTCAGATTTTTTTTTGAAGTTGGAGAAAACTCATTTACAGGGAGCCTCCCTATTCCTAAGAATGCAATATCAGAAATCAAGTTTATTAATTCATTTTTAAAACTGTAGTTTTGCTTCAGTTTACAGCTTGAGCAAACTCTAATTATCCAGTCCCAATTGTACAAAGATCTAAAAGGCCTGCCCATTCCCTGAGCTACTTGCAAAATTTGTTTTAATTGCATTTAAAAAAACGTTAGACAATACTTTTTATACAGTCTTATTATGAGCGACCCCTATGGCACTCTGCTAATCTTAGCTGACAAATCAGGTGAAGGACTGAGAAAGTTAGCAAAGCGCTACTGCAGATCTATCTAGCATGCAACAAAAACATAATTAAGGAGCTCATATTTGATTTGCCACAAGTTTGCTATTTGTAACATACATACACACATATCTCATTTTCATGAAACAGTCTATCTGAAAAGAACAAACCTGAATCCCATGTCTGCTGACTCAACTCCCTTGATGCTGTATCTGGCTTTGCCATTCCTACTGTCCACATCACAGCAGCTGTACGGAAGAGAAACAACATGTTCAGATAATCAAATAAGGCGGGGTGCCATGACGCAGACAATTACATGCAAACACAGAATTAACGTGAGCATCAGAATATACTTGTACAAATGGAAAAATTAAGGTTGCTTAGACAACCTTAATATTCTTTTTCTATAGGTTGTGTTTTGAGTATTACTGCAATAGGCTGAAGCACATCCCAAAATATATTCACTGAGGTCCACACCACATTTTAAATGTTACTTAAAGTGATAACACTGGTAAATCAGTTAGGACACCTGGTCCCGAGGAAATTTAAACTAAAGTTTGTGAGCCCTATTGTAATTAGAGTCAGACTGCCAGTTAACTAGTTAGCCAACTCCTTTGTACATGTCAATTTAGATACCCAGCATGCATTCAATACAGGACCCAAACATTAGTGAAGTATTAAGAGCAAGGAGCTAAGGAAATTCATGGTGATTAGCACAGTGTGGACACAAGTTCCAAGTACGACCTTAGAACATCAGCACTCAAATCTAGAAAAGCATACTCACAAGAATAGATCAATGCAGGAAATATTGGCTCATTTCTTTCCTGGGCAGTTTCTACTAGCATTCTTAATGGCCCCTTGGGACACAGCACAGCCATCAGATCTGTGATGATAAAATGGGTCAGTCAGTCTGATTTCCAAACACATGCTATTATGTATTTTCTGAATCCTTAATCTTTCTCTCACAGGCTGTTGTTCCCCTCAAAGTGGCATCTAAGGATATTTTCTGAATGATTTCCCTGGTGACAATTTTACATGCCATCTTGCAGCTAGTGTCTGCTTGAATATGCTGTTTACTGAAATACAGTGAACCGTGGTTCAATGTCACAGTAAGGTTTTCCAGTGTACCAGCTAATGCTACGAAGTACCTACTGAGACAACCTTATTAATTTCCTTAAAAACAAGACCATATAATGTTACATAGGTATAGTATCAGATTAGAAAGAAAGTGCAAGTATTTTTTTTATCTCTGTTCTATTATTTACAGGTACACACCTTCTTATTCTGCATTCTATGCACATCATTGTTTTTGGTTTTTGTACATTTCCTTCCTGTGCAAGTCAGAGCTCTAAATCATATGACTGCTTTGTTCCTCTAGTTCTTCATGTACATCCCAGTCTTAACTTATGCCAGGATCTGAGATTTCCTGATAACAAGCAAATTAGTTTTACCTTATCACAAAGTTATCAATGATAAAGCCCAACTGCCCACAGTGGTTACCCATCACACCTAGTCACTGCCAACATTAGTAGCTAAGTATGTTCAATAAAGTAAAGAAATTAAGCAGGACTAATTAAGGAAAGACCATGCAAGAGTCACAAAAAGGCTTACCATAAATGGAGATGGCTCCTAGAATGACCCATGCTGACCACTCGGGTAAGTACTTAATAAAAACTAATGCCATCAGAGCACTGATCATAATGAGATAGGCCTGCTGGAGCTGGAGGGGGCCTTTCCAATGGATGCAAATCATCCCAACTGCTCCAAAATTCCAGATGACAAAGAAAAGAGTGGGGTAATCCATAGCCACGTTGTATGTCTTAAACACTTCGCTGCAGGATAAAAACAAAGATTTAGACTGGGCAACAAGCTGGCAGTAAGACATTTTAATAGTGCTTAGCAACTGAGTAGACCTCCAGCTTTCCTAAGAGCAAATAAAATCATTCTTACTTCAAACACAAACTGACTGACCCAGGAAGAATACTGACAGAGCAGCAAGAATTACACAAAATAAGTCCCTCCATTCTTGGTGTCAGACTCCTCAGCAGTGTCACAGCTGACCACGGTCTTGTTTATGGACTGCAGCAACCAGCTGGAAGGAGCCACAGTGCCACAAATACATTGACAAGCAGGAAACATCATCTCTGCTTCCCATCTCCACCATGACAGATTACAGTAAGTGGGCAACTGATTGCTACTTCCAACTCTCCACATTTTTATGGGAACAGAATGGACCTCATCTAAAACATAAAAGTGAAGAGCTCCCTTAATGGTAAAGGATCAGATTCCTCACTGATGGGAGGAAGATTTCAAGACCAAGCTGAAAAAATTAGGGTTTAGCAATGTGTACAGGATTAAGGAAGAAAGAAGAATTGTCTTGTCCAAGATATTAAAAAAACACCCTCCCCAACATTTATAACTAACATACATTAGATATTAGACTTGCTTCAGCACTGAAAAAAGACACAATTTTGCTCTAAAATGCTCTCTCTAAAATTTTCAAGTTGAGGCCTTTGTCCATCAGAAAAGTTTCCTTACATCTAGTTCTCAGATGCCACTACTGCATCATTTTGTGAACTTCTCAATATCCAATCAGCAAACTCCAGTGAAGGCATTCCTTCCAAACAGGGACCTTTTGGAGAAGGGGAAGTCAGAACCTCAGCAATTTACATTAACAACTGGGATACTTGTTTTGATTTAGGTAGTAAGTGAACATTTGGGAGGAAAAAAACCCAGCAAGGATAATGGATCCAATATGCCTAATTCATTTACTAAAAACTGAGACTTACTTCAACAGTATTACATACCATACCAGAAAATGGAGCATAATATATTTTTGGAAGACTTCACTGTCTTTAAAAGAAGATCTCACTATAATAATGTCTAAGTCATTGCTGGGAGATGAGGTGGGGAATGTTTTCTTGGTATAAATTAGTTTTAGCATATACAAAAAAAATTTCAAGGACTATTTGTTTAGTAAGTTACAAGAAGAGCTTGTGCTTACCCAAGATAGATGTAGGTGAAGAGGAACAATAGCATCAGAGACGAAAGAATCAGCCAGCCATGGATAAACTAGTCAATGGAGACACAAGATAGTAGTTGAAGGGGCTGGCTTTTCCCCTGCATTGCAGTGTTGTGTATACCAGTATTGTTAGGAACCTCCACAGCCTTCTGTCCTTTGACAGTATTCCCCTCTGGACCTTCTCTGCAGCCTTACACATGCCTGCATTCTTGAAAGCAAGATAAGGTGGTCCCCGGAGGCTACCTAGTAATCGCCTCCTCCCTCCCCAAATATCTTGCATCCTGCTGTACTGGCAATAGATCCAGAAGGGAGCAAGAGAGGAAGCCGTTTGGTTTCATCCTCTCCACTACATTAAAACCTTTCTCTCCAGTTACAAGAGGGCTGTTTTTTGCTATTATCCTGCTCAATTGCTCTATTGCTTTCATTAACTGAACACTTCCTCCTTGGCTTTCACAGCCCACACATCTCAGACTGCTCTACTGTCCCTGTACCTTAGTCAGTTCCCCTGAAGCCACCACAGCTTCTTAGGGTCCCACAGAGTTCTGCCTTTGATCCCACCGTGTTTAAGTGGTTAGACATACTAGCTTCCAGTCCAGCTGCTAGTATTTCCAAAGTTATATCTAGCCCCAGCTTCTACCCTCCCCTCTTTTCAGATATGTAATCTCACATACACACCACATGCTGTAGCACTTGTAGTTTATAGAGGATTCACAGACATTAATTCATTTTAATAACAAGCTTGTGAGGTAGGCAGCTGAAAGCATCATCCCCACTTGGCAAGGAGATGAAGAAGCTTGCCCAAGGCTAGATAGCAAGTCTAGGTCAGTTCCAGAATTAGAAGTCAGGAGTGCCTGACTTCCAGCCTGGTGCTGGCACCCCCCAGACAATGCTGGTTACCACATCTTGGCACGTATTCCTGTATAGCCTATGAGAACTGGATTTGCCTTTCCCCCCAAACTGTTCTCCTCTCCCCGCCTCAACTCTGTTCTTAGCCATGAAGACTAGAATAATTTTGCTTCTCAAAAATCTGGTCCCAGCTCTCTGAAGAGAGGAAAAACTGAGCAGGTAGTGCATTATACTGAGGCATCTGCACTGGCTAATACAAATCACTCAGAACTGGGTAGAAACCCTGAAATCTCTCTCAAAGCTGTAAGACTCAAGTCAAAATGGAAATTATGGCACAAAGTAGCAGACCATTACCTTATAAGAAAGAGCATGGTTGTGTGTCATAAAACACCCTCCCCCAATTTTTTTTATGAAATTAGATTCAAATCAACCTTAAGCCTAGGCAGAACATTCAAATAGCTCTATTACTGCAATTCTTTACATCTTTCCTGTGTTACTTTGCAGACTGACCACACTTCAGAATGAGCTATAAGAAAGGGAGATAAAGAAAATGTGGTCTCTGTTCAGTCTAGAACTTTATGCAACAGCTATTTGAGTTTCATTTTGTAGTACAGGGTATTGCACAAGAACAGAGAAGAGCTAAGGCTAGATGCATTCAGTTTTACACCAGCTGAAAAGCTAACTATGAACTTCCCAACAGTTAAAGACAACCTACCCACACACACACCACAAACAACAAATCAATCACAGTAAAACTTGGAAGTTATTTGTTAAAGAGATGACAAACTAGTCCTGTACTGGACTTTGGTACTATAACTTCTGAAAGTGGCTCCTCTAGACAGAGAAGAGCTAATGCAATGCTTGTACTTCCCCACAGCAAACCAACTCTACAAGAACTAGCTTGCAGCAAACAGCTAAACCACTGCAGGCTTTGCCTAGCATAAATACTTTACCTTGTAACAACGATATTTATATAGTATAACTAGGAAAACTGTCATTACAACAATGACACTGATCATTATGAGGGTGTTCAGCACAGAGTTCAGGAGACGCTGGCCCACAGAAGGTGTGTCTTCACTGAAGGGGGTATATATCCTGCAGGGTAAAGCATAAGTAATGTAAGAGATGTATAGTAAGCAGTGAAACATGATACACCATGTTAATACACTGCCACCCAGATACATTTTGTCTTTTAGCAAGCATGTCATGATGACTAACACAGCTAACTACATCTCTCTACCCTTGCTCTAAGCAAATGGATCAAAGACTTAAATGTCTTTAAGACTTTTAGTTTCACTTCAAGCCACTGTTCATTTTTGCTGCCTGTCTGAGGATCCTTCCAGTTCTTTATCTTTCTACGATATGGTTAAAGCTTTACCACTGATTTATATTTTCCTCCATTTGGTACAGGGCATCTCTCCTGATTTTGAGGCATTGTAGCATTTTGTTTCTTTTGGTTACATAGTACATACTAGATTCATGAAAAGACAACTTTGTTTTACTGATCTGCAACTGCTGGTGTCATGTGATACACTACGCTCTCTGAAGTTGTATTGTGTTTAGTATCAGCACTGTTAAGTTCAGTGTGGTTTTACATTATGCTTCATGCATTTGCATGTGTAATTCTTCACTAGATGTTGCAGCTTCACACATCCAATTTTTGGCAGCTTCTTTCTAAAGGAATTCAGATAATTGAGAATATACTACAGTCAAAGAAACCATTAGTCCCTGCCCTCTGGCCATTTTAATTGCCCCCCATGTTTGTCTTCTAGCCCTAGAAATGTCCTCATTAATAGCTACTGTCTTGGTCAGGGTGGACCAGAAGGAACAATCAAGAAAGTCACCAAAAAACAAAAGTCTTTACCCATTTACCTAAAAGGACACATAACTTTTCAATTGTAGCCATCCCATGGCTCAAAGGACTGGGTATCCAACCCTTATTCCTTAGTGGGGAGCAACTTTACTATGATTCTGGCCATATCAAAGGTTGAATTCTTTTTCAACACTATCCATACGATGGCCTAATAACAGTGCCCTTTTCTACACTGATTCAGCAGACCTTGGATTTTTCATTTCGGGATGGTATGCACCCCACTTAACTCACAGTGTGCTGCCAAATTAAGAATAAGCTATGCATCCAGTTAAAGTAACAACTTCAGCAAAGGGTACTGCTTCTCTGAACAACTGGAGCATGGATGCAATCTGCAGAACTGACTGGAGAAGTGGCACCCTTTGAAACAGAAGTGCAAGCCAGTAACCAGAATACCTCTTTAGTCCCATGAAGTTATTTGCTGTGACTCCCCCACCCAAACAAGTTTAAAATCCCTTACTTTTGTCAGGCAGGGTAAGGAACCTAACCTCACAAAGTATCCAGTTTCTGCTGCGCAACACATGCACATTCAAATTCTCTCATCTGGATTTAGCATATTTAGTCTAATCCAAAAAGAGCAAGGGGTGCCTACAGACGTGCTCGTTCACATTCTAATTAAAACATGTCAGAGCAGACTTGATTAATCTGATCTGCATTCGAATTACAATGCTCCAGCATCACCTTACTGGTCGCATATACTAAGCCCCCATGCATTTCAAAATGGCTGCAGGGGCACTCAATCTAAAGCTCATTCAATGACTTTTAGATAAAGTGCCCCTGCAGCCATTCTGAAATGTGTAGGGGCTTAATACATGTGACGGTGAGCCATTTTAATTAGAGCAGCTGTCTGGGAACTGCTATAATCAAAATCCACCCCCCCCACACACACACACACCCCTGAGCACATATAGCACGTATAGGCAGCCAATATGTTCTTTGCTCATCTGAAGACAAATTTTAACAGAGCAGATAAAGGCTCTCCCAACCCACTACAAAAGTTCTCCGTGTACAAAAACAGCTACTCTAGGAACATGTTTGTAATGCCAGAGATCACACTTAGAGAGAAACCTACTTACAGCTGCCCATTTTTCTCTGTGTAGAAGCGCACTGACTTTATGGTGGCAACAACAACAATCATACAAAGTGTGACAGGCACAAAAAGCATGATCACATGTTTGGCTCCATATTTCAGAGTCAGTTCTTCCTCTTCATTGTCCAACCGAACATCTCGCACCAGAAGTTCTGTGTCAGAATTTCCATGTGCAACATCATTAGAGTTACCACTGCTACCAGTGTACCTCTTCTGTTAAAAAAAACATGTATGAGACCCTCTTTATTTGCTGTGAAAAAAAATCCCTTGCTAGTTAACAATTCATAACAATACAGAACAGCATCCTATATTAGAACACCAGAAAAACTTAGGGTGAAATAAACATGTAGGCTACATGACTAAATAATATCATTACCATCACAACCAGATGGGCCCTGAACTGCACAAGGTGTTTTTAAAATCTCAAGTGCATTGCAAACACTTCAAGCATTGGTGTGTGATGTGCAATGTTTCTGCGGGGGGGGTTGGGGGAAGCTTCTGAAACTGTAACAGAAGGAAAATTTTCACTTGAATGGTCTTATGATGCCCAGCTGTTTGAATGTGCTCTCTCAGCAATTCTGTGCTTGCATCACACAGATACTTCATGACTACCTCAACAAGACTCCATCTCTTATTTAGCCAGTACTGAGAAAGATAGCTATTTTAACTTTCATAGTTTCAGAGTTTCTAGGGTCAGAAGGGACCTGAGTAGATCATCTAGTCCGACCCCCTGCCATGGCAGGAAATAATACTGGGGTCAAACGACCCCAGCAAGGTGTTCATCCAACCTCCTCTGGAAAACCCCCACGGTAGGAGCCTGCACCACTTCGCTTGGAAGTTGGTTCCAGATCCTAGCCGTCTTGACCGTAAAGTAGCGCCTCCTGATATCTAACCTAAACCTGCGCTCTGCCAGCTTGTGACCGTTATTCCTGGTCACTCCTGGTGCTGCTCAGGGGAATAGTGACTCCCCCAATGCCTGCTGATCCCCCCTGACTAGTTTATAACAGGCCACGAGATCGCCCCTCAGCCTTCTCTTTTGGAGGCTGAACCAGCCTTCTCTTTTGGACAGCATTAAAGGATCTCTCCCAGGGAAGTCACATGCAGAGCTAAAATATACAGTTCTAGCAACTGGCAGGAAGTGGAAGGGGTGTGCAGTGAAATTAAAAGCCACATATACAAGAAAAGATGCCAATTATGCTATTGTTATACCATATATTTCTTAAACAGCTACACCTCCAGAGCAAGAACTAACTGACCCCTGCATGCAACACACTGGAAGGCCTTCAGTGATCCATCCAGCAGAGCAGCAATAGCATCATGCCACATCTCCTCATTTTTTTAGAAGTGCAGTCCTACCCTGTGTGTCTGTGTTTCCACTACTTCTGGTGCTTGCAGGCCATCCTGGTAGGAGGGCACAGGAGGACTCTCAGCTGACATCAGGGAGGTTCTCTCATTGCAGGGCTCTTCTTCACTGTCAGAGCTGTTCATGAAAGTTATCATCTTCAGACTCCCCTGAAGGCTTAGGAGTGCCACAATAAAGACTTGCTAGAGCCTTAAGCACAGGGAGAGGAAATGGAGAGAAAACATTAACATTACAATGCAAACAGACAGGACTGGAGACCTCCACATGACATGCCTTTGCAGTGGGAATGCTACAGCAGGGGTTCATCTCTTATTGCAAGAGGATAAATTAGCACAGTGTACCCTGCACAGTGCTGTAGCGTGCTTGATTAAATGTGGTATATTTTAAGTGGAAGGGAGAGGAAGTGAAATTCAATGCAAAAACAGCAACCAGGTGAGAATTCTTTTTTAAAGCTATAGCCTGCAGGGCTGTTGCATCCATGCTTTCTCTGCCTCCTCCCCCAGTGCTTTGGCTGGTGTAGAGGGATGTTCTCTGGGGTTTCAAAAGTAGTTCATTTTCCAGGGCCCAATCAATTTTTCCACTTCTGCTGAATGCCAACCACAAGGTGACAGCCTGTCTGCCGGAGAGCAGTTCCCATAGCACAGACCAATGAACAGCAGCCAGATGGTGCTAAATGACTAGTTACCTGAAACTTGGGCTAAATGCAATCTAGTAACCTAGAGGTCATCTGAATTTCATAGGAAGTTCCCCATCACCCAATAAAAAAGGTAAGGCAGTGCCTTTTCTTGAGAGCTAAGCTCTGTCTCTCTCACTTATGCTGGCCAGTATTTTGGCAGCTATGTTATTCTATAGAGGAAAAAACAAACCATTTGGAAACAACAGATTTTGCTGGCCTAATTTCCACACTGCTAGCTGTGCAAAATGGACAGTAATATGCTGAAGAAAAAAAATAGACGACTCCCCTTCCCTCCTCTCTCCTCCCCTACCACACCATGTTCACTACAAAACCTAGGTGCCCTGACAAATGCCAGGTGGCCACGGCTGCAATGCCATGGCTCCAGTCACCTCTAGGATCCAATTTATTTCACTCTACTGCCTTCCACTTTTAATATCAAACAACTTGTCCATAACAGTGGGTTTGTAACAGCTCAATCCAGGAGAATCCATTTTAGTGTTTTATTGTTCAGTTTAGAGAGGCTGTTTGAGCTGGTTCAAGGAAGTTACTTACATCTGGTTTTCAGGCAATTCCCAGGAAATACAAGCCAGACCCCTCATACTTTGGAAGATTTGAACCACTTCATTAGAAAGCTGCAAAACGTATACACCATCACCAGAACATCTATAGAGCACTGAATCCAGGCACTGCGACAGAGAAACCCAATATGCCTCAAGAAGTAGAGACTGTCCTCCTCTTACCCCTAAAGTAGAAGCATACAGAAGCTAATCAGCTTGGCCAAGGTTACAGGATAAGTCCAGGCTAGTGCACTCATGACCCAACCAGGAGGCCAATTTCAGACATGGGAGTCTAGAAGTTAGCCAGGACATTTCTCTCTTTTTAACGTGTGGAGTAAGAAAAGAGAAATCAGGAGACTCCCTTTCCACCACAACTCCTCTGATCTTCACTAATTTTAGACCTCCTTCTCAAACACAGAGTTTTACAAACAGAGCCCAATATAGTTAGATAAGAGACTTCAAGAGAGGCACCCCACCACTTTCTCTTCGAAGCTCATATAATTTTATCTCCATCTCAGTGACACATGCAGCAACATCCAGGAAAGTTAGAACTGACACAAATGGTCAGTGTTAGATTGCCTGCTTTCCAACATCAGTGTACCTTTTCTGGCCCAAGTTCTAGGGAGCATACATCCACTTCTGTTCACACCCATATTGCAAGTGCAGATTCCTTGCCTATGGGGGTTTATCAGGTGAGCTTATCGGGGGTCACATATTTTGAAAGTATAAGGACATTGTGAAATGTAAGAGTTATTAGTCATCAAAGGGAAAGTCAGGTTTGTGTTGTATGTGCAGAGTGAGATAACAACTAGTGTGTATTTTCACTAGCCAAACTGGGCTTCATGTAGAAGCTAAATATTTAACAACAGCAGCAGCAACAGCAACCTTCTCCAAACAACATTCCAGTTGCAATAATCATAAAGATGGAAGGAAATTTCTTATTTTAAGAGAGATGTTTAAAAACTGTTAGAAGACACTGTTGTAGCAAAACCCTCATGTTTTTGGGTTTTTTTTAAAAATTTATTTAAGCATACATTCCCTCCCCTTCCCCAACCATTTCGGACTTTCTCTCTGCCCTCTCTATCATAAGTGACTGCAAGCAGTACTAGGTAAGCTAAGTTCTTGTATATTTTATTGTAATAAGCCCCCTTTTTATATATTGCAAATAGTGTTCTGTTATATATTGATTTTTACTGTTTTATATTGTATTCCTGTCATTTATGCATTGATTTTTATTGTTTCATATTAATATTGTATGGTTTAGGCCTGTGTCTGTTAAATGATGTCAAGTATTCATTCCCACCTTGTTCCCATCTTGTCCCCATGCCCTGTTGTGTAAGTATGTTGCAATTCTGTAACCTCTCCCAAGGAAATTGGTTTTCCCTGAATGCCTGAGGCAAAAGAGTGAATGGATGAGTAAAACACAATGATAGCAGGACCCCCTACTAAATCACCCCAGCCATTCCACCCTTCACATTCAAGATACAAAAGATGAGGGAAACTACCCTTGTGCCAAGGCTGCACATGCTCAGTATGAACACCTGGAACAGGGCTGACCTTGCCTGGACACAGGCACTCCCCATAGGAGATCAGAGGTAGTCTGCCCCATAAAAAGGGGTAGTGAAGACTGACTCCTTGGAATGCCATCTTCACCTGGACCAGACCTGCTCCATGTCACACTGCCTATCAACCCAGAGGCCCTGCCAGCAACCCCACTCTGGACAACACCTGCTGGAGAAAGCCACCTACTGGCCATCGAGGACCCCCTCCAGCCTGGATAGGTAGCTATCACCCCCACCCTCTCTTTGAACAAGAACTTGGACCCTGTTTCTCTTCCCTACCTGGACTTCAACCCTTCCACAGAGTCTCTTTCTCCTGCTGCCATTGTGTGAGTGTGTGTGGGAACCAAGCTGTACAGTACAGTGTTCATTTAATAAAACTGTTATTTGGAACCGAGTTGGGTTTTGCTTTACTACAGGTCTGGTCCTGCTCCAATCTCTGCTCCTTGCCCCTCTAACTTCTGTCTCATTTCTCCCTCTCCTGCTTCTGGCTCACCACCACCTCCAACACCTGGCCCATGCTTCTGTGGCTCCAGCCGTCCTGAGCTCCTCTCTGACTGCAAACTGCTGTTTCTTTGCTTTTGCCCTATCTCCACTGCCTTTTCCCCTGATCTCTCCCGCTTGCTCTTCAGTTACCCATGCTTGGGGTGCTTGGTATCACAGGCACCAACACACACTGTCACCTGAGTCCGTGTTTAACCTGTGTGTATATGGGTATGTATGTGTATTGTGTATGATTTCATGCCATTATCATTAGAGCGTGTATGTGCTTGAATTGGCAATAGGTATGCATGTGCCCAGGCTGGTAATTTTTGGATGTGTATGTGCCTGAGTTGGTAGTGTGTGTGTGCGTGCCTGGTGGGGTGTATGAACCTGGAGAGAGAGAGAGTGTGTGTGTGTGTGTGTGTGTGCACGCCTAACTGATGTTTGTGTGTGTATGTGCAATTGTACACCATGACCTCCTGTCTAACAGCGTGATATTGAGATCCTGAGCACTGGCCTGACCCCACAAGGCAATACTGTCTTCTACACAGAGAACTAAGAGAAACACCATGGAGAAATACAACAGTTATTCTGTTCAGGCTAATACACTCAAACATTATTTCACCAATGCACCTTCCCTCATTTATGATGTACTGGTTTGGTAGGACATGGGATGGAGCATTCTTAATATAACATAGTATTGAGGGACACAGCGAAGAGCCTTAGTAGCAGTCATCCTTTCAGTAAATGCTGCACCTAGATGCAACAGCAGGAAGTTCCCATTTCCCTTTTCTTCTTGTCATTATGAGAATTAACCTTTGACCTGCAAGTTGGTAAGTAGTCTCAAAATGGAGACTAAAAAGAATATTCATTGCCCTTTCCCACAGGCACCGACATTCAGCTTCTCTATGCCACTATTTCTTTCAGCTGATTGTGATGGCCTGGAGCAAAGTTTTTACAATTTCATGTCTAGAAGTCTGACAGTGACTGCAGTGAAACATCACTTCTAAGTAAGTTTGGCCCCCTCCCCCATAAGTCTGTTGGAGCCAACCTGATGACTCTCATTTAACTGCTGAGCACAGCCAATGCTTGGGGCTGAACAAAGCAGAAGACAAGGCCCCTGTTGCATTCCAAATGGAAAGCCAACACAACAGATCACAAGGCATCATGTGTCCATGAAGAAAGCACTGTAAAGTGATGCAAGCTATTTCTTTCTATACCATTTTGATTGCTGGGTTAGTGGGAATGGGCCTCTTGAAAAGAGTGGTGTTTAAGGAGTTATATTAACCCCAAGAGGACTAAACCAGCAAGCATCTAGCAACAGGACCCAAAGAAAGAGTCTTCCAAGTCATTTATTTCAGTCCAATCTATCAAATGTCAGTGCATGTAAACAAGGTATTTTTCTCATCTGGCTTTGGAAGAAGGAAGGACTTTACTGTTTTCAGGAGAGGAAAACAGTAAAGAAAGTGAGAAGGGCTGAGAGAAACATGTTTCCTTTATAGTCTCACTAATAGAAGATTTTAGAGTGAAAAATGCAGGCTCTGCCTGCATTTCCAAATCAAGACTACATGCAGTTAGTGAGGAAGACAGACCATAGGCACCATGCATGGTAAGTCACAAAAGGACATAAATCTACCTTTTTGAATGTAAAATCATTAGAAGTCTCCAGAGTTCTTAACTTTCTTTTTTCATAAATTAAGAGGCTGATTATAATCTTGAATGGCAAAAATAAAATTGGGCAATAGCTCTGGGGTCTGACTTATTACTAGCAAGCAAGAGCTGAGAAGGAAACAGCTGTTTTGGCATTAACTGTCCTGTTTTTTCAGGATTCAGGCTATTAGCTGTCAGGAATCAATGAGAAATAAGCAAATATATCTGAGAATAGGGAAAGAAGTATGTTGTGTAATAGGCCATACTGGCTGTGAGTTTAAAAAAAAAAAAAAAAGAAATCAACTCAACAAACCCACAAGTAACACAACTCCACTGACTTTCATGGGCTATAGAAATTGTCACTGAAGATTTCCCTGCTGCATTTTCATCTTACTAGAAACATTTTTTCTCTCTTGGGCTCATACCCCTGGACTGTAGATGGCTATAGCTCTTCCTTCCAGGACAAATAAACAAACTGAACACTGGACTTCAGATTTTATCCACTGCAAAATGAAACATGATAGCAGTACAACTACTGCAACATAATGGCTGGTCTCACTTGGCAGGAAACTTATTACTCAACTTGTAAGTTTTAAGAAAGACCTGCTTCTGGGTGCCACTCTCATTGGTGGTCTATAGGTGAGAGGACCTGTTTTTTTTTGTTGCCTTTAGATCAGCTATTTCCATTTCTGTCCTACAGGCAACCCACACAGGAAAGCAAGTAATGTGCTGTACATATCTTTTGCTCTCCCTGTCAACTTCAGTTTGAACTCTTGCTTTTCTGAGGCTATGGGCAGCATGGACAAGTCTCTTGGGCAGTGGGTCAGGAATGAGGGGCACTGGGTTGGGACTGGCCATAGAGGTTTACAAACAGGTCCTCGTACAAAGAAGGTTGAGAACCACTGGTTTAGACAATATAGGAGGCAAGGACAAATCTGTGTGATGTCATGCCTCCCGGCTGACCACTCACATGAGTGATCATGATGAGAAGCTGCTCACAGTAAATTGTGAATGATATAGGCCTGCAGCCCTGTTGCCTCCACCTGAAGGAGATGTTATTGTCAGCTCTGACTTTGCAGATCTGTGACTCCTTCTTTCTTAGTTCTTGTCTAGACTTAGCAGGAACAGCTAGACTAGTAGAGTTTAAACTAGTTTCCTAAACAGAATAAACTATCCTGGTAAAACGATTACTTTTCCGGTACACCTGAAATTACATTAAGGTCCCTCCTTGCCTAGAAAGTGTCAGGAGTGAGAAGACATCACCAACCCCTCTCTCTAGATGACAGGGTTAGGTCAGCAAAACTAATGTGCCAGGCCTAATTATGGGGGAGTGAAATAGTTAATAATATGTACATTTAAATGGTCATCACTGGGCTTCTGAGACAGCATATCCTGGAGATGACAACAGCGTAGCTTGTACCTCACAGCCATTGCTGCTGGTTTCTGACATTCTGAGATGTCCCTGCTTCAGTAACACCCCTGCTTCTATCACAGACTTGTCTTTGAAACTAAGTAAACTGCAAGACGTGTGGCAGTTACCCATGTCAGTCCAAAGTCAAGTAGAAGGCCAAGTCAATTTGCACCTTACAGATTAACCAAAGTCAATGAGCACTGGTTACTGCTCAGAACCAAGGGACAGGAGATCACAGAATCATAGAAAATGAGAGCTGGAAGGGATCTCAGGAGGTCATCTAGATCATGCCAGCCAAGGCTTTGTCAAGCCAGGCCTAAAAACTTCCAAGGATGGAGCTTCCACCACCTCTCTGGGTAACCTGTTCCAGTGTTTCTCCACCCTCCTAGTGAGAGCTTTTCCTAATATCCAACTTAAACCTCCCTTGCTGCAGCTTGAGACCATTGCTCCTTGTTCTGTCATCTGTCACTACTGAGAACAGTCTAGCTCCATCCTCTTTGTAACCACCTTTGCGTAGTTAAAGGCTGCTATTAAATTCCTTTTCAATCTTCTCTTCTTCAGACTTAATATGAAGAGAAGCTGAGGGAACTGGGCTTAAGTATGTCCCCCAGCCCCTTCACCATTTTTGCTGCCCTCCGCTGGACTCTCTCCAACTTGTCCACATCCTTTCTGTAGTGGGGGGGGGGGGGGCCAAAACTGAACTCAGTACTCCAGATGTGGCCTCACCATGGCCAAATAGAGATCTGGACTTGTCATGGCTCTGCCTTGAGATGTATCACCAAGTCACTCAATACCCATCTCTCCTTTTCCCACTTTACAGGGAAGGGGAAATTAGTAACTTGGCTACGGGAAAGCTCGGAGGGGCTCAAAAGAACAGTGTCGGACTCCGGAAGAGAATAATCCAAGGTCTGCAAAGCGGGCAGCTTTCCCTCTGTCCCAGAAAGCTCCCATAGGTGGCAGCAAGGAAGAGGGTGCTCACCAAAGGGCCACCACCAGCCACTCACACCTCTGCCTTGGGGCAAAAGAATCATCCCTGTTTGTGCTCGCCTGGGCACCTGCTAATTACTCCCCCTTTTCCCCGCCCCAGTCTGATCCCATAAGCCTGATCCCATTCCCTGGTCGCGTCCCAAGCGCAGGCGCAGCCTCGAGACCCGGGCAGGAAACCGAGGTAGGAAATTGACGGCGGGCGGAGCGAGTCTCGGGCGTGTGGCCCTGGCCCCCTGCAGGGCACGAGCAGCGCTGCGACCCCCGGGCCGGCTCGGCCGGCCCCTCCCCCAGCCACGCGCGGCGCGACCTGTGTTTACCTGTCCCTTGTCAAGCCCCGAAGCCCTCTGCACTCCTATTGGCTCCACCGCGTTCTCTTCGCGAACGCCGGGCTGGGAGCGGCGCGAGCGCCGATAGGCCGGAACCGCTGCCGCTCAGCGCGTATCCTCGCTCCGCCCCCCCCCCCAAGTTCCGCGGCTCCTCCAATCGGAACGAGAGGTGGCCGGGGGAAGAGCCACCCAATGGGAGCAGGCAGTGGATGGAATGGGTTCCTTCCCTGCCCCTTTGCCCACGTGCTGCTGTCAAGGGCGCGTGCTGAGTGAGACAGCCCCGGATGGCAGGAGCACCGCTTACCCTGCGCGGCTCACTGGTAATGTCGGTGTGGGGGGATGCAGCGGGGGCCGCAGCTGCCCTCTCCCGTCCATTGCAGGAGCTGCAAGAGGGGTCCTGTGTAGGGAGCCCTTCCAGGCCCTCCTGCAACACCGGTTCTCAACATTTTTTTGCGCCAGGGCGCATTTGTAAACATTGATGGCCAACACACACCCACACACACACTGTCACCTGAGTCAGTGTTTAACCTGTGTGTATGTATGTATATTGTGTATGATTTCATGTCGTTATCATTAGAGCGTGTATGTGCTTGACCCAGTGCCCTTCGCTCCCAACCCACTGCCCCCCTCCCCGCAGTGTGGAGCAGGGGGTGAGTGTGTGGGACTTGGGGGGGTGGGGGAGCAGGTAACCCCTTGCAGGCTGGAACTTGGTGGGCTTTGGTCCACATTCTAGAATGGCATATCAATAGTCCTGTGCCACACCATACAGAGCGGATGCTGAAAGGGTGACTGAACTGGGTATGACCAGGGTTTTTTCCCCACTGTTCCTCTCACTTTGAAATGCTGATCACGGTTAATGATAGCTTGAGTTTAGAGTGGTTACACATTCAAGCTAAAAACCTTCTTTGACTATCCCCCACCTGCACAGCTGTGACTTGGCAGTAGAGGGCCAGTGAACAAGGGCTAGACTAGGAGTCACAGCTGGGAATTGTCCACACAGAACAGGAAGGTGTGGGGATGGGACACTGTATTCTGGGATGCTAGAGAGCTGGAATTTGATTGCCTTATGTCTGCAAAGTGTCCATATGCTACTGTACCACAAGCTGGGTAACACAGATCACAGATAAACCTACCATGGACTGGCATAAAGTTTAAGATGACTAAAAGGTGCTTAAAACTAGTTTTCACTTTTTAATGTGTGACAAGTGTTAAGTGTTCTATATGTAGCTTAATATTAACATGTGATAAAACCTTTATGCAAGCTTCTGAGCAAGAGTGTCCTTACCCAACAGAGTAAGAAAAACAGAAAATTCCAATCAGTCCACTAAGGACCTCACCTTGAAAATTTAATTTATGTATAAAATGATCTGCTGCTGTGATAACTGGCACAATTATAAGCTCTAATGTATCTAGACAGAGAAATAAGAGAAAAAAAATAATTATGTAAGAGAAAAGGAGGAGCTCAGTGTCTTATTAGTTTAATAAATGCATATGCAGTACAAAGTGTAAAAATGTATCATGCCAGTGTAAGGTAATAAACTTTGCACTGTTTTAAAATACATGTGTGCAGCCAGACTCAGAACCTCTTGTATTCTGACATAATCTATAACTCTATGAAACACTCATTGATAGCATTCTGTAAGTAGGACATGTATTCACCAGTGAAGATCCCTTTGTGAATCCAAAGTATGGAATAAAATAAGCAAAGGAAGTGGGGGAGACCTGAAGGCTTAGGTGGAGCTGGCAGGGACTAGTCAAGGCTGATAGAAGAGCAGTTTTTTCAGGGTTAATTTCTGCCCTTTGTTGAGTTGGTGCTGAATCATAGGAGATGATTAGGGAATGTGATCTGCCTGTTCCTCTTCTGAAAGCAGTGAGCATTGATCTCTGTGGTTTCCAGACTGCATGTGTAGATATGTGGATCAGTGGCTATTGCACTGACGCAGACATCATGCCTCCAAGTGATGTGATTTCACCATCCTCTGACTACCTCACATCCTGTAGATAGCAAGTCGTGGTGAAGAAATAACCATAAGCAACTCTACTATAAGAAATATCCATGGGCAAACCTACTGTGGTTTCTAGGATTCTTTTTGCAGAGGTATCACCGCGGTCTTCTTGATTTGGCCAGCCAGAGAAGGACATGGCTGTCTGTGTAGCCCTCTTTTTATCCTTACTTTTGTATTTTCTTAATACATTTTTCAGAAAGAGACAATCCATTGAATTGAGAAACAAGAAATAACACAGAGGAGAGGGAGGAGAACTGAGAAATAAGGTTTCTTCACTTAAGAGGAAAGATAAAAATGGAGGAGGAGGAGAGGAAAATTTGCTTTTGATTAATAATTTATTATAGGGTTTGGCAAACCCATTCATGGATTAATTTCTCTTCAACAGCATTTTTCCTTCAGAATTTCATCTGCTGTGTTTATAACTTGTAGTCATAGATAACTTGTTCCATAGATAACTTTGTGAACAGATGTAGTGTTGTCTTCCTGAATCAGCTGGCAGGCATCTCCATTGTCTCTGCTGTTGCTCATAACATTGTCAAGCAGTAGCTCAGTGAAATAAACAGTATGGCGGCTTCACAACAATCTTAAGAAAAGAGGGAAGTAGCAAGCATTCTGCAAATATTGTTTGCTACTATTACTGCCTAAAGAAAACCTTGAGCAGAGGCCCAGACACTAAAGCTAGTTATGGCAGGATCTCCTACCATCCATCCACAAAATCATCTGAAGGGTAGATTAGCAGAAATTTGTCCTCTTCCCTGTAATAGACAGGCTGGACATAGAGGATGGGATAAGACAATCTTTTATTCTTCCACTAGTAGCTCTTGTGTACATTTTTAAATCCTCATTCACCATCACAACATCACAAGAGCAACAAGTTTATCCGAGGCAAGTTAAACAGCTTTCAGTGCAGCTGTCCATGTGGGATATTCAGCATAAAGAATGGGGAGCCCTTGGAGCAGACCTAATTGCCAACAGCTGAGCAAGCAGCACACATGAAAATGCAGACTCACCTTAGACACATTCTGACTATGTCAGATTATAGAGTCCCTTAAATAAATTCAATTTGGGCAACTTCCAGGGAAAAAATAAGCTGACCCAGAGAGACCCTTCACAATCTGGTAATGACAGAAAAAGCAATCTGATGGACTAAGAGCCTGAACAAATTAAAGGAACCAGCCCATGACTGGCAAGTGACAACTGACATGTCCCTGAGGTACATGAGATGCAAAAAGTGGATTGGGCTGAATTACCAAACCCGGTTATTCAAAATCCTGGCTCACCCTCCTCTTCCTCCAGCATTACAACATTTTTAAATAGCCATGATTTAAATAATGGTGTTAGCTTCTTTTCATTTGCCTTCTGTTTTTTGAGCCTCTGGGGTCAAATCAGAGATTTTTCCCCACAGATGTCACAAAACACTTTTTTAAAAAAAAAGAAAGTTGCAATTCCCATGTGTTTACACTGCTCCAGGAGTTGCAGTGTCACACGTTCACTTCAGCCATGGGGCATCTCACAAAGCAAGCCCTCTTTCACTTTACAGTGGGCAACTGATAGCTAACTTTAGATGATCACCTGCACTTTAAATGCTGTAGTATAAAACAATAGCCTTCAACGGGCTCAGCAGGAGGGTGTAGTCAGTAGGTACGAAGGTGATCCTTCCTCCCCGTCCTAGCTTCAACTAAACCTGACTCCTACAGAAATTAACTTTTTACCCGAGCTCTGATTGGCTTCCACCAGCTCCCAGCCCTTCTATGCTAAAGGAACAATTCCTATTGGTACTGCCAGCAGTTGATCATGGAGACCTTTAAGAAGGTCTAAATTCTCTACTATTCCTCCTTTAAAAAATGCCTGCTTTGGGTGGGGTGCAGCACTGCAGTTAGGTTTCCATTAGGGGCATCAGTTACCTTGTACAACCCATCACAGTGTTTTAAGGGAGAGGTGGTTAGCCATGTATGCAGTCAGGTGGAAGGCAAGGCATAGTAGCACCTCAGAGACTAACTTGTTCAGAAAGGCATAAACTTAATCCCGGTTCGTCAGCTGGGTTTTAAGAAAAATATCAAATGCTATGAGATTCACAGTACAAGAGGTAGCAAGACGGACACTGGAACCATAGTCAAACATATCTGACTCCTTTCTCTCTGACAAAACATTTCAGCTGAATATAGCTAATTTAAAAAAAAAAAGTCTGTTGGAGCTATGTTTCTGCTCTGCAAGTGAAGAATACTAAAGCCATGTAGTCTGTCAACCCCTTTTCCTGAGACGGCTTTCAATCTGGGAGTCCCTTTACCTCCTTCTCAGTACATCGCGTGAGAAGCATCTGGCCTTACAGGATACTAAAGGATTTCTTTCTACAAACTGCCCAGTGTATAATAGCTGGGCAAGAAAAAAGATATTGTGTACTCCTTTGTTTCTTTTAAAGAAATGCTGGCACAATCATTTCCTTAAAGTACTTTTCATAAATAATGTAAGGAGAAATGGCTTTTAAGATCATTTGACAAATGACATCCCAGCTTTCAGCTTCAGAAGATTGTATTCTCCCTCTGGAAGCTATTGGCAGCAGGCTGACTGCTGTTCAAAATGTATAGGGGGCCAGGGCTTTCTTTGAAGTTGCCCAGCTACAATACAGTAAAAATTAGACAACTCTGGACTGTTTTTTTTAATAGTGTGGATTTTACCATGTGAGTTCTCAAAAGTTTCTGTTATAAATGGTTATAAAACTCCAAATGTATCCACTGAGTGGTGGTTGTTTAATCTCAGGAGTTTTGTATAATACCCAGAGGCATTATTACCAATAAAAGTAAACACACTGAGATGCTGCATTGGCTCTCAAATGGAAATGGACACAATGCTGTGAATCAGAATAGCAATATAAGCCTCTTAAGCTTACACAGAAAATATGCAGGCCATGAAATTTCTGGAACATTTACACTGGAATACAGACAGTATTCCTGAAAAGCCTTAGGAGACTGTTTTCTGTAGGTATGTCTACGTGTGCCATTAATACGACTAAATAAACTGCAGAGCAATTTGTGCCACAGTAAACTACTCACAGGGGCAGTGTCTACAAGGGTGCCTAGAACAGTAGCAAATTGAGGCAGGCCAGGGCTGCTCCTGCCCTGCTTTGTCCCCCTGCAGCAGCTGTGGGGAGCTCCAGGTGCAGCAGCCCAGGTGCCGGCCCTGCTTCAGAGAAGGCTGCCCCGTGCTTTGGTCCCCAGGCGCACACTTCTGTAGCCCAAGCAGTCTACAGCCTGCTGACATAGCCCTCCTGGATGCTGTCCCAGGAGCCTGTGCCCAGCATGCAATAGGTGTTCCTCACCCTTCCCACAGCAGTGGTGCTCAGGGCACCGAGTCTGCAAGGCACTTGCTGAACACCTTGTCCAACCCCTTCAGTAGGGTGCCTGGATGGCTGCCCACAAACGTTGGGTCTACAGTGCAATCCCAAGAACACGCATACTGCAGACATTTTGCAACAAACCCCAAACTTTATTTCCCTCCACAACACAACAGACCCCCTTCTTCCCTCCCTTCCAATAATAGACCTCCCCCACAACCCCAATGCGTGCTACCAATAAAGTGCCCTCGTCTCTGTGAAACTGTGTGCAGTATCTATTTACAATGTTGGGGGGCAAAATGGGGAGGAGGTGCCTAGGGCACAGACCCCAGATGGAGGAACCCAGCACCCTGACCTCCACCATCACCTCAGTTCCAGATGCTGCATTAAGCCTGGTGGGCCAGGTCTTGGCCTGGGGGGCAGGCCAGGCACTGTCTAGCCAGCTCAGCCCACTCCTCCTCCTCCTCCTCCTCCTCCTCCTTGGGGTTGGGGCCAGCAGGACCTGTGTGGGGAGCCAGCCCCACCATGGACTGCTCCTGCTCAGGGAGCCACATAGAGCTGGGACAAGCAGCAGACAGTGGGTAAAGACAGGGTCTGAGTACCAGGTGGCCAGGATCTGGAGCAGGAGCAGTCCTGCCTGCTGCAGGTGGTGCTGCACATGCTGCCGTGCTCACTGGGGGACCTGAAGCAGGCCTGCAGGCAGCTGCCAGAGGCCAGCTGGGACCAGGGCTGGGGCCTGGATGCCAGCTGTGGCAACAGACACCACCAGGGCCAGCACTGCATCAATGACATGCCAGGTCTTGCTGGCGCCACTGCCTGGTGCACTTGGGCCACCACCAGCTTCTGCAGGAGGGTTTGGTAGACGCAGTCCTCACAGTCCAATCGCTCTGAGGCCCGCCACATCCCACGGTACTTGCAGTGCCAGGTCTGGCTGTTCTCAAGCTGCTTCTCAGAGACAGTGATTAATCGATTGAAAAGAGCTGTCTGATCCTGACTCTGGTGCTGAAAGAGCCAGCACATGCAGAGTACATCTACAGAGGCTGGAGCCAGCATTGGGGCCCCATCATTGGTAGCAATAGGTGGTTCTCTGCCACATCTAAAAACTGGTTCTCTAGAGCAAGGACAGGGGCTCATTGTGACAGTTTGCAACATTTTAGAGATAGCATGCACTGTACTGAGAGGCTGTGTACTGCTCGCCCTCAGTTTGGGGATCATGTGCTCACAGGTGCCCAGGGACCATGGAAAGTTGCCCAGATGGTCCCTTCCATGGGTGGCCACTGGGCAAGGCTTCCCTCCCTCCTTCCACAGCAGGGGCAGGTGGGCCACTTGTCACAGTTAGCCAGCCTTCCCTGTACCCTACCCAATCTGAGCCAGGCCTTGCACCTCCCAGCAGTTGCTATCGTGGCTCCACAGCAAATCCCCCTTTTCTCTTCCCTACAGGCCAGGCACTTTGCTCCTGTGCCACTGGGTCTGCAACACCCAGGTTCTTGGGGTCAGGGGCTCTCAACTGGCTGGGACATGGACCTGGTGATGCTCCTCCACACCCTCAGTGGGCTTCTCTGGAGAGGTGCTTCAAGCCAGGGCCCATGCCACGTATGGGCTGTGGCCCAAGCATGTCACTGGTCAGAATCACCCAGGCATGCTGCAATCAGCTGTTTGAGCGCTCCGAGTGGTGCCCAACCTACTATGCGCTGATGATGATGATTGTCATAGGGCCTCAGACACAGCTGAGAACCTAGCATGGGGCCCTGAGCTTTGATGGTGCCCTAGGCAATCCTGCACTTCCCTGCAACATGCACCACTGCCTGGTGTGGTATCTCTGCCAGTGCTATGAGTGCCTGACCCCCTCAGCTGAGGAGGAGATTGCCACTGCCATTGATTGGCAAGCTTCTTCACATGTGACAGGCCCTTGGCTGCCTAGCTGGGAGCCTGCTGGGTGCTCAGTAAAGTCCTGAACTGCCTCCTGTCTTCCTGTGTGCGTGTTGTGGAGTGAAACTCTGATGGATGTGGGGAGGAGATCTTGGCCAGGCAGGGCAGGGAAGGGAGTAGCCACCTCCATGCCCTGGAAAGGACCTCCTACTTCCCCATGTAGAGCCCCTGACTCCAGGTGCAGAGCCTGGTGGGTAGGTAAGCTGGTGCAGGCATGAGTGGTTCTGGCACCCCCTCCTCCCTAGCCCTCCTTCCTGTGTGGGGCTGGAGTGAAGGGGGTGTGGCAACCGCTCCTGTCATTTGGATGCTGTCCCTGGCCATGGAGATGATGTCCAGCTGGGTGATGCATCCCAGGGCAGTGAGCTGCAGTGCATGGCTGGCCAGGCAGCTGCCTCTTTTGCTGATGAGCCGGAGCTGGCACCTGCAGGGGAGATCCCCACCCTGTCCACCTCACTCATGGACCATTGCTGCAGTAGCTGGGGCAGGTGATGGCCTGGGCTGTCCAAGCTGCTGTGTGAAACCAAGAGCAGGGACCGCACTGGGACCTGGCTCAGGAGCCCAAAGGTGCCCTCTCCCGGAGAGTCCTCCTGGCCCACTGCTCCTAGCTTGAGCTCCTGCAGACCCTGTGCTGCTGAACACATTCAGGGCCTTGCCAGGGTCCATGGGGGCCAGGATCCTCTACAGCTCCTGGAGGAAGGGCATGCTTCTGGGGCAAAAAGTGTCTCTGCACCTACACATCCCCCCAAATGGCAAGCAGCTTCATGGGTCCCGTTTGGCCCCCATCCCTGGGTGCCATCCCTGGATGGCAGAAGCTGGCAGCAGGCTTGGGGGGTCAGGTGTGGGCACTGGGTGGCACTGTTAGGTGGCAGGTGGTAGTGGTGGCCTGGGGCAGTGCCTGGGGGCAGTACCTGTGGTGGCACAGTAGGGGGTGCTACTATGCAGAGCCACCCACCTCACTGTGCCAGGCTCAAAACCTTGCTTTGGGAATCTTCCTGGGGGAGCCTATGGCTGGCTGTAGGCTTCCCCATGGAGACTCCCGAAGCATGGTTTTGAGCCTGGCACAGTGATGTACACATCTGAATTACTTTGTTCTAATCTACTAGCTAGTCTTCTGGTCTTTACTTACAGAGCATCTTCAGGAAGCAGCCTGAGGCCTTTGCCTGATAGTTTCCAAAATGAAGCCAGAGGAAGAGAAAGAGCTCCCTTGGGAAGACTCCCAAAATGTGGTTTTGGGCATGGCACAGAGAGGTATGTGGCTCTTCTCCGCAGTGCCCCCTACTCTGCCACCACAGTACCACCATGGCAGGGAGCATGGGAGTAAACCCTGGGCTCCAGCTGGTGGTGGACATGTGGCCTAGGCTCCAGGGGACAGCCCTGGGCTGGCAGGAGGCATGGGGGTCAATTATGGGCTCCAGGTGGATCCTTTGTGTGGTGGAGGAGCTGGCTGTGCAATGAAGCTCCTGCTCCCTGCTGTCTGGGCTGACCAGATGCAGTTTACACCCAGGTCAGCATCTACACATGTTGCTGCACAGTAAAAAACTTCACAGTGGAATAATACTTGTATTTACAAGTACTACCTTGCTGCAGAGTTAGTTAGTTTACTGCGGCCTAATCGGGCTGCATGTTTAGACGTGCGACTTTACTGCAGAGCTGATTTGTCTACTTTGCAGTAAACATCTCATGTAGATGCACCCAGTTGTTACCTGTCAGCTCCATGTTCTTGGGGGAACCCTGATACAGGACACAGACTGTCTGACTCACAAAGACTCACCGCCCCAACCTAAACAGAAAACCTGAAGCAGAGACTGCAGTAAATTCTGGGATCAACAAAGCAGGGGAGTACTGCATGATAAGGAAGCTATGTTCCAAATGCTAATCGACCCTTACACCCAGCTCAGCATTTATCAGACCAGTTCTAATCTGGATTTACAAAGGACTTCCCCCCCCCCACACACACACACACAACTCTAAGCAAAAGTAAGTTTAATAGGCACCTTGGGCCGTGCATTCCCCGGTCCCACTATGGGAGGCCTATGTAAACTTAATTGGCTAAAACTCGGTTGCCGGGTTAGGGAATGCTGAAGCAAGACACTGAGTCAGAGGGGGTATGGGCAACATTTGAACAATGGTAAAGGGTTCATCACAGCATCCAGCCCATTGGAGCCCTGACCACAAGTGTTGTCATACTTTTCCCAAGACGACTGGTGGAAGTCCTCTCCACAACAGGTTATGAACACTCCAATAAGTGCCTTAAGTCTGTTAAAAGATTATAGTAAGATCTAAAAAGTCATGCTAAGCTGAGGCTTGTTCACAACAAGCAAAAATCCAAAAACCCCTTGTCAATAAAAAGGGTGTTTCTAAAAACGCCAAGAGAGATATCTGCTATCCATAAAAATGTCAAGCTGGCTCCAAGTAGGTGTTTTACTGAATATCAATCAAGTTCCTGGGATGTTCCACTCAGATAACCCCTTGTCAATGGAGAGGTTGTTTCTGAAAACACCAAGAGAGATATCTGCTATCCATAAAAATGTCAAAACAATTTGATTTACAATATTGACAATGCTTGAAAGAAACTAAACTGAGGGTATAAAAATCTGTAAAAAGAAGCAGCAGTGGGGGGTGCTGACACCACTCACTTGCTTCTGGAGAGGCTACAGGAGGAAGATCATCTCCCTTCAAGGATCGTGCTGAAAACTTTAATCTGTCAGCTCTGCAACCCGAGTACCTTGGACTGGTGAGATCCCAGCTCTCTTTCTCTTTTCTCTTCTCTCCCTCTAAGCATAAATTTCTGAACTTGAACTGTATTAATTAAGCTTAAGCTAAGTTTCCCCAAATACTTAGTGAAACCAGGGTATACTGTGACTGTTTGTATTTGTTTTTCCTTTGCATGTATATCACTACTAGAGTCAATATATATTTCATCTACTTAGCAATAAATAACTTTTATAGTCAAACTGGTGGTAACTGGGTATATTTTGCCTTCTTTACTTCTCTTTTCCCACTTGCTCTGTAGCAATGCCCCTCTTACCTAAGCTAAAGATCCCTGTGAAGCCCAGAAATACTGTGGGGTCTGCTCATCAAGAAACTAAAAGATTGGGACGTGCTGAGTTCGAAACGCATAAGGGGATCAGCTTGTACAGGCTGATTGACCCAGTTTGACTCAGACGTGCCCTAATGAACTGAATGCTGGCCCATGAGGGTGTCATCTGGACACCCAGCCAGATTCAGAGGTATTCTGTTTAACTGTGTGCTTGTGTCTGACTGTAGTTTATTGTTGCTCTGATGAACTGATTTTTGGCATATGAGGGTGTCAGCCTGTCCATGCTGATCAACCCGACCAGGCCAGGCGTGTCACGTTAATCTGTGTGCGTTTGTGTGTATGACTGATTTGGGGACTGGAGGAACCCAGCCCCACTGAAACTGAGTCCTGCAAGATAGCTCCATTGGGGGTGAGGGCTTGCAGAAGGGAGAGATACAGCTCCATATAAAAACACAAGTAACACAAGCAGCACATTGATAGAATTACCAAGACCCTACCCTAATAAATGAGCACACCCCAAAGTAGCAGGCAAATCTGGTAACACAGTAAGTCCATGTATAGCTTCTAACAAAGTAGGCTGTAGCTTATGAAAGCTCATGCCAGTCTGAGCGAGCTAGTCTCTAAGGGACAAGTCTGCTCTTACTTCTGCCTAATGTAAAGTAGGTAATGTGGCTTGATCCTGGTGCACTTGCCTGGGTGCAACCAGCATGGGGTTCAATCCTAGTGCACCGGGCTGGACAGAGGTGATGTAGGGTCTGATCCCAACATGCTGGGTTTGGCAGAGGCTATAGCGTTTGCCCTTGGCCACTGGGTTCATGGGAATGGGGTACTTACTCAGACCTCCATGCCCCTGGGGTTCCGTCCTCAACAACAGAAAGTGGTGGGATGATAAACAGCTTTATTTTTATTAGGAACAGGATTCAGCAACACATGCACTTACAGCTTGCGAGAACAACAACAACACACCACCAACAAAGTACACCCACCGGGCATCAGGGGGAAAGACTGGAACATGCCACTGCAGGCCCCTTACAGGTCCATTCCATATACCACATCCCCCTTCTTCACTCTGGGAGCTCCCTCTTAAGTAGTTGAAAGTTCATCAGTAGCTACTTTAACTTGGAACATTTTGGGATCTTGGAGCTAGAGGTTGCTAGAACTTGGCTCACCGATGGGATCTTTACCGCTATCCCCTTACAGGTACATTCCATATACCACAGAGGCGACACAGAATCAACTGGGGTACTGTAGGGACTGCCAAAGGGGTGTGGGACCCAATCCAGGTGTTCAGGAATGGGAAAAGCAGTGCAGGGCCTGATCCTGCTGAAGCAGTGTGGGACCTGATCCAGCCGGAAAGGTCAAAAGGTAGAGCACCAGAGTATCAAGAGTAGTGCAGAGGGGCAAGTAGAATGTCAATTTAATTGGATTGGAACAGTCAGAAATTAATCACACCTAGGCTGCAATCCTCCATCTGGGTCCACACAGGCAGATCCCTGCAGCTATATGGAGACTCATTGACTTAACTGGGGCTCTGCACAGGCAGAAGTGGCTGCCAGCACAGATTCAAGAGCTGGATCCAGGCTGCACTAAAGCCTGGGGTGGGTGTGTGCACAGCTAGAGCAGTAAATTCCAGCCAGCTCAGAGGGAAGGCCCAGCTACTACAGAGGCCAACAATAATTCACACCAGCTCATTGAGCTAGTGGCTCCAATGCCAGAAAGCATTCTAGAATGAGTAAATATTATTAATGTCCTAAACACACCCAACATATGCAAACCCCACGTAAAACCCAGGAGTTAAAACCATCCCAGTAGTAGCAGTACACTTAACCCAGCAGTACAAATGTTAAGATCCAACATTTCATCTGTCTTAAAACAGGTGTGACTTGGTGTGGAACGTTATCCAAATTTTAAATAGGTTTCAATTCAGTCTCTGCTTTGCTGTGTTCAAGGTGTACCCTCTCTGCTGGTCTCTTCCTTCCAAAATGCAAACCAAAAAAAGCCACAACCCACAGTTCTGGTATGAGAATGTCAGTGTCAACAGTTCTCATGATTTTATCAGGACTCTCCTGATATTTGCTCTTTTCCTTCACACCTCAGCTCCTGGAGAAGAGTGATTACAAAAGAATCTCTGATATTGTCAGCTAACCCTTCTGCCAAGTGCTATTGGCAACAAAAAGAACTAGGTTTAGTTACCTGGGAATTCCCTTGGAAAATATAGACAATGGCTTGAGCCCCTAGCCAAAAACAAGGGAAACCAAACTATCTGCTCTGGTGCCCTGGTGAGCAGTAAGTCTCCATTTGCAAGCACTTGGGCTAGAGATAGACATCACCAAATGAAGCAGATCAGCTATGCTGGGATTTGTCCTGGCATAGTTAATGCATGTTGTCCCACCTGTTGATCTTGCAGGACAACAGGTGGTGTGTTCTCCCAGGGCTTGAGGGGCTAAGACCTATGTGCTCTGGGAAATCCCATGTAGGATCAGGGTCTATAAGGCCTGAGACCATCTGCCTGGCTCTCCCTACTTACAGAGAAGTGCTGTGGGGAATATCCTTTTGGAGATAATAGCAATTCTTGAAGGAGATTGACTTTTATTAGTAAAAGTCATCATTACTACATCAATAAAAGAACCCTGTCAAAGAACTGAAGTGCAGACAAGGCCTGACTTGTTAAGTCATTTCCCCTGGCCACCAACAGATGTTGGCAGAGAGCTCCTTTCCTTACTGTACCCATCTGCAGAGCTCTCAGTCTCTTTTCTCCCCAAGCACCAACAGGTGTCAGTAGTTAGTTCCCAGCAGTCTGGAACAGATATTAGCTGCATTTCTCAGCAGTAGGCTGGAATGGCCCAGCTTGGGTTTAAAGCAGGTGGCACTAAGAGCCTGCCACTGCCACTGCCACTGCCACTGCCACTGCCACTGCCACTGCCACTGCGGTATGGGAAAGCTTCCTGTGATGCAGCTGCCCAGGCATGGCATAGTGCAGTGTAGCATGGGTCAAACCCCCACACCTCTGAATGCCACCAAAGCCCCCCAGCTCTGGGTTGGAGCCAATGACTCTGTGGCCCACAGGCTGTAGGTTGCCAAAACCTGGTCTGGAATTTCAAACTATGGGATTTACAATTCAAATTAAATTATTTTCTAGCCTTAGAGCTCATGGAAAAGGGTTTGGGTAGCAGTGCAATGCTATCACATCAGGAACCAGAAAGAGAAGCAAAAAATAACCTACAATGTACTTTAAAAAAATAATCTCATGATTTTTCAGCCAGATTCTTGATTTTGGGGCACTTACGCCTGTTCTGTGCATCAGAAGATCTCCAGGTGTTTTGGAAAGACAGATAAGCCTTGTTATCCCTTATTTGTAGATCCAAAAACTGCAACCCAGACAGGCTGAGTGATGTACTATTGGTAAGGCTAGCACAGGAAGGTACAATCTCCACTGTATCCTCTGAGCAGCTGCTCTCCATTCCTGGTTTTTTGCGTGCAACTATCCAATACCATCCAGTACTTATGGAGGGTTATCTGCAGAATCCAGGCAAGCTATTGCTCATGAACTGAATTCTCTTAAATCAGTGGGGGCCAACCTTTCTGGCAGGCATGCTACAAATTACCTCCTCATCCTCCCTAAATGCCACTCTGGTCCCTTTCTGTTCCCTGGCCTGTGCTCCTTGGTCAAGCTGTGGTTCTGCTTCCTGCTCTGTGCTCCCTGCCTGATCTGATTTCTGTTTCTTGCCCTATCTGACCCCTCTCCGACCTGCTGTGTGCTACACACAAAGGCTGCCTGTACCACTCACAGCTCCCATGCCACTGGTTGACCACCTTTGTCTTAAATGATTCAGCTTCATCTAATAGACTGCAAACGCTGCATTGTACCCATTGCAGAAGTGTTTAAGAGAGCCATCAAGGATCTCCCTGTGCTCCTGCATGAAGTTGATTACAGTACAGGGAGGTGCCTTCATGTTTAATCATCTGAGGTAGAGGATACTTTTCATATCTCTCTTTGATACTTTAAAGTGAACAAGTGTCTCTCACCCACAGCAAAGAAGGGATAGCCTTAAAATTATTTATGCCCTTCGGAGACTTGGTTTTACTTCCTTTAGGACTACTTTAGAAATGTATGCCCTTTAATGCAAAGCCAACAGCAACGCTTTCTGCAAGTGCCTGAAGATTTTAATCATTTAAACCATTATGCGCTGAGTGGCCTGTATCTGAATGTTGCCAAAAATCAACTGACTCCTTAAGAGGTCAATGTACAAGCCTGGAAAATCAGCATCAGCTCTCAGAAGCTTGTCTTCTTTGTGGCCTTGTAGATTTAGGGACAAATCTTGTTCACTTTACTCCCAGTGAAGTTGACAGAACTGTTTACATGAGTTAGGGGAGTAGAACTTAGGGCCCAAACTACTTGTACTGAAGTCAATGGCAAAATTCTTAGTGACTTCAATGGGCACAGGTTACAGGAAAGTACAAGTTTAAAATGCTCCTTCTTAAAATAAACCTGATAGAATAGCCACATGGTCGTGCTCTCTGCTTATAAAAATGGCAAGGAAGAGCTACAGTATGGACTGTAAAGTATATGTTAACATTCTTAATCAATATTTCCCCAACATTCCTGGGAGTCACATAACACAGATACTTAGGACACACACTAGAGGGCAGAGGCCTTCTGTGCATGGATTGCTGTTCCATTTGAAGTTTTATACATGTTACTGCTTTGCAGTCTGACACACTTCACAACTCTCTTTGAGATGCTCTTTTTAACCAAATGGATGCGACACATTCACTATCTGCTCCTGTCACTTTGCATGGGGAGTTTATCTGTAAAATGCTTCTGGTTGCAAAGTTCCTGACACCTTTTGAAACATATGTTTCAAAATAATGTTTTCTAGATTCTAATATGCTCTTCAGATGTCTCTAATTCAGCACAGCTTATCTTTTTTTGCATTGCTGAATCAGGCCATGGGTCCCATTGGCACAGCTGAGCCAATGGTAATAATGGTAAGAAACTTGAGCTAGTGTAGACAACTCATAGGTTTTTTGTCTTCCGGGGATAGGGGTGGGTTTTTTGTCACTTATGGGCTAGGGACAGACATTTCACATAAACCAGTTTAAGTGATCAGAAGCTGGTTTAAACCTGTAACAGAACAGATGATCAGTGCATATAAACTAGTTTGAAAATGGCTGAAACTGGTTTAAGATAAACCTGATTGAATGTAGTATCAGACTTAATTGATTTGGATCAAACAGGTTCATGCAATGTCTGTCCCAGACCCCTTGCTGACTTAAGTTAAACCAGCATCCTGACATACTCTCTGGGCTGTGAGGGACTCTCTGCTTCACAGCAGAGTTGGCCCCTCCCCTCTGCTCCCTGGCTGCAGTTCGGGCAGGGACTGCAGGTATCTGCCTGTCTTCTCTCTGCTGAACAGGGATTATTTCCCCTTCCCTTCTGCTTTACAGACACATCTCAGCATTAGCTAGCAGACCATATGCTGGCTACAGTCTGTACTGTGGGAGACAGAACAAAGGCAAACAGGCTTTTTGGAGCTAATCAATAGGGCTATGTGAAACAGCACCGTTCTGCTTTGACTTCCGTTTCAATGGAACAGTGTTTTGTTTCGAGGTTCATTTCATTTCGAAAGCACGGTTTTGTTTCATTTAGTCAAAAATCTTTCGCAATTTCAATGCTGTTTTCATGTTTCACCCATAGACTATAATGGGAAAGCACAAAACTGCCTATAACATTGTCATTTCTGGCCTGATTCTGATTAAACTTGCCAGGATGGTAGCCCCTTATGAGAGCACAAAGCCTGCCAAATTTCAAGGAGATAGGTGCAGAGGTTTCTGGGAAATTGCACCTCAAGGTGTTGACAAGCAAAACTCTTGTCACTTGCCGGCCACAGCAGCCTCCTGGAGGGCTGTGGGGCTGTGCCAGACTCCTACTGCATGTGCGGACCCCTGATCTGCCTGCTGGATGACAGGAGGCTGCTGATGATGCCTGGGACCGGCGGCGCAGCCTGCACCAGCACTGGGAGGATTGGTGCTGCCACTGGCAGACAGATCAGGGGTCTGTACCCCTGGGAGGAGCCCAGCAGAGCCCCTGCAGCCCTCCCAGGGATGCAGGCGGGCCCCCAATCTGCCTGCCAGATGACAGCCCCAGCCAGCAGCAGCACCAGTCTTCCCAGCGCTGGGTGTGGGCTGAGCCCGGTGCTGGTCCCAGCCAGCAACAGCAGCCTCCTGTGATCTGGCAGGCAGATCGGGGGCCTGTCCATACCCCTGGGAGGGCTGCAGGGCTCTGCCAGACTCCTCCTGGGGGGTGCGGGTCCCCGATCTGCTTGCTGGATCACAGGAAGCTGCTCCTGCCGCCTGGGGCCAGTGGCAGCACCAGTCTTCCTGGCACTGGGTGCAGGCTGCACCCAGCACCAGTCCCAGGCAGCAGGAGCAGCCTCCTGTCATCTGGCAGGCAGGTCAGGGACCTGTACCCCCGGGGGTGTGGGTGGCCCCTGATCTGCCTGCTGGATGACAGGAGGCTGCTGCTTCTGGCTGGGACCGGCACTGGGCACAGCCCACACCCAGCGCCAGGAAGATTGGTGCTGCTGCTGGCCCCAGGCAGCAGCAACAGCATGCTGTCATCCGTCATGAATATCCAGGAGCCCTCACCCTCGGAAGAGCTGGCAGATATGCGAGAATCCTCCCAGGGGGCATGGCCCACGGATCTGCACTGGATGACAGGAGGCTGCTGCCGCCAACTGGGACCAGTGCTGAAGCCAAGTAAGCCCAGCTTTGAAACTCAGAATGTTTCAAAACTTTCAAAGCTTTTCCAGTACCCTTGTTTCATCTCAAAGCTGTTGCGAAGGCTTTTGTTTCATTTCGATTTCACTGTTTCGAGCTCGAAACGCATCAAAACACCTTCAAAACAAAACACCCTGCAAAATTTCACACAGCCCTACTAATCAACAGGTAGCTGGTAATGTCCTTCCTTGGAAAAGATGTTTAAGAAGAACTTGAACTAATGGAGAGAGGCTTTGTTTTCTTAATAGGCTGATAAACACTGAATTAAGTGTGATAAACATTCCCTGCTGGGCTGCTCAGAGTGTGGGGAGCATCAGAGCATCCTGGTGCTTGGCCATGACCCCCTCAGCTCAGCCCTATGGACAGGAAGAAGGGAAGGCTGCTCTAGCGTCCCCCAGCTTCTTGCCTGAGCCACTTCAGGCATGTGCCTGCATTTTTTCAGTCCAGAGGGGATGTTTGTACAGTTACAAACCAGTTTAACCTAGCTGGGTTAGACTAACCTGCAAAGATTGACTCAATCTAGGCTCAGGCTTTTTGAATGTCTGTCCCTAGCCATGCTATTTTAATCTGGATTTTTTATAAGAAACTGGAATTTTAAAATGACATTTGCTGCAAATTTTGAAAATCACCTGTATTATATGAATCAGTTAATTAAATATACTTCTTTTCTCAGGCTTTCCTTATGCACACAGGTTATTCCACTTTAACTAAATCAGTTTTTAAACCAGATTAGTTAACCAGGGTCAAATGCCTGTGTTGTTATTCTTTGGTAAAAAGGTTTGTTTTATTTTAAGCCTAAAAAGGTTTCCAATCAATTTATAACTAAAATAAGCCTGGTTTATACTGAAATAAGCATTGCCTTTGATAGCTCAGCTGGTAGAGCATCTATGTAGAGGTATTGTCCTGACTGAGTTATACCTGTTTTAAATCATATTTTTGTTAAATCAGTGCAGCATTGCACTGTTGATAACAACATTGCATTGTCAGCTTCTGCTGGCGACTGAAATTAAGGCTATATTTTAGGACTTAACCAAGACAATTTCTTTACTGAACAAAAGGTCCATGTCCTGCGTTAAGTGCAAAACTCCACACAACCTTAATGTGACTAGAGTTGCAAACTGTTACCACAACACAAAAATGAAAATAAATAAATAAAACAGCAACCACTAAGGAGCCGCTTCTGACATCTCTCATATAACATACTTTCCTTATCATTCTTCCCTATTCAACAAACATGACAATTTCAAGAAAGACAAAATAACTAAGTCCCAACTTCTGTAGTTCTCACAGATAAGTGCAAAGTCTGAAGCTTTACCTGCAAATGACACTTGTCTTTTCACAAGTCCCATCTTACATTTTTTGGTAAGTGCAGTAGGGATGGACTCTTGCCATACTCCTAAAGATCTACACCGGGGTCAGCAACCTTTTAGGAGTGGCGGGACAAAATAACCCAGCTTGATCTGAGACCCTGGTGCTACTGTTGCTTTCTCTGCCACCAAAGTGCCACCAATGTGTTTGCAACCCAGCAACTACATTGTGACTCAGATGCCCCCAATACTAAATCGCAGGCAACATGCAGGCTTTGTGGACCAAATTAAATTCTTTGATGTGCCACATACAACCCCCGGGCTGCAAGTCACCAATACCTGATTTATGCCATTTTTTCAGGCAAATCTCCTTAGTGTTATTGTGTCACCAGAGTGTAGGGTTACTGTAGGGTTAATCTTGATGTGGACATGAATACCAATTTGCACTTCCATGGTGATTAAGCTTTATAAATATAAAAGAAGAATTTCACCCCTCTGCAGCTCAGCACAAGACTTATGCACCAGTTAAATCTCAAACAAGGCTAAATTAGATTTGATTAGCGCAGAACCTTTGTGCTGGGCCTCTTAATGAATCCAGTCTCCCTGCACCCTTGTATAGAAGAAATAAATAGTGAACATTTCATCCCATACTTGGTTGGAGAACTGGACCTGCTTAACTGTAACACACAGTACTTAAGGACAGGGAATGAAGAAGAATATCATGGTGAACTGAAATTGTTGGGGTGGATTTTAGCCTGTAAGAATGTAAGGATCTGTCACAAGTGAGAGAGGACTAGAGATGAGTGAGTACTGCAAATAGGTAAATTACAAATATGTATTTGAATACAACCTGCATGGCCACCTCTGTGGTATCCGTTGAATCTTATTTGCTTTTTTTTCCTAACATCTGCAGGAGCAAACTGGTGTTTACACAAATAATAATAAAAAATGGCCTGAGGGTTAAACAAAAAGAAGAAGAAAAAGCAATGTACTCTGAGGGTGTGTGAGCACAGCACAACATTCATGCAGAGGCCTGGCACTGTAATTAGCACTACAGTCGAACATATTTTTTACATGGGTCTTTTGCACAGCAACTTTGTGGCATATAATTGATAGGGATGTATGAAGCTTTGGTCCCTAATTCAATTTGGTGGAGATTCAGCCCGATTCGGTGGCCAAATCTCCAAATCCAAATTGAATCAGAGGACCCTTTAATCTCTCCAAATCAAATCAGAATCCTCTGAATCGATTCAGAGCGATTCAGAAAGATTTGGAAATTTGGACATAGACACAGCTTTAAATGTTTTTTCTCCGTACCTCTGGGTAGTGGGGGCTTGTGAGTGCTGCAATGCTGGGGTGCATGGAGCGTCCCACAAGAGCATGGAGGGCCCCTCCAGCATGCTCCCCGGCAGACCTGGAAGTGGACCAGAAGTACTTCTGGTCTACTTCCACGTTTACTGCCGAGCACATAGAGGGTCCCCCGCACTTCTGTGGGACGCTCCATGCGCCCCAGCATCACAGTGATCATGAACTGTACCCAGTACCTCAAGGTACATAGAAAAAACTTTTAAAGCTGTGTCTGTATCTGAATCGTTGATTCTCTGAATCAGCATTGAATCTTCAGATTCAGATTCAGCCTAATCAAATCAGGGACAGCGATCAGAATCAACAAATTGAATCACTGTCCCTGATTTGGGCTGAATCCAAATCTGAATTGAATAGCACCCGTTTTGCACACCCCTAATAATTGAGTATGACCTCATTGAATTCCTCCCACTGCTGTGATAACACATTATCAGTGCCTTGTCTCCACAGGCAGAGGGAGAAAAAAATATCTGGAGGCTGAGCGCATGTGTGTGTGCACCCCCCAGCAGGTAAGTCTGTCAGGGAAAGGGCTGGGGGGGGTTTTGATCAAGGTCCCAGTGGTGAGGAAGGAAGCAGGGCACAGGCAGGGGCAGGGGCAGGGGCTAGGGTGGGTGGGGTGCTAGCCAGGCAAAATGGCCCCACTTACCTCAGTCCCTGTCCCTGCCTGTGGCCCACTCCCTCCCTCACCACTGGGGCCTTGATCTGACCCCCCCACCCCATGGTAGAGAGGAAGGGAGTGGGGCTGGGGCTGAGGCAGGGGCAGGCCCTGCACAGCCAAGATGGGGCACAGGATAGAACTGCAAGTGGCTTGTCTGGTGGGTGCCCAGCATGGCGATGGGGTGATGGCTTACGCCCTGCATGCACCCCGGGAAGGCATGGGGGTGTGTACCCTGGATCTGTGTGGGGCAGGGCAGGCTGCTGCTGTGGGCTGGAGCTGTGCCAAGTTCTTCCCGGCAGGGGGTTGGGCCATGCTGCGTTTGGGGCGTGCAGCAGCAGCGCTAGGAGGGAGGGCTGGGGGGGCTACAGCAAATTTTAGGATGGCTGCAGTGCCCCCCCATACACCCCCTTCCTGCACTGCCGCTGCCCACTCCAAGTGCAGCCTGGCCCAGCCCCCGCCAGAAAGAGCCTGGCGCAGCCCTGGCACCAGCCCACTGGGGCAACATGCCCTGCCCCACACAGATCCAGGGTTCATGCCCTGCCATGCCCTCCCAGGGTGTGCATAGCAACAGGAGCTGTGCCGCCTGGATGAGCCACTCATGACTGTGTCCTGTACCCAGTCCCAGCTGTGCAGCACCTGCCCCTTCCCCAGTCCCACTCCCTCCTTCACCGCTGTGCGCTCATCCCTCCCCACCCCTGCTGCAGCTGCTGGAAGCCCATGCCCGGGCTGTCTTGCTACCCTACCACTGCCCCATGTTTGGCAGGGGGATAAGCCCCGTTAGCCCCCCACACCCCTTCCACCATCTATGCTTGTATCCCTGCTTTTTACCTGTGGTACAAAGCAGGGTTTTTGGGGTGTGGGAAAGATTGAAGTGGGTGTCCTAATGCACAAATAGTAGTGTGTGAATGCAAGGGACTGGGTTTGATGGGCTGGGAAGTCTCTTCCAGGTCTGCTCCTAACTGGCCTGGCTTTTGCTTGGCTTGGTCATGAGAGCTCTTTGTTTGTGGTATGCTTGTGCAGTGCCTGTCATCATGAGGTTTTGGCCTCCAGGTGCTATTCCCATAGAAGCAATAAATAGTAATCACGGCCCTCCGGTCATAAGGAGAGAGACAGGAGGTGAGTCTTGGACAGGACAGATGCAAAGGAGTGTTTTGCCTCAGGATGGGATACTTGAAAAAATTAAAGAAGCTGCAGTGAAGGAGTAAACAAAGTAGCAAAGTCCTTGAACCTGTGCTAGAAGGTAGGTTAGACAAGAAACAATAGGCACCTCTTTGGGACCATTACAGCCCAGAGTCTGCTTGAAAAATCTGTTCAGTCCCATGTAAAAAATGCTGGATCAAATCTTTATGATGAGCCAGAAAAAAGACACAGGTGATGTCAGTGACTGCACCTTAGATTCTGTTCCCACCTCTGCCTTCAACTCACTGGCTTCCTGAGTAACCATGGGCATGTCACACAGACCAGCAGTTTCTTGTGTATCCACTACATTGGGTGTTAAACTTGAAAACCTCGGGCATGATTTCCAAGCCCGGAATGAGCAGCCACAATGCTACAGTAAGTCAAAGGAAGCAGTGGCTATTTGGCACATCTGAAAATCATATATAAATCTCAAGTTGGGTGCCCTTGGAACAGGGGTGGGCAAAATGCAACCCCACAGGCCAGATGCAGCCCACCAGGCCATTCTATCCAGCTCATGAGGCCCCTAAAAAATTTAGAAAACTAATATTTATCTGCCCCTGACTGCCTGTCATGCAGCTGTTGATGGCTTGCCAAAACTCAGTAAGCAGCCCTCCACCACAAATAATTGCCTACCCTGCCTTAGACAGAGGCAACAAAAGTCACTGGTTACTGATTTTGAAAGTGTTACCTTCACCTCTCCACGCCTCCTTTTTCCCATCTGTAACATGGGCATGGGGATGAACTTACTCTTCTGTAAGGAATGCCTTCAGCCCCCAGGAAGAAAAATGGTATCAAAATGCTGCTAAGCATGACTCTTGTCATTAATGAAGATCAATAATTGCTATTACTCTACAGTCACTACCAGCTATAAAATAACTTCCCATCCACCTCTGCTTCTCTTCCAAAATTCCATATTAATCTTCTGTAACTTGCTGCAGTGCTGTTGAATCTCATGTTTATTTAATCTTTTCCACTGAAGGCTCCATAACTGTATCTGATTCATTTCACTTTCCCATCAGAAGCAACCACCATAAATGTCAGTTAAACAATTCCCCTTGTTAAAATATTTTTTGTGGTTCAAAAGCATAGCATGCAACTATTTTTATAAGGGCACATTCTGCTGCTCTCATGCAGGTAGAACTCCTGGTGAACTCAGGAGTGAGTCAGGCCTGCAGGATTTGGCCTATTATCAAAACAGCCAGTTTTACCATAGATACAACTAATTCAACAGTGGACACGGTCAGCCTTTAGGAAGGATAGGGCATGAGGTTCTCCTAGGGTATGTCTACACTGGATATGCTGCAGTGCAGGATAGAGATACATAAGCTACTTCATTTTGGGCACAGACAGAAGTGACAATTTTCACCTGATCTGGCCACAGAAAGCAGTCTATAGCCGTGACCAAACACAAATGCACAGCTGAGGACAGCTTAAAAAATGGCTGATTGGGTGAAAATTGGAACCCCCATTGCATGAGGGGTCAGATGAAGATGTTTCAAAACAAAGCGTCTTCTGTAACTTCTGCCTTTCGGCAGTTTTCATAATGGGAGGGAGGAAAGGGAATGGAAGGAGTTTGGCCTGGGGGTTCTTTAGTCTCTGCTGGAGGGTGGGCAGGTGGATTGAAGCACCCCCCAGGGTGGGGGTGGGGGCTCCAATACACCCACCCCACCCTCAGCACCATACCTAGACTCCTGGCAGCCCTGGGAAACTTTTCGTATCGGGCCCCACTTCGCCAGAGATAATGATAATAGTAATTAGACAATGGAAAAAAACCCTCATTTTCAGGCCTCCTTTTTGTCCAGGCCCATGCCAATGTCCAGCCCTGCCCACCTCCAGTGCCAGCTGGGGAACCCCAAGAATGAGTCTCTGCTCCCTTTTCCCGCTTCCATTCTGAAAACAGGGACAGACCGGGAGTGGGCAGGAGCCATTTCTAAGGGAAAGCAGCTGCAGGCTCAAAACCAACAGTTAGATTTCTATCCCTGCTGGAACCAACAGTGAACTTCTGTTTGGTCTGGGGGATCACTAACTCAAAACGCATCCTGAAAAGCATTTTCAGTTCCAGTGGGGAGCTGCACTCGTTTGCACCCTTAGTGCCACCCTGAAAACCTGAATGTATTAGTCCGTACAGAACTCCATGTTTTGGTAGCTAGGCTGCTCCCTGTACTCAAGCTTAGAGCTGGCTGTGGTATCTCTACACTGTGCTGCACTGTGTTATGTAGACATACCCTTAGGTTCTTCAGAGCTGAAGCTTCTGCCTATACGAAAGTCATTGCCCTGAATTTGTACATTGAGCCTCACTGTGATTCTAACCTCCATGAACGCCTCGTGCTTCCAGAGACTGGGGGGGCACGGCGACCGCCCACAGGCAGTGGCAGCAGTGTCATCGGCAGGGGTGTGGTGGTAGTGAGCGAGAACCGCTCATAGGTGGCTATGACGTCGGCAGCGAGGGTGGGCCAAGTGGGGACTGCCCACAAGCAGCTGCAGTGGTGTTGGCAGTAGAGGTGGGAATCTCTTGTGTGGCTGTCTTGCCTGTTTAGACCTGTTTCTATATGTAACCTGGGTGGTGGCCCAGTAGTTGCCACCCCTGCCCAATATCAGGGATGGTGTGGTGAGAGTGGGGCAGGGCTTCCAGCCAGCACCAGTTTACTTTCCAGCTGGCCCCTGCTCCCCACAGAGCAGCCCATGGTCCCAAGAAGGTCTAACACTTAATTGATTTAACTATTTACGCTTTATTTACAAAACAAGAATTATAGGAAAGGTTATTTACAAGTGAACTTAAATGGCATAACCAGAATCACAAAACAAACCAGAATGCATTAGTCAACCTTTGACTCAAGAACCACAGGTAGGGTAACTGGCAGCTTGCAGCCACTGCTGAGGTGCTACAGCAAGGAAGCAAGGTGGTCACCCCCAGCAGCTCCAACAGGCTTCCCAGTAAGCGACAGACTGCAACAGTGTAGGCTTTTCTGGTCTGCAGCAATCAAATTGTATCAAACCCCAACCCCCAAAGAGGCTGAAGGGTGGCCCTCCGTGGCAACCAAAAAGCAACAGAGTAGGCTTCTGCAGCAATTGGCATGACCCAAGCACAAAGCTCAGGGACTCCATCCGATGACAATCAGCTACAGAATAAGGGACAGGACCAAGTCCCCTCTGGGGCAGTCAATGGCAGAGGGTCAGCAGCACAGGCAGCTCCCAGGGGTCGCTGCTCTAACCCCCTGCTCCAGATGACTGGCTGGGCACTCCACACACCTTGTGGCTCATGTATCCTGTTCCTGAGCACCGGCCTGTGCCCCAAGCTCCCAGGGACCCTCGTCCTGGTGCTCTGCTGCTCCTCAGGATCCCAGTGCCTTGCCTGCTGCTGTCCTGCTTCCCCAGGGGAGGTAAGGGGTTTCCTCAACCCACTGGCCCAGCTCCCTGCTCTGGATAAGGACACTGCCTACACTCCTGGCTGAAGTGGAGTTGGGGGCCGACTGCCACGCCTAGCCTCCGGGAGGCCCAGCATGTCCAGCACACTGCGATGAGTCTTGGGGCCCCAGCTCTCTGCCCCAAGCCCTGGCCACAGCTCCCTTTCCGCTGCAGGGCTGGAGGCACGGCTGACTGCCACTGCCTTCTTCTCCCAGGGCCTTTGAGGCTCTTCAGAGGGGTCTCTCTGCTCCCTCTGCTGGGTCAGCTCACCCCAGCTCGTCTTAGGCCTCCTGCATCATTCCCTGGAGTCATTGTCAGCAGCCCCCCCCACCAAATGCTAGTTTGGCTGCTGCTTTTATCCCCTCCGGCAGTCCCTCCCTGGCTTGCAAACCGGCCAGCCAGGGCTCAGGGTAGCTAGCCCCCAACCCCGGCCATCCCCCTTCCATGCGAATGAGGGGATTGAAAACTCCTTTGGACTGGCTTCCCCTTTTCCACAGGGCAGGGCTCCCCTGCTCCACCCTTGGGGCTGCTCAGAGTTCACCAGCACTGTTTCTAGCCCAGGGTAAGTATCTCAAGCCAAGCTGGTGAGCCCACACTGGCAGTCTGTTATATATATATGTGTGTCCAAAGACTCATAGGCATTAGGGCTGGAAGGGACCTCAGAAGATCATTGAATCCAGCCCAGCCCCATGCCCCAGGGGCAGGAAGTCAGCTGGGGTCACAAGATCCCAGCAAGATAAATGTCCAATTGACTCCTAAAGGAGTCCAGAGTCCAGAGTAGGCACTTGCACCACCTCTGGTGGCAGTCTGTTCCAGGCCTTGGAGGCTTGGACTGTAAAGAAGTTCTTCTTTATGTCCAGTCTGAAATGGTCTTGGAGAAGTTTGTGACTGTTTGACCTTGTTATCCCTTGGGGCGCTCTGGTGAGCAGGCATTCCCCCAGATCCTGATGTACACCCCTTATATATTTATAGGCAGCCACCAGGTCCCCCCCGAGCCTGTACTCTTCCAGGCTGAAGAGTCCTGTAACTCTCAGCCTCTCATCATAAGGCCTGTTTTCCTGCTTTCTGATCATGTGGATGGCTCTCCTCTGGACTCTCTCAAGTTTCTCCACATCCTTTTTGAATTGTGGAGCCCAGAACTGGATACAGTATTCCAGGTGTGGCCTCACCAAGGCTGAGTACAGCAGGAGGATGACATCCTGGAATTTGCTAGAGAAGCATCTATGGATGCAAGCCAGAGTTTTGCTAGCTTTGCTGGCTGCAACATCACATTGGTGACTCATGACTGACCACAAGATGAACATGACCCCCAAGTCCCTTTTGATCATGGTGCTAGCATGTGTAGCACTGCTGAGCCTATAAGCATGCTGCGGGCTTTTCTTCCCAAGGTGGAGTACCATGCATTTTTCAGTGTTGAAGGCCATCAGGTTTTCATCCGCCCATTTTCCAAGCCTGTCAAGGTTGGCTTGGATCACCATCCTGTCCTCGGATGTGGACGCTTTATCCCAAAGTTTGGTGTCATCAGTGAACATGGCCAGTCTGCTTCTGACACCAATGTCCATGTGTCACCATTGTCCACCAAAGGGCCTGGCTCCATGTGGATTAGTACCTGGGGCTACATGACAAACTGTCTAATTGACAGATTAACTCACAATGCTATTTTATTTAGTAGTTAGCTTGCAAAATACTTCAGAAACTGTTAACAGTTTGCACCAGGATTTCTAAAGATTGTATCATCTTCTTTTCAGTTGAAAATTGTTGGCCTATCTACATACTTAGGTTTAAGCACATGTATAAGAGTTTTACTAGACTCAAGTTGGAGCACTCAGCACCTCCTACACTTTCTATTTTTTAATTATTTGATAGAATCCTGTGGAAAACATGCAATTTTCTATTACATTTTGTTGGATAATTCAGTGGTTCTCAACCTTTTTCGATGTTAGACACAAGGCACCTTCTTGGAAAATGTCAGCTCTTAGCTTTCACTCATTTTTTACCTATAGAAAAATAATACATCAATTCTTTTGTTGCAAAGAGCTTAAAAAGACTATGAAATATTTTTGACACTAAGAATTTCTATTTGAAATCTCTGGTTTCATCTTATAACTGATGAATGGGTGTCTGCACACCTAACACTGCTAATATTGCATGGCACCCCAGGGCATCCTTAAAAGGATCTCAGAGTACCCCACAGTGCTGTGAAACCCTGGGTGAGGATCACAGGGTACCTAAACATTTTAAAGGACAACAATTTATTTTAAGCTTTATAAGGCTTTCCTATAAGGGCCTCTTTAGTTTACGATAAGGAAATATAGAATGGGCCTTTCACATATCAAGGGACAGTGCCAAGGAATTTCACATCTACATTTTAGAATTAATATTTATTTGTTTTTAATGCTTTCCACAAAATCTGTAAGTAACATAATAGATTTTTATTTCTTGGGAATATTTAATAAAAAGCAGGTATATAAATATCTGTGGTGGTTGCCACGAACCTAAATATAACAGCATGGTGCTACTGCTGGAGAGTCCCAAACTCAAGTGGATGGAGAGTGAAGCTGACCAGCCTGTTGTTGCTACCTAGGATAAACCAAAAATTAAAAAGTAAACAACAGTGGAGATGAGGAAGTATGGATGACTCAAACTGTAAAGCTAGGGATAGCCACTACACATAAACCATTTTAAGTGATCAGAAAGGGGTTTAAACTTGTAACAGAACACAAGTTCAGTGCACATAAACCAGTTTCAAAATGGACAAAACTGAGTTGAGATAAACCTGGTTGAAGGTAGTATCAGACTTAACCAATGGAGCTTAAACTGGTTTATGCAATGTCTGTCCCAAACCCCTTCCTGGTTTAAGTTAAACCAGAGTCCCCCAGCATCCCTGCATGCTCTCTGGACTGTGCTCTCTGCTCCAGTGGAGCAGAGCTGGCCCCACCCCTTTGCTCCCCAATCAGAGCAAGGACAGGCAGGGACATCTAGGGTCAGGGGTCTGGCCAGACGCTGGCCCCGGAACAGATCAGGGAAGAGGTTCATTCCCCACCCTTCTCCTCTGTTCCACCAGCATGACCTATATTTCTCTGCTGGCTGCTCCAGTGTCAGGGGCATGGCCAGCCCTGGGCAGAGGCCTGGAGTAAACTGGCCAGACTGTAAGGGGGTTGAATTCCCCCTTCCTGTCCCACAGACCTGAGTCAGGGTCTGCCGGGCGCTCCACCCGGTGGCAGGGTGTACAGGGAGGGGGCGTGATTCCCCGCTATGCCCCTGGGGGACTGCAGGCAGGGTCTGCCTGCCCTGACTGCTGCCACCACTGCTAGCTCCCTGCACAGGATAAAACCCCTCCTGCCTCCTCCACCAGATGCCAGAGGGAGTGGGGAATAACCCCCATCCCTGCCCCCAACCTAAGTGGCCCTGCTAGCTAGGCTCAGACTGGGCCCCTGACCCTGCCACTGGAGTGGCGAGGGGGCAAGGTCCTGATGGGGCTGCAGCCCCTGTCCTGGTGTCCAGATAGCCTTTTTCTGGGGTGGGGGCTGCAAGCAGGGGCCAGAGCTTCAGTGGACTGCATAGGGTGGGTGGCAACACCAGGGCTCGGAGGGGGCCATAGCCCCTCAAGTCCCCCTATCACCACCACTGCTCACTCCACACAGTCTCTGTCAGCTTTCCCCAATCAAAGCAGGGCCCCCCTGCCGGGAAGAGGCTTGTGCTCCGGGACACTGTGACAGTGGTTGCTGCCCCCATCATAGTTGCTCCCCTTTGCCGCTCCAGCAACACAGGCATGAGGGGCCAGACACCGGCTAGCAGAGCCCCTTGGAGGGGGCAGAAAAGGGAGTTATTCTTCCCTCTTCCCCCAGGGGACTGCATACCTAACTGCCACCACCGCTTGATCCCTGCAAGTGAGTGGAGAGATAAAACTCTTCCTCCCTCCTCTGCCAGACCCAAGAGGGAGGGGGGGAAATAACCCCGCTCCCTGCCCTGCCACCTAAGGGGCCCTACCAGCCAGCCTCTGGGAGCGAGGGCAGAGCAACGGTGATGGGGCAGCAGCTGCTGTCACAGTGTCCCAGAGTGCAAGCCTGCTCCTGGTGTGGGAGCTGCACTGTGGGCAGGGAACACTGCCGTACACTGCATGCAGCAGGTGGCAGTGGCACTAGGGGGGCTTTGGCAGCTATGGTCCATCTGAGCCCTGATGCTGCCATGCACCCCGCACAGTCCATGGCTGCTCTGACCCCTGTTTGTAGTCCCCCACCAGGAAGAGGCTTACACTCTCTGGACACCAGGACAGGGGCTACTACCCCATCAAGGTCCTTCCTCCCCACCCCGGCTCCAGCAACAGGGTCGGGGGCTGGCCAGAGACAGGCTGGAAGCATCTCCTAGGTAATGAGCAGGCTCCCCCCCGGTGTCTGACGGATGGGGCAGGAGGCAGCTTATCCCACCACTTGGACCCATGCAGGTAGCAAGTGGCAGCAGCAGTGGTCAGGGTGGGTAGGCCCCGGCTGCAGTCTCCCAGGGGCAGGGGGAGTAGAAGGGGGAATAACCTCCCTCCCTGCCCCCCCTGCCTCAGGGGGCCATGCCAGTGGGACAGGGAAGGAAGAATTAACCCCCCTCCCTGGCCAGTATACTCTAAGCTGCTGTTAGGGCTGTCCATGCCCCCCCAGCAAAGCTTCCCTGCAGCAGCAGAGCAACTGCAGGCTTGTGCCTGCATTTCGTAAATGTCTGTTCACTTGCACATTGATTCAATCTAGGCAGGTTAGATTTCAATTTAGCCACAAGCTTTTGAATGTCTGTCTCTAGCCTAAAAGCTCCTCTGGCTTCCTTAATAGCAAAATAACCTTTGGCCTCAGCCCCACAATCTGACTGTGCCACAAGATCCTCAAGTCCTGGCAGAGCTCCGGTCACATCAGTCAGGTTTGGCCTACACAGCACACACAGGGGACTTTGCAGCCTGTCTAACCAGGGAGATTCCTGCATTGCCCATTTAACCCCTTAAGTTTGTTTCATGTCATGTCTTAAATAAGGGCCACTCTGCAAAATGATTAATGCTAGGGCTGACAAATTATTTAAATATTTAATCGCAATTAATCATGAGATAGGGCAGGGAGCAGAAAGCAGAGCAGCAGAGCAGGCTGGTGAAGAGGATAGGAGTGGCACTTGGGGAGGGCGTGGGTCTGATTTGTGGCATGCCTGCCAAAAGATTGGCCTTGCTGAGGTAGTTCCTCTGCCTTTACTGCTTTATAGATGCCCCTTGATCATCTCTGGGTTGATAAACTTACGATAAACAATAACATAAGTTTTTATTTTTAAGTAAGTTAAAGCTTAAAAATATAACTGCATGTTGACTGTGCCCTTTGAAGTGAATCAAAGGACACTTGATCAATTGCAGCACAGAACATTAATAGCTCAGTGGGCACTGGGTTCTAAAATGCCATTTCCAGGATGTAATAAAAGCATATTCATCCATAATGGAGACATTAAGATCAAATACACCGCTCATAAAAGGGGACAGATTTACAGCTCTGTTGTTTGAAGTCATCTGCTTATCCACTAAAGGAGTGAGCAGTCGTCACTGGACTGCCAGCTCCCCCTGACAGCACCTCCCTCTAGGCTCAGCACATCAGCTCTGACTTGGGGCATCCTGAAGGGGTGAGATCACAGCTGAATCACTCAGGCCTATCCATGGCCCACTTAGTCTCCATAGCACTGTGGCCTTGCTGCTGTTAATGTTTAATGGACTAACTGCACCTCTGCTGTTTCTCAGCATCTTACCAAGTGCACCTCTCTGGGCTCCAGCTAGAAGGCATCACCTCTCCTAGGCTGAAATTATGCAGGGCATCCAGGCTTAAACTAGGTCCTCATTTACAGCCAGTCCAATACTAGCCAGCTGCTTTACCCGATCCAGTACTAACCACATATTCTAGCAGGTCCCCATGGGGTTGAATAAGGCAGGAGTTTGCCTCTTAGAGCCCCTGACAGACCCTGATTGAAGTGACTCTAAAAAATTCTTTGCAGCGAAGTGCTACCTATTTTTTATATTAAAGGAACAAAACATGCACAACAGAAATAAAGCATAAAAGACTCCCACAGGTTTCCTTACTGACAGGAAACCTCTCTGTCCTCAGCTCAGTAGATTGCTATCTCTGAGCTGGGAGGAACAGGCTGGACTGCTTACATCTCTTTCATCTTCTTCTGTGAGCCCTCCTAGTCCATCAGCTTTTCAGTGGACACAGCTCAGCTCACCTTAAGACCCCTCCCTCCTGCAAAGCCAGTCTAACAGACTGGTGGCTTTTGAACTCTTTCTCCTCTGTCTTGGCAGCACAGCTCTCATCAAGGCCATTGTTTTTACTTTTCCTACCAGGGTTCTTCAACAGCCCCTTTGCCATTGCCTTTGATAAAACTGTGCATTCACACAGGCACCAGTGCACAACTGAGCAAGGGAACTGACTCACACATTGTATTCACCAAAGTCACCATGGTGTTTCTCCAAGTCATGCCATGCCATTTCAAGGAGTCAGGGGAGAAGCAATGATCTGTGCTTTTAGTGTGCGATGGCTGGACCAGGAGTGGAATTCTGTGGGCCTACATGATTTTCTCAGAGTTTGATAAACTTCCTGTGGCCGCTCTCCTTCATGTAATCCACTGGTAAAATGCTAACTATTACATAGGTTTTGCAAATAAAATGCACTGGAGATATGCAAAACCTATTCTTGGTGATTTGGTTTCTGTTCCCCCAGCTGACATTTAAAATATTTAACAAGATTTAAACAAACAAGCTAACTAACAACATCAATCATGTCCCATAAACCTTTTAAGTTAAACTCTTTCTGGGCTGGAAAGTTTTTATAAGCAAAGTACAAGCTGTAACAGGGAGCCCCTGGCCCTATTACTTGGAAAGAGGAACATTGTAGGATGTAGGAAGCCTCAAGGCAAAGTGGCAGCAAGTAATACCTTCCCAGGAAAAATGAGCCAGCCAGGGGCTAGAAAAGGGCAGGTGGTGAATAGCAGAGTTACCAGCACCTAGGGCAAAAAAATGAAGTCATATGATTGGAAGGTGTGTGGGTTTGAGGCTTATAATCCCAGCCTCTGGCCCTGCAAAACCTGGCTGCTGCAGAACACAAAGCTCCTAGAAGAGCTGGCTGGAGACTAGTCAGGTCAGCTCACGAGACATACCTGGGAACACAAAGGAGTTTGTACTTGTGTTGGGGCCAGTTAGAGCAGGGTGTTTTTTGCTTTTTTTTGTGTTTGAATTAAACTGGAAAACCAGGTGACTGTAGGGGGGACAAGGTCATAGGTGGGGGCCTGAGAGGCATTCCCCACTACCAGGGACAGGAGCTAGACCCAAGCTGAGGGGGCTAGGGCTGGCGGAGTAGAACTGGAGCCCCAGGAGGGATTGCAGCCAAGCCAGGGCTGATGCCCTGGGAGCTGAGGTCTCAGATAGTGGACCAAAGCTGAGGACTTCTCCAGAGAAAAAGGAGACCTAACCTGGGATGGCTGAAGCCCTGACGAGTGCTTGAAGACCTGAGGAAGTGCTCCTTTAAAGGGGAAGCACCTCAAGGGGGCACAGACCCCTGGTATGGGTCGACTGGGCTGTAAAGACGGACCCAGCTGGCAAAGGAACCGACAGCCTCAGAGGCTGCCTCCTCAGTTAACCAAAGGATCAAACCAAAGATGTGGCAGGCAAGAGACTGGGGCCAGTTAGACATGTTACACATAAACCAGTATAAGTGATTAGAAACTGGTCTCAAGCTGTAACCATACATAAGTTTGGGGTACATAGACTGGTTTTAAAATGGCAGATCCTGGTCTAAATAGATCTGGATCAGTGTGGTATCAGAATTAATTGATTTAGGCTAGACCACTCGATTGAACATCTATCCCAGATCTCCTCCCAGGGCAAGTTAGGCTGCAATCTGCTGGCATCTGCTTTGCAGACCCTTCCACTAACTCCCCCTTGCAGGGCAGCAGGCTAGCCTTGGCTAGCTCTCATCTGCTCCCAGACTTTCATAAAGCCCTGCCTCCTGTCTGTGGCTGTCATGGCAGCAGGGGGAGGGGGAGCAGGACAAGGGTAGGATGGGACAGGGGCTGCACCCAAGACACTAGTGACCTAGGACTTCCCTACCTTTGATCCAGCCTGGCAGGAAGATCCCCCATGTGCTTCTCAGGGCAGGGCACTGAGGGCATCCAAGCCTCACTGCAGCCACATGCATGCCCGAGGCAGGCCAAGCAGGGCCCAGCTCTGGGCAGCTCCTAGGCCAGCAGAGGCACTGTGGCAGGAGCAGGCATGGCTGGGATGCACTGCATGTATGCAGAGCAGGGCTGGGGTTGCCACCAACACACACCTCTAGGGACAGGGGCAAAGCAATGGGACCTGACTCCAAAGATGCTGAGCCACTCCATGCAGGCAGAGCTCCATTGCTACCTGCCTTGTGGTGCCACTCGGGTGGCCTGCCCTGCCCTGCCCTGGTGTGGCTGTGAGGCACCTCACTGGACAAGTGGTGGAGCAGGGCAGGGTACAGCAAGTTGTCAGGGTGGCACTGTGAGGCAGGAGACAGTGGAGCACTGTGTGCACAGAGCGGCTCAGCAATCTTGGAGCTGGGTCCCATTGCTTTGGCCCCACTGCACCTCTTCCCCTGGAGGTGTGCATCAGTAACAGTCCTGGGCTGGCCCCACATGCCTGCAGCCTGCTGTGCTTTCCAGCTTCTCCTGCCTCTGTCCTGGTGCCTCTGCCAACCTAGGAGCTGCCTGGCATCCGGCCCTGCCTAGCATGTCTTGGGGGCATGTGTGACTGGAGCCAGGCTTGGATGTCCCCAGTATCCTGCCCACAGCAGCATGCAGTGAATCTACTTACCAGGCCAACATGGGAGTGCGGGAGATGGTCTTGGGTCACTGGTGTCTTGGATGCAGCCCCAGATTTGTCCTACCTTTCTCCTGTCCTACTCCCCTACCAATGACAACCACCCCCGACTCAAGCTAACAGTTGAGGGGGGCCACATGGTGGGGGCTTCCACTTCCCTTGCTCCCATTGCCCAGCCTAGCTGGCCAGCCTCCAGCCCTGCCCCCTGGCAGTGGATGGCTGTCAGGGAGAGGGGACAGGGATCAGAGGCAGCCTGCTGGGAGGCATGCCAGAGTACCCCCAACCTGCTGGTCTCGGCCACTACAGGCAGCCTGTGTGCCCCCCTACCCCAAGGGCCAACATCTGTTCTGTTCGCCTCCAACTTAACATTGGGCACTCAGAGTAAAGTGCCAAACTTTGACTGCTTCTACCTCAGGCCTTTTTGAATGTCTGTATTTAGCCTGGAGTTGAGGTGGGGCCAGAGGGAGATAGAGGGTAGGTCAGACCCCAGAGTGTGCCAGGGGCCAGGGTGGGGGATACATAAGTCCATTAGAGTCACTGTGCATCTTCTCTCTGGCTGTGTATCAGGCCTTACAGGTGTTATAATAGGTTGAACTAGAAAACTATTGGTACAGGAGGGAACCATTTCTGTGGAGAGGGTAGTTTTGGGAAGAACAAGGATAATCTCAGTAAAGGTGACTTGATGAGATATGAAGCCTAATTGGTGGAGGGGCAGTGTAGCCATGTTGGCAAATGCAAGGTGCAAACCACTGGGACTTGGCTGCCGAATTCCCCTAAGGAACTGCTCCATGGAGGATCAAGGGCTAACTTAGGACTTGGAATCTTTGCATGAACCAGGCCTGGAGCGTAAGGGGAAAATAGCCATCCGCAACAGGCCAACTGGACAGGGAGCTGGCAGACCTGTGATAACAAGCATAGCCAGGATTTTCAGTTCTGCCCTCTTTTGCGTAGGTATGGCTTCTCTTGCTCCCCCTGTATGGGCTGGAATGCTCTATAGGACATGCACTGTGTCTGAGCAACACCGAATCCCTGAATACTGATAAGTAGTAAAACTTTTCCTGCATAGGGTCATATTGCAGCACTTGACCATATTTTCTGCTGGTCCCATTCCGCACTCCTTATCTTTCTTTTGTTGCTCAAGTAGGTCAGTGGGATGAGCAAGGTCCCTTTAGTAAATCCAGGAGATCATAGGCAGTGTTTAACAAGCCATATTTTCCTTCCATTGAATGTGATTCCTTATGGTCTTGCAAATCCTGCATAAAATATTGTCTTGTTCTCTATGGACTGGCCTTCCACTGGTGAAGGGACACTAAGCGAGGTCCTACTCCCATGGGCTTCAGTGGGAGAAGAGTCTGACCCATTATTGGGCATCTTAGTACAGACCAAAGGCCTAAGCATGAGCATGGTGTGCTTCAGTCTCTCATTGATTTAGTATGCAATCTCAGCAGATGCATAGCAGTGCAGTGTGCACTTCCAGGCAGCACTGGCTCTTGCCATGGTGATTACTGCAGCAGCTGTGGCAATGGCTGCATTTGTGACACCCCCCACCACAAAGGCAGTGCCGGGGCTACTTCCCTTGTCACCCCCCCTCAGCTGTGCTACTGGCTCTTGGGCAAGACACTTCAGCTCCCTGTGCCTTAAGTATCCTTATCTGTAAAATGGGAGGAATAGATTCATTATTGTAGAATGCTTTCTTGGATGCAAGATGTCAAAAACTGTAACTGCAGAGTATTTGTTAGTAAACAATTCATCATCTTAACAGAGAAGGCCATCTGGTATCATTAGCTTAACTGGATGGAAAAAATGCCTAACCAATGGAAACTAATTTGAATTGGAGCAGACTACCTGTGAGCTTGTATGTAAATCCTTGTTCTGAATTTTTGAATAGCGCTGATGGAAAAAAAAAAAAAAGCATGGAAAAAAATACTTCCTGCCACGGGTACTGTTTAAATGGGCTCTCAACTGAATTCTGAGATCAATCCTTAAGTACAATTTTCACCAGTGTTTCACCCAGAAGTGGCTATGTTATAGGGATGGGGGCTGTATTTCAGAGGGAGCCCCATTCAAACTCAGTGTGGTTGTCTTTCTATTGACTTCAGTGACATAATTTGTGCTTTCTTCTCCATTTATAAAATATTTTGGGACCTTTCCGGTACTAGACAAATGTCAGAAAACGGGCAAATTCATTTCCAGTATGATGTTTTTGGTTTCCATAGAGTTATACTAGGTGCTGATTTAATACTAATTTCAAATTAGTAAGATTATATCAAGTGCAGTCAAAATTAATTAGAGGTTCCAAGCCTTCACTTCATATCTCACTGGTGCTCAGGATAATGTGTTTCTAAGCATTGGCTGCCTCAGCAAATGAGCATTCTGTAGGATTATTGCATGCATCTGAGCAGGAGGAATGATCTTTGACTTTGCTGTCCTCAGACACAGGACAAATACCACACCATTGAATTTTTTTGCCCACCAGACAATTGTACCCTAAGCAGAGAATTAACTAAAGCCAGTGTCTAATATTAGGCAATATCTCTGACTTAGTCAGCCAAATAACAGATTGTTGGCTGATGAGAAAAATGGCTTTGCTCTAAACCAGGGGTGTCAAACCTATCAGGCCCCATGGGCCAAATGTGTGATGCAGGGCTGGTCCATGGGCTGGATGAATGTTGTGGGGGTGGCCTGCATGCTAGACTGGGCCTACTGACTGGCCCTGCATGTCAGATTTGGCTTGCTGAATAGCCAAGCCTGATGTAGAAACCAAGTGCAACACAAAGGACCAATCAAGCAGGCACAGCATGTAGGTCAACTCCGAGACCCCTGGGCAGCACCATGAGCTGGATGATAAGACTCTGAGGGCTGGATCTGGCACATGGGCTATATCATTGATACCTCTGCTTTAAATTTTAGGGACTAGATCTGCCTAGTGGTAATACATTATTTTTGTTAACTCTAGTATGAAAAGGATGAGTTTTTAGAGTTGTAGGGAGCCCCTACAGTTTCATCCCAATGGTTGCAAGAATCTAATTATGTACTTAGTTAGGAAAAAACTCCAATAATTGGTAATGTGCAAAAGTAAAATATTTCATGGTAACTGTATCTCTTTAATGGTTTGGAAAAGTGAGTGCCATGATACCGAGTCTACTACAATTTGCACATAACCAAGTTATGTTTTAGCCAAAAAGTATCTGGTCAGATTTATTTTAATGATATTTGATATGAGCATTAGACATGTTTGAAACTTAAAAGAAAAAGTAAAACCAGAAGAATTAGCCCAAATCTGGCACTTCACACTTTTTTTGAAAGTTGTCAAGGACACCAGCCCTTGTGGAGGAGAACAGTGGACCACCAGTGTTCCTGGCTCATGGTAAGAGAGTTAAATTCTTTAAGTCCTATGTCAAAAATGGATAAAGTGCTAACCCTATTTCCACCCTTCTCAAGCTAGTCCATCTGCCTTTTTTTTTAATGGCTGGAATTAATCAGGTATTATCTCTGTCATGACATCAAGAGGGAAAAGTTGAGAAAAAAATTACTTTTTTTTTATTAAGTTAGCATAGAGGGTAAAACATGGTTCATGTTCATAATGGTGAGCTAGCTGTAATATTGATTTGAGATGACTCCCATCGTGTGATGATATGGGGAGAGTCACAACCTGTAGACCATTGGTTCTCAACCTTTTTTGTACCAGGACCCATTTGTAAACATCAATGGCCACTCCTGACCCAGTGCCCCTCACTCCCAAACTACTGTCTCCATCCCCAGCCCCCCCAGTGTGTGCGGTAGGGTGGGGTGGATATGGGGGGCCCCAAGCAGCCCCTTTGCAGGCTAGAACTCTGCCAGCCTGCAAGGGGAAAGCCACAATTTCCAACATTTTTCTCCTTTGAAGAGAATTCGTTTTTAAAGTTTGTTGATCCATTTTTTAAATGTAGTTTGCGACCCTTTCATACATTCTTGTGACCTTCTTGTGGGTCGCAAGCCACAGGTTGAGAAATGCTGCTGTAGACAACTGCTGGGTAAATCTAGCCAACAGACATGTGTCTGTGAAAGCTCTCTGTGCCATGAGAACACAAGGTTTTACCAGCTGGGTCAAGGTAGTCAAAAGCTGATCCACTGAAACATGTTCCTGCTGATTAAAGTACTGGTTTAAAAAAAATCCTCTTATCATTTTTCTCCTTCTAGATAGCAAATGATCTTTAGTGGTATCCTCAGTCCACTATGGAAACAACAGTTTCTTAGCTAAGTTATTACCAGTGGTACTGGTGCAGGAACAGAATAATCTTTGACTCTAAGCTCCCCCTGAAGTAAACATCCCTCTGTGCGATGGAGCAGCAAATTTCTACTTAACGTCCACTCATCTAGAAGGAAGACTGCCTCATCTGTGTAAGTGGCGGCATTCACCACCTAATGAATGTTAACGCCTTTTTGAAGTAACAAAGGATTCTGCAGTTCAATAGTACACTTCAAACCTCAGTCATTTCTCTTTTTAAAATCTCTCATCATTTCAGATTCTCCCAGATAGATGACCCTACAAGCACACCCTGTGATAAGAAAAAATTGGTCCTTTCTTCCAGCCATTATTGTCTCTTAAAGAAACACTAACCCATGCATACTGTGGGATGGGATAACACCGTGCAGAAAAGCACCATTAGTCACTGTGGCTAATTTAAAACTTTCCTAGCCTTTGAGTAAGGACTATCCTTTTAATGCTTGCTTTGGCAGGGCTCCTCCTCTAAGCTGTTTACACCCATCTTTTGGCTGGGACTTTAAATTCAGACCCTGAATACTGATGGTCATTAAAGTTCACATGATTCCCATTGCTTTCTTTTTTTGAATATTGAACCTGCTGATGGTGAGTAGGCTAGGGACTTTTCACATAAACCTCAGTGGAGTTTTCCTTGCCAAGAATCTGGATTTTTACGCTGGGTCAGTGATTCTCTACCAGGGTGCCACAGCTACCTGGGGTGCCTTGAGATCCTGGCAAGGGTGCTTCCAGGTGCCATATAATGTTAGAATTGTTAGGTGTGCAAATATGACTCAGAAGCTAGAACCAGAGATTTTAATTAGGAATTCATAGTATCAAAAACATTCTGAACTCTTGTGATATTTCTGTGTTATTTACAATGAAAGAATTGCTCTATATTTTCCTGTAGTGAAAAAACAAGAAAAAGCTAAGAGCTTTTCCAAGACGTGCCCTGAGTTTAACAAGGGGAGACTTGCATTTAAAAAGGTTGGGAATCACTGCTGCAGGTCCTAACATGGCTGCCCAGATATCTGCAATTGAAGAGTTAATTTTCTCACAAAGAAAGTGAGCAAGCTAATGTGGGAATCCAGGAACCCAGAGGCCAGTGGGGGCTGTGAAGAGCCAGTCTGGATATTTGCCAGCAAGCCCTTCAATGCCCTGGTTGAGCTAAAAGGAAGTATTTTAAATGAAATGTTTGGTTACAAGCTAAAATCAGAGCACATAACATCACCTGCTCCCAGTTGCGGATTAATCATTTAACAGAAATTAATTTGGACATGGGAGGGTGCGAATGAATGTAGTAGGAAAAATAATTGCACTCATAAAGGGAACTGGGGAAAAGAGTTTATCAAATGTTTGACTGAGTTAAATTCTTTCCCTTAGAACATCCCCACCCTCTGTCTCCTAAGTCCCTGTTGGCTTAACTTGTAAATCCTTGGGGCCTTGCTTTCCTCTCATTTGCATTGATTTACATTGGCATCGTTCTTTTGACTTCAGTGGCATTATCTCTGATTTATGCAACAGGAGGATTTTTAGAATGAGGAGACAGGAAGATAATGCTGGTAAGTACAAAGTAAATACAAAATAAGTAAGGGCTTCAGAGGGAGCTCAGCCCAGCGAGGGCCTGTAGAACTGGCCTCTGGGCTTGCAGGAGAAGTCCTCTCGAAATGTGTTGTAGTTTTAGTGGCACTGTTTAACTACTCTCATTCCCCTGGTCCAGAGGAACGCTTTGACATCCAAAAGGATCTTGAAGAGTTTTATAAACCCTGAGTGCAGTGATTTCTTCTCACCCAGGGGGACTTTATGGCAAAGCTACTTTAGGATCCTTAGGCAGGGGAATGTGAAGAACAACATGGGATTGTTGAAGACTTGAGGGTCATGTCACATGAGAGAATGAGTTTCCCAGCTAGAATGTGGGGAGGATACTAGGGTTAATTCCACAGTCATATGAAGAGTGCTTGAGGTCTTGTAGTGGCAAGACTTTGGGTGAAATCCTGGCCCCAGTGAAGTCAACAGCAAAACTCTCATTGGTTTCAGTTAGGCAAGAATTTCAAACCCTTGTTTTTTTAAGCCCTGTCTAAAAGGCAGCTAGTCGGAGTCTTTTTCAACTCCCATTTTTTCTCTATTGATGCAAATCCAGTAGAGTTACTCCTGATTCCGACTGGTGTTTTTTCCTTACAGGTCTCAAGGTTAAATATACCATATTTACTCGCATACCACGTGTACCTGTATCCCAAAAATCAGGCCTCTAAAATGGGGGAGTAGGTCTTAAACAGGGAAGTTGTTTTATGTGCTGGAATGGAAGCATAGGGACACTACCAGGGCTGTCCTTCTTTCCCAGCCTGGGAGAGAAGGGCATAGCGCACTGTTTAGCATCAAATTTAATTTTAACACTCTCCAAGTTGCTGCCCAGTAGCTTTTGGCTGAGCAGCCACAAGCTGCTGCCAGTTTATCAGTGGTGTGAAAGCATTAAAACTGTAGCTTTTTGCAGAGCATGTTTCAGCCATGCAGCCAGGATTTAGCCACAATGCTGGAAAAAATGTTTTTCTTCATTTTGCCTTCCCCAAAGAAGATGCATGTCTTTTGGAGGGAAGGCAGCGGAGAAGTGTGCAGTACGTGAGACAATGTGGAGGTTACACTATGAGATCTTATCCCAGAGGAGCAATTATATCAAGGCCCCTGCCTAGCCATACACTCTCATACAACTGTAGAGAAGTAGGGCTGGAAGGGACATCTAAATGTCATCTAGACCAGCTCCCTGCTTATGGCAGGATCATCCATATCCAAATCAAATAGAGTTTGGTCCAAACCCTGCTGAAGGCAACTCAACTGCATGTGGTGATTTAAAATTTCCATTTGTCTGACTTTCAGCATTAATCCTCAGTGCTTTTACTGTGAGTGCTAACAGAATTCAGCCAAGCAGAGTCCATTATAGTGTGCTACACTTTACCCAAAGATCCCCTTTCTAAACAACTAATATGGGGGACCACTCCCACAACTGCCACTTGTTCTGGTTCCTGTCACTCTTTGCTCATCCCCATCCGTTACACTTCTAACAAATACCCATGAGTTGTGAAGTAAACTGACTTCTAATGACAGATGGCCCTGTAAAGGGGGAAAAGGACAGGATGTAGTTACTCCAACATTTGTTATTTTGGGGAAATGTCAAGTACATAAAGCAAAAGGAAATGGTGTTTCTTCATAAAATACACTGATTCTTCAAAAATTATTCAGCTGAGAAAGTCAGTTGCGTGATGAGGGATCAGATCCCAGTTCTGATTCAGTATCTCTGCCAACATCCCCCTTCCCCTCCCCAAAAATTGGTGGTTCCAGGACACCAGCTGTCTCCCCTATGAAAACTGATTGTTCCAAGGCATTTCTCTGGAATCTTTGAGTGAAATCTTTCCCCGTGCTTGGGGTTTGGAGAGGGAAGGCATGGTGTTGGCTGGTACATGTTGTTTTGACAACCCACTGAGCCTCTGCAGTATAAGACTGCCCTCCTGTTTGCTAGTGATCTGGGCATGATTTCTCCTCATTTGTTCTCAGTGGGCAGATTCAGCATTTCCTTGGAACTGACAATCCCAGTAGGTGTAGGAGGCATTGTTAGTGAAAGGAGAAAATGTCAGGAAATTGGCAAACCCCAAGCACTTTATCAATTGGCACTCTTGTGAAGTTAATCCCTGGAGCTCTGTCCAGCTCTCCCCACTCCTGCTTCGTATATGAGACAGACCTTAAGAACAAAACTTCCTGTGTGTGGAGGCAGGGTGGTTGGATGTAGAAAACTGGTCTCAGTTTCGATGACTGAACAGAAATCCTGATGTGCAAAGTGACCCCCAAAGCTGGCAAATCAGGCCACAGAAATGACAGCACTTGCACTTGCAAACATGGACAGACCAGGTGGCAGAGTGGCCGTTTGGGTTTAACAGGCAGAGCCTCCTCCTTGCACTCAGGGTAGAAGTCAACATAGCACCCATAGCTCATTTGTCCTCTCCTCCATAAATGCTGTTATGTGGCAGGGGTCACTGTGAACTCTACCTAATCGCTCCATACCATTGACAGGTCTATGGCATCTCCCATTGTTTTCAAGCTGCAGAACCCCAGCAGCTTCTGAATGCAAGATGGTGGGCATCAAGATCCACAATGGTCCAAGGAGAGGGGCATGAAGAGTCTATTTGCATTAGCTCCCAACAGTAGGGTGTTTGAGCATCCATTTAATGCCCTGCACTGCCCCAGCTCAAATGCCTGCTCAGCCTGAAGCTCCTGCCCATGGTAGCAAAGGAGGGCCAGCTGACAGGGCCCTTAGGGTTTGACCCAACACTAACACACAAAAAATCTAAGAGCTGATTTCTCTTAGTCACCCAATCATGGCTCCTGTTGTACTCACAGGGAATCCCGCTAACATGACTTAGGAGGCTCTGGCTCAGATGCCTGAGCATGCCCTGGGCAGATATACCATAAAGGAAAAGAGCACAGTGTCAGCACAGGTAAAGAACCTGTGGGAAGACGTCTGAGGGATTTCAGGAGCCCAAATTCTTCTCCCGCAAGCAGAATTTTGTACTGATCTCTTAAAATCAAATCCTTCTCCAAAACTCACCTGGAACTCTCAAACCCACCCCATCCTGCAAAAGCCAGGAATCAAAGTGCCGAATGTCTAGGAACTGGTTAGTGTCTGAATCTGACCAATTGCTTTAGGTCTCAGTCAGTGGGCTTGGAAATGGATGGTGAATGCTTTCCCCTGTGCCAGAGCTGTACCTTCACTGGCTGAAATGACTCTTTGTACACTTTATTTTAAGAAGCTCATTATTGTTGTTGGTATTGGTATCTGCCCAGAATGGAAAAGTATCAGGATGCATTTGCTGAAGCACAGAAGTAAAATCGCATAAGAGCTGTTGAGCTGGTCCGGATGATCTCCACCCTAGAGTTCTAAAGGAATTGGCCAAGGTCATTGCAAGAACCCTGGCACGGCTTTACGAGCACTCGTGATGCTCAGGAGTGGTGCCAGAGGACTGGAAGAGGGCCAATGTGATTCCCATCTTCAAAAAAGGGAGGAAGGAGGACCCGGGAAACTATAGGCCAGTTAGTCTTACCTCGATCCTAGGCAAACTGTTCAAGAAAATTATTCCGGCACACATCCACGAGGGGCCAGCAGGGGACTGCATGCTTAGGGGCAACCAACACGGGTTCATCAGTGGCAGGTCCTGTCAGACCAACCTGGTGGCCTTTTACGATCAGATCACCAGATCATTAGATGCAGGGGTAGCAGTGGATATAGTCTCCCTGGACTTCTGGAAGGCTTTTGACACTGTTTCTCACCCTGTTCTCATTAAGAAACTGGGGGGCTGTGGTGTAGACACGCACACAGTCAAATGGGTCGCCAACTGGCTGGAGGGCCGCACCCAGAGGGTGGTAGTGGATGGGTCCTTCTCAACCTGGAGGGATGTGGGCAGTGGGGTTCCACAGGGCTCGGTCCTCAGGCCCGCACTGTTCAACTTCTTCATCAGCGATTTGGACGAGGGGGTAAAAAGCACCCTGTTCAAATTTGCTGATGACACTAAGATGTGGGGGGACGTGGGCACACTAGAAGGAAGCAACAGGCTACAATTGGACCTAGACAGGTTACAAGGGTGGGCGGACGAGAATAGATTGGGTTTCAACACAGACAAGTGCAAGGTGATGCACCTCGGGAGGAACAACCGGCACCATACCTACAGGTTGGGGAACTCCCCTCTTGTCAGCACGGAGGCGGAAAAGGATCTTGGAGCCATAATTGACTCCAGGATGAACATGGGCCGGCAGTGTGGGGAGGCAGTTAGGAAGGCCAACCGCACCTTGTCATGCATCCACAGATGCATCTCGGGCAGGTCCAAGGAGGTGATCCTCCCCCTCTATGCGGCACTGGTCAGGCCGCAGCTGGAGTACTGCATCCAGTTCTAGGCGCCACACTTCAGGAGGGGTGTGGACAGCATGGAGAGGGTCCAGAGGAGGGCCCTCGCATGATCAGGGGACAGCAGGGCAGGCCCTATGAGGAGAGGCTACGGGACCTGAACCTGTTCAGCCTCCAAAAGAGAAGGCTGAGGGGGATCTAATGGCCTGTTATAAACTAGTCAGAGGGGACCAGCAGGCATTGGGGGAGCCCCTGTTCCCCCGAGCACTGCCAGGAGTGACCACAAATAACGGTCACAAGCTGGCAGAGGGTAGATTTAGGCTAGATATCAGGAGGCGCTACTTCACAGTCAGGGCGGCTAGGATCTGGAACCAACTTCCAAGAGAAGTGGTGCAGGCTCCTATCCTGGGGGTTTTCAAGAGGAGGTTAGACGAACACCTCGCCGGGGTTGTTTGACCCCAGTACTCTTTCCTGCCATGACAGGGGGTTGGACTAGATGATCTGCTCAGGTCCCTTCCGACCCTAGAAACTATGAAACTATGACTTCAGTGGAAGCTGGGTATGCTTAACTCTTCACCGCCCTCCGAGTACTTGTTTCAGCCACAAATATGGATTTGAGTGTCTAACTTCAGTTAGTTAGATTTCAAATGTCTGGCCAAAGAGACTTGCATAAGGATAAACAATAAGTCATTGACAGAGCTGGGAATGGAGCCTCTACCTCTTAGTCCCATACTAAGTACAAGACTAAGAATCCACTTTTTTCTGAATGGTCTGATCCTCATAAATCGACAATATTAGGTCAGAAATAAATTTTGTTTTGCAATGACTAGATCTTTAAATTCTAGATTAGGCTGGAAATGTGCTTGGTGTGTGGACCCAAATGTGTGCATGCACACTTGCATGAGTGTGTGAGTGCATACATAACTGGGACCAAGACTCGTGGTAGAGGTGATATCTTTTATTAGACCAACCAGATTTTTGCAAAAAAAAATTTTTAATTGCAAGCTTTTAGGCACAAATGCCGTTTGCCAGGCATTGGATTGTAAAAGTTCTCCTGGGTAGAATGGAAAGTTTGTAATTCATAGGAGAGTTGAAGGTGGTAAAATCTCCTGTTTGGAAAAGTTAATTTTATATGCAGATTAGGCTCAGAGAAAAGTTGAAATAGTCTGTTTACCTTGAAATTTTTTGTTGGTAAGCAGGATGTATTCATATTTCCTTCTGGTTATAGTGTTTCATATTTCACAGAGGAGTAAATAGATGGGATACTCCTCTGGGCAGGAATTTCTTATCTTTACATAATGCATGTTTATGCTGTATGTGTTTGCTCATGGTATACATTTATATACAGACTCATACTGTGATCATGTGTGGGTAACAGTGTGGGCACACAAGTATATGGAGTTTGCATGCAAAAGTTTTCATATGAATGTGATTATTTCTATAGGGATTCTGCCCATCTCTTGTTTTTCAGATTAAAAAACAGTAAGTTCCCTGCCTTGAACCAGAACATGAATTTCACTCTATCTTGAGAAGATGTACTTGCCTGAAACAGCTTGCTTTGCTTTTTCATTTAAGAATGTGGGTTCTTCAGTGCCTGCTATACTACAGCTGTCTTTCAGGGTCAGAAGTCCATTGACTTTCACTATCCGTTGCATAGCAATAAGTACTGTATATAGAAAAATAAGACACTGTTGTCCAGCAACATTGTTTAAGTATAGTTCCATAGCTCTATTTCTATAGCTATACAAAATGTTTTAAAATCAGCCTAGATCTTACCAGTTGATTTAAATCTGCTGGACTTATTCAAAGGCCATTTTTTTCTTCCACAGACATAAAAGTATGAGATAAATAATTGTTCTTCCATGTGTTTTATGAGAAATATTTTTGCAAACCCTTAAAATACATTATTATGCCACAGACTCTCAGATGTATGAAACAGTAGATTCCTACATGCATCTATGGTGCTTAATTTTTAGTTAAATGCCTGTCTCCCATTGCAGGATCTAAAAATATAAACTGAGTCTTCTTAAGTGCCCTGTGTCCTCTGTTCCCCACTCCCTCCCCCTCCGTTTTTAAACCAGAGGCCACTTATTACAGAGAATGGAAACTTTGACAACATTTCCTGTGACTTCTTGTTCATCTCATCCTGAAAAAGGTGCTGTGGATTATCTCAGCCATGTCACACAATATACATCTATCACCTTTTACAAAAGCAGGGAGCAACCATGCCTGTGCTGGTGAAACAGACTTTTATGACATATTACAGATTTTAAAAAACCCAGTTTGTCTTCATCCTGCCAGAATAAGATGATTTTAAATGAATGCAAAGTTGTCCAATTATGGCTATTAAGTCACAGTCCACACAGTGGAATAATTTTGGTTAGAGGGTAGCAGAGACCCTTCCAAGACAGTGAAATTCTACTTGAAGACTCAAGGTTTATCCCTTCTTCCAGAAATAGTTGTTAACATTTAGCAGCATCGGAAAAAAAGAGTGAGTTTGTAATCTCTTTGCATCCTCTTTCTGGACTGCCCCCTCCAACAACAAAAATGTTTAATGTGTTTTTAACACCCTTTGTGAGTTCTGGGCAAAAAGGAAACCTTAATGCTGAATCACAGGACATGCTACAGATATGTAGACGTACAAATATTATTATTAGCAACTAGGAACCACAGGCCGGCTTACTGATGGACTAACACACTTTTGCAAAACAGGGGACACATCAATGACATATACGTACTATAAACCTTGATTCTTCTCTCCTGAGATAAAGCAGCAACAATGCCACCAAAGTCAATGGAATTACGCAACATAAAGGCCTGTACATGTTCATAAGAAATCCCCTCATATTTTAGTAGATCTTTACACAAGTTAGTTACTTGAGAGGGACATAGTGTTCCCATCAGAAAAAAATCTGTTGCATCAAACAGAACAATGGGTGCACCTGCTCGTTGCCCTAGTAGCAAAGTGCTTTGTTGCCGTATGGCACACTACGGGGACCTAGTAATCACATGGGTCTGCACGTGATTGGCAGCTATGTCACCGTAGTGGTGCACTCCCTTGGTACAGCACACCGCTATGGCGATGTAGTAGTGAAATCGAACCATGCACTGTGCGCATGACACAGTACAGGTGGTTACGGCGCCATGCTTTAGTACTTCCAAAAGGAAGTACTAAAGCATGGTGCTGTAGCAATGTTGCCATACAGTGATGTGTAGACATGCCCACTAATGACTAAAATCTGTGATGCTTGTGTAAGGCCAGGGGGAAAGGCCAGGGACTCTCTCTTTCTGCATGTCTGTGTATATAATTACTATTCAGAGTACTTAGCCCTTGTATAATACTTGTCATACATAGATTCCAGAACACTTGAAATATATTAATGTCTCCAACCCTCTGGAGCACATGATCCAATCTGATGCTCCTTAGTATAGTACAAGTACTTTACACTCATGTTCACTATTTCTTTTTAAAGACTTTACAAGCATCAAGTAATCTATAATTACAGGACACTTGTACATGTGCTCCAGGGGTGGGAGGTTGGTGCTTTAATTAGAACAGCTCTGAGACCCGCTTTAATTAAAGCGCTGCTGTGTCTCCTGTATCAGTGTCCTTGCACTTAAAAATGGTGGGGGCCACTTGAACTAAACCTCATTCGACAGGTGCCCATGCCACCACTTCTAAGCATGGAGATGCTGATACATGAGATGCAGGAAGCTGCTGTAGCATGGCATATTGCCACACTCCAGCAGACTCGACTGAATCTGTTCTGATGCACTGGAATTCCAATGCATCGTGTTGGAGCAGCCTCCATGCTCACGTATGGGCACCCATAGAGTCCTTTGTGGCAGAATACATATTATCCTACCCATTTAATTGATAGGCAAACTAAGACAAAAAGATACACTCCCAAAGACATCCAGTAAGTCAGTAGTAGAACAGGGCCAGGAACAGAGCCTGTAAATCCTTGGCTCGGGTTCTGTGCTGTACTGAGTGTCTGTTTGGCACAGCAGGTAGAACTAACAGAGGGAAGGGGAGAGAGAAGCTTTCAGAGCCACAGCCGACTTCTTGATATTCAAGGTAGCTTTACACAGATATGAATGCTGGCACTGGTTAGTGAAGCCTAGAGGCTGCTCTAAATTCAACCAGCTTCCTATAGTCATTGCCAGACTATATGCTTGCTGAGCACTGGTTGCAACACAATTTTCCCTACCTCTGCACTCTTCCCATCTTAACATACACCCTACGGTGGAGTCCAACTGTGTGAAGGTCTGAGGGGAGAAGGCAGTAGAGCAATGACAAGCAAGCCAGCTCTGACGTAACAGAAAGCTCGCTTACATCAGAGTAATTCTCAGCTGGCATGAGCTGATTGTCTTCTGGCCTCTCTGAACTACTGAAGCAGTGTAAAAGGGACTGGAGTGGAACCAACATGTGACACCTTATTCTCAGTCCTATGCTTCACCCACCACCCTGTGCCTCATCCTTAGGATGTTCAGAAGCATACTGTTCTCGTGACTCCCATCCTCTTCCTGACATGCAGTTCAGTCTTGTATTTCCTCTGAAGTCATCGGTGGCTACTTTTCCTATAAAATATTAGCCAAATCATTCTCAGTCACACTGACACAAACATAGAGGAAGTCAGTTGACTTATGTAGAATTGCTTTATGTTAATCTATTTATGCATACAGTTTATAATAAAGCTGGACTTACTCTCGGAAAGAATCAGTGAAATGGTACCTTGCACTGAGAGGGTGCTATCACCACTCACAGATGCTGACATAGATAAGCAGTAATAGATACACCAGTTCTGAAAATCTATTCCTAATACATAGAGAAAGCCTGTTATTTCACAGAGCTGGATCATAGAGAAGTAAGGCTGGAAGGGACTTCAAGAGATCATCTAGTCCAACCCTGGGATCAAACTTGCAACTTTGGTGTTACTAGCACCAGGCCCCAATCATCTATTAATGTGGAATCACATTCAAAATGAGGATAGTTTGCAGTCATTGTTATTAATAGGCAGGGTGATACTGAAGTATGCAGAGAGTGGGTATTCTGTTCTAATCTATATAGGTTATTATACCACATTAATGTATTGAGAGTGTAACTAAAATTTGTCATGTGAGTGTTCTTCCATCCTCTCCCCAGAGGAAGAAGCATGTGAAGTACAGTCAATTCTTTCAGTAGTGTTTTTGTTATGTTTTGTAATACACACATGGTTCTCTGTGTTCATGGTAGAGAACGCAAAGTCAAATAAATGTGTCTTGCACTGGGGGTGGAAGGCAGTAAAATTTGTGATAGTCCCTAGGCCCTAGGGGAGTGTGCTCCACCATCTCAGACCAACCTCCTGAGGAAGTTCTCCCTCCTGCACAGATGAGTTTACCCCTTCTGGAGAGTTGAAGGGGATGAGCTTTACCCCTTTTTCACAGATGAGCTTTACCCCTTCTATTGTGCTAGTGAAGAGAAAATGTCAACCCTGGTCTTCTTCCCAGAGTGTTAAGCAATCCTTTAGATATTCTGTGGCTTGGGCTGTAGAAAACCTGGAAGATTAGGACCAAAAACTTGGACTCAATTCAAAATCCTATAGGAAGCCAGGATAGAAAGCAGAGTATATATGTGATGTGCTCATGGGAGTCTGCATTACTGAGGCAGCAGAGTTCTCTTGCAGCTGGAGACGCTTCATACTCCAGTATATCACACTCCGGGGCCCCATACAGAAGAATATGAACTTTTGGTTCCTCTGGAACAACTAGCAATGGAGTACCTTGTGCCTCCACTAGTTGTCCCCAGGGAACATCTGTCCCATGCACCTCCTGGTGCATAGCAGGTTACCCCAGGTGGGGTAGGGGAGGCTGGCCCCAGCAGTCTTACCTGGGGGCCTCCTGGGGGTGCAGCAGCAGCAATCCTGTCACTCAGAGCCTGGCCAGCACCCACAGCACAGCTCCAGCTGGCCCTGCTCTGGGTTTGAGTGAAACATGCTGTCGCTGTATGTGCCGCTCCATTTTTTTTTTGGTATGGGTTTTTTTGACCCCTGGATATCCAGGGGTCAAACCCACCCCCTGCCTCCTGCACTGCTCCTTTGCAGTGTGGAGAACAGCCGAACAGGTGGTGTGTGGTGTCGCAGATGTGTACCGCATGCTGCAGATGTGCACTGCATGCTGCAGACGTGGTGCCACAGACATGTACCTCATACCGCACGGCTGCGCTTGCCTGGACACAGCCCTGAAGGCTAGTAGATGTTGCTGAACTGCACAGTGTATTCTTATTACAACATGTGTTTTTACATAAAGTATTATAATTAATTGGCCACTGCACTGGCCTTTCTTCAAGCCTACAGCTGTGTTCCAGGGTTAGTAACTTGAAGCATTACAGAAAATCTTTCCTAAAATAATCCATTCTTTTTGTGGGAAGATTTTTATATGCTAACAGAAAATGTGCGTGTCAGCAAAATAAACATAAACTATTTCATACATCATTATTTCTCACCATACTCCACAAGTGTCAGTCTCGGAAGCAAAGCTGTTTAATGTCCTGTTTTGGAACATGAAAGCCACTTGTCGACAGTCTAAATTCCTCTTCCTAAGATTACTTCTGATTAATCATGTACTGGTATTCCTGGAGATCTTTGAAGGACTGGATTCTGAATGAGTGCAGATGTTGCAGAAAAAGTTTTTTGTGGGAAGATCTCTTCCTGCACAATGTTTGAAATAAAACAACACTGCTTTCACTGGAAAGCATGTGTGCTAATTCTCAGTGGATCTGTCTGTCTGAGGAATTGCCAACTCACCTCTGGTTCTACAATTCAGAGATCTTTCTGCTTCTCTTCCCTCCTGTGTCTTCACTGCAAAAAAACATACCAAGGCAGCCAGCTCGAAATAGATGTCATGGTACAAAATCCTAGCTGAGCTAAGTCATCTTTGATGTAGATAAACCATGGGCAACCCCAAACTCTCATTTCAGGGTTTACCTAGACTGCTCCATATTCCCGATCCTTTGTGTTGCCCTTCTCTGTGCCTTGTGCCCTATACATATATGGGGGAAGAACCACAGCGAACATCCCTATTTGTGGAGCAGCGAGTCTGCAGCAGCTGACAATCTGTATGGAGAAGTCAGTATTGCAGGGGTTTTCAACCTTTTTGTATCATTGTATCCCCAGCGGCTGGACACAGAGCAGTGTACCTCTGGCTGGGGGGGAGGGGGAAGGGGAGTGGTGAGCAGTGGGGGGGGCTTCCCCGGCCCCCCGTGTCCAGCCGTGTGGGCAGCACCTCTGCAGCAGTGCGGGATACTGCGTGGCAGCACTCCATCTCCAGCCACCTGTGTGTACCCTCTAGGGCCATCTCAAGTACCCCCAGAGGTACGCGTAAGCCCAGTTGACAACCCCTGCACTATTGCACAGCATCTGTTAGTCATTTAGCACAGTATAAAGTAGGTATCAAATATTATCTAAACAGCAAAGTACCGTTTTATGGTAACGTTGCACCAGTGTACCATGACTAAAAAGAGCAGGCTGGGAACCAAGCAGACAGACCCAAGCTGGTTTCTAGAAAAACTCAGGGCTGTTCAAACAGGTGAGGCCAGCAGCACTGTACCTAGACTCCTGGTGGCTCCACGCGAACTTTTAGCATCAGGCCCCCCTTTGCAGGAGATAACCATAACAATAATTGGACAATGGAAACCCCACCATTTTGGGGCCCCCTTTCTGTCTGGCGGCTGCCTGGTTCGCCCATGCCCTAAGTATCACTTGCACAGAGGCTCTTACTGGGATGTCAGTGGGACTGACTTGACCCCTAAACGCTTTGGCCTGGTGTGCGCAGAGAACAGACTCCTCGCCTGATTTTTCTAATCAGAAAAGCTATAAAGTGAAAGCAGCAGAAACACCACCAAGGTCAGAGAAGGCAAACCTACCTCTCCATTGCTACTTTCCCGCTCTCCCTCCCACCCCCCCTAACCTGCGCGGCTGGGGGAGGCTGAGCGGCCTGCGTCTGCCAAGGGGCCCTTATAGCCGCAGGGCAGCGGCCGCCCCGGATCATCTTGGTGAAAAGAAACTCGGTTGAGGCTTCAAAACAGCGGCAGCAAGACATATCTAGCAAGATCAAACGAGGGATGGAAAATGGATGGTGTATCTTTAACCCACAGAGGTTGAAACGGTTTTTTTTCTTTGCTAGTTAACAATGGAAACTTTTTTTTTGTTAGTGTTTCCCTCCAGCGGTCCTGCCAAGCCATAGAGGAAAAAAAAAAAAAAAGAAACTTGTTCCGCTGAGTTCAACCCCAGACAAGCTCACAACTTCCTTCCTGCTTTCCTACCCCCTCCCCTCCCCTCCCCTCCCCACCTCTCCTCTCTTCTTCTTTTGCAACCCGGCGCACGGCGGAGGCATTCCCGAGCCGGCGGCGGGAGGGGAAGGGCCGAGGCCCCGGGCCGCGACCACGGAGCGGCCGCCGCCCGCGCCCCCGCCCCCGCCCTGTGCTGCACCCGCGCACCTCGGCTCCGGCTACCTCGATTTGTGGGTTTTATTTAAAAACCCTCTGATTCAATAGACATGTATACCATTTGACGGCTTCTACCAAAAAAAAAAAAAAATCATCTCGATCTGGATATCTGGAGGAGGAAATCATTTCTGGCGCGGGTTGGTCTCCGCGTTTCTGCGGGTGTTTCAAAGCGATGTGAACTGCAAGCAGGGCTCTGAAGTCTGCATGAATCCCTCACGTCCTAGGTAAGGTTGGACTGTTTCATTTGACTTTTTTTCTTCCCCGCTTTGCTTCCTAAGCTGGTCTGTGTTTCCTGGGAAGAGCAGGAGCAGGAGGGGGGCGCGGGGTGCAGGCTCGGGTCAAAAGCAATGGCAGGCGTTTCATAATGCTGCTCAAGCAGGCATTTCTGCAAATGCCATTTCAAGCCTCCTCACCACGATGTCATGAGCAGCTGTCCTGCACCCCCAGCCCACATCAGCAGTAGGCAGGAATGCCTTTTTGTTGGCAAAAGGCATCAGGACTTGTGGTAGAGGTGATCGCTTCTATTAGGCCAACTCGATTTTTGTACAAAAAAAGAAAAATGTCTTTAGTGGACAAGGATCAGGCATAGGAGAACAGATTGTAAAAGTTCTCCTTTTTATTGGCAAGAATTCAGTGGCAGGAAGAGGCTGCTAGATCTTTCTTGCCCCCCGTTAAACACTTGAAGAAAATGTAAAAGACAGAAAAATAAGGCTGTTAGACTCTCTGAAGAGACTTCTGCAGCCAGAATAAAGCGAGCCGTCATCAAAACTGCTCAGTGCTCTGCCCTTCATTACCTCTCTGGACAGGTTAGCATGAAAGGCTTTCAGTTTGTGTCTTCTGAGGCATAGGAGATATGCGTCCAAATGTGCTTCTCCTGGACATACCCATAGGGGTGCGCACATCAGAGCCACACATTTGCACGCATGACATCTGCACACACCTGGACACTCGTACAGCTGCACAGCATCACAACATGAACCCAAAACAAAGAGTAGGTTGATGTAATTCCAGAAGTACATATAAACACAAGCACCCTGCCATCTTTGACTGTGCACACATAAACACACACATACGGGATGTGTATATGTATGCACAACTGCAAACCAGAGTGAATAATGAATAAAGTCCAAATGGGATTTATATACATACAGTGCAACATACAAAGGCATTTAGTGACATATAGAGTCACAGGGGCATGCAGAAATATAACATGGGCAGAAACACAAGCGGGCACAGATCCATCCATGCGCACGTGATCTGTCACTTGTGTGCCCATATGGCACCTCACATATATGAGATATTCTCATGCCTATCTCACATGCATAGAATTTACATGCTGTGGTATGAAAAGAAGCCCGTAATTCAAACAGTACATCCATACTTGTACAGAGGAGACATACATACATACAAAGAAACATAACATACAAAAGACACACACCATCAAATAAGGCCAGAAACACACATGGGTGCAAAAGGGTCACTCACTTAAGTGGAATCACTTGCATATTGAGCACACACAGGCAGTGCTATGTACACTCATATAGATGTCCATATATGGAACCTTGTTTCATAGGCACAAGACACAAGCTAGACACCCATGCCATTTCAAGTGTGTATGGCAGGCTGAAGAGATGGATGCATAAATCTATACCATAGAGATCTGTGATACAGAGTAAATGTGTCAGGATAAGACTTTATATATATAATGCTAAACAAAGGCATACAGATGAGCACAAACATACAGGGAGATTAGGAAATACCTGGATGAAGTTGAGCTTTTCTCTATGACTGAAGAGGACGAGAAGTAATGACCTCAAGTTTCAGTAGGGAAAATTTAGGTTGGAGATTACAAGAAACTTTCTGACAATGAAGGTACTCAAGCATTGGAACAGGCTACCTAGGAACACAGTGGAATCTCAAATCCTTGGAAGTTTTCAAGAGCAGGCTACACAGACATGTAACCAGGATAGTTTAAGGCATAGCTTCTCAACCTGTGGTACACATACCCCTGGGGGTACTCGGGTACCCCAACACTCTCGCCCTCTTTTCCTCTCAAAACTATGGCAAAAAAATCGGTGCAATTTAAAAAGTCAAATTTCCCAGTAATAATTTGGTTCAGCCCTCCTACCTTTGGCCAACATCACCTTTAGCTCCGGTACATACTTGAGTTGTGCACCCCTGGTGTAGAAGGTGGCAACTCTACCCACACCAAATCAGACATCTGTCATATCACACAGCCTTATATACACAGCCCTTCTTCCACCATATGGCACACATTAGTCTGTAGATTCAAAATCCCCTGGAAAATTGACTGTTGGGGTACTTATTAAAATTTTCGGAAGTTAGGGGGTACTTGCTGCTTAAAAGGTTGAGAAACACTGGTTTAAGGGACCATCCTGTCTTGAGTAGAGGGGTTGGACTAGATGACCTTGTGAGGTCCCTTCTAGACCTATTTTCCTACGATCCAGTGGAATGGATCTTCAGTATACAAAGCTGCCCAAAGATATAGAATTATATCTGCAGGATCATATGATAGAGATATCATATCAAATTACATGGTGAACCCTGAAGAAACACAGAGGAGTCCAAAAGCTTGCTTGATCTTCATATCGTATTCAGACAGACACATAGTAAAAGATACCACAAAGAACCTTAACAGGCACATTATATATCCAAATACATGTATATAGCAAATAGAAGATGTCACCTGTAGTTACTGTAGACACTAGAGTCAATTTTTTGGTTGAAAATGTCAACTTTTGGGGCTTTCAGAAAAAAATTCAGCCAAAGACCCCCATGTTTTGGGCCCAAAACATGAACATGTGGATTAGCAACATGCTGCTAGGGGCAGCTCATGGGTACTGTTGTCATGGTGCCTCATGTTCCTCTTTCTTGTCTATGGGCTGGCATGCTGGCTGGACTACACTACCCATGATGCTGAAGGGGCTTCTCTCCTCTCTGTGTGCAGGGGGAGCTTGCATGTGTGTGTAGGGGAGGCTGTGTTTATGTGTGTAGTGGACCTTTCATATGTGTATACGGGAGCGTGTGTGTGTGTGTGTGTGTGTGTGTGTGCATGCAGGGGGAGCCTCTGTGTGCATGTGTGTAGGGGGAGCCTGTATGTGAGTATAGGGGAAGCTTTGTGTATGTGTGTACGGAGCCGGTATATGTGTATAGGGGAGCGTGCACATGTGTGTGTGTGTCTAGGGGAGCCTGTATGTGTGTATAGGGGAGGCTGTGCGTGTGTGTAGGGGAGCCTGTATGTGTATGTGTGCACACATGGGTGTAGGGGAGCCTGTGTATGTATACGGGAGGATGCGTGTATGGGTGCAGGGGAGCCTGTATATGTGTGTGTATATAGGGGAGCTTATATGTGTGTATAGGGGAGGCTGTGTGTATAGGTGCAGGGGAGCCTGTATACATGTGAAGAGGGTGTGAGTGTGAATGCATGTACGTGTGTAGGGGAGCCTGTGTGTGTATAGGGGAAGCTGCGGGGTGGGGGGGTGTCGGGGAGCCTGTGTGCACGCGTGTTGGGGGTGGGGGAGCCGCTTCACACAAACTGGAAGCCGGGCGCGGGGCGGGCAGGCCGGTCTCCCGTCGGGGCGGGGTGGCCGCACGACCCCTGACCCGCGCTTGTCTCCGCAGCTGATCCGCGCATGGAGCCCGGGGCGGGGGCCAGGCCTTCCCCCGCGTCGCCCTCCCACCCGGCCGGCGATGCGGCGGTTGCCCGGCCGCCCCGCACAGGCTGACCCCGACGGCGGCGGCGGCGGCCCGGCCCCTGCGCGCCCGGGCTCGGGACTATGGCCGTGTACTACTACGCGCTCAACAGCCTGGTGATGATGAATAGCAGCAGCGAGGCGAAGCGCGGCGCCAGCCCCGGCCCCGGCTCCGGCCCCGGCCCCGACGGCGGCAGCAGCAGCGGCAGCCGCCCCTCGGCGCCCCCGGCCCTGCATGTCCCGGCCCGGCTGAGCCCCGCGCCGCCCGCCCGCACCCCGCGACCCCGCGAGCTGCAGCACGGGCAGGTGACCCAGCGCGTCGGGCTTTTCGAGGCCCGCATCCGGGCGCGAAGCCCCCAGCCCCGCCCGGCCCCGGCCCCGGCCGCGGCCGCGGAGGGCGCCCCGGAGCCCCGCGCCCTCGAGGCGGCTGTGCAGAGTGGGCCGGGGCGCTGCGGCAGCCGGGCGGGCTGTGGGGCGCCGGAGGGGGAGCTCCCCACCGGTGGTGGCGTGGGCAGCAGCAGCATCCCTGCTGTGGTCATCACGGACCTTGGGGCGCAAGAAGAACAGGGCAACGAGGGGCCCCCTGCCACTGCGCCGCTGCGCAAGCTGTCCTCCTCCTCAGCCTCGTCCACCGGCTTCTCCTCATCCTGGGAAGAGTCCGAGGAGGACGTCTCCAGCGATCCCGAGCGGCCCCTGGAGCCTGCCTCTGCCTTCCTGCAGACCCAGGATCAGCACAAGCCCCGCGTGGTAAGCCCTGCCGTGAGCAGCCTCCCTCACGCCCCCCCAGCACCTGCCTCCTCAGGTGTCTCGAGGTCCTCCTCCCCCCACCTCTTCATGGGTCTCTAGGTCTCCCCTTCTTCCTCTCCTCCCCACCCACTTCCTCAGGTGACCCCAGGTTCCCCCAACCCTGTCTCTTCAGGTGTCCCCAGCTCCCCTCACCTCCTCAGGTGTCCCCAGGTTCCCTCCTTCCCTTTCTGTTCCCCATACCTACCTCTGCAGGTGTCCTCAGGTCCCCCCACCTCCTCAGGTGTCCCTAGCCCCCCCCACCTGCCTCCCCAGGTCCCCCCACTTTCTCAGGTGTCCATCCCCTACTCTCCGCACCTGCCTCCCCAAGTCCTCACACCCCCTGCCCTCATACTAGCCACCACCTCCACCAGGTTCTGCACCTTAATTTGTTCTCTCCCCCCCCCACCACTTCCTTCCCAGCTTTGTTCCCAGCCCTGCTGATGAGAGGTAGGGGACAGCCCAGGTCTTAGTCCCACAAAGAGAGACAGTCTCCTGTCAGCCTTGGGAGCAAGTTCTCTGACACCACTGCAGGAAGAGACCTGGATATTGTCTCTTAACGGGACTTCAAGGAGGCTTCCCCCCTCCTAGCCATTGTTAACCGCTACTCCAGTGTGTTTATTCAGCTCTGATGCAGGCCAAGCACCCGACTCTGTCTGACTTGGTAGAGATCAGAATGATTTGGAGGTGTTTAGGAGGGACCTGAGAGCTTTTAAGAGCCTCTTTCTCTCTCACACACACGCACGCATAGAAATCATCACTAATAACAGGATGAAAATTACTTGCTTTGTAGGAGAGATCTTGTTTAAGTGTCCAGTCTTGCAGTATTTAGGCTTGTAGCCCTCGGGTAGGAGTTTTTTCTGTCTCCAGACCATTTGTCTGTAACTATTTCATCTCAAGTCACTGTGCTGATCTTTTCTCACTTGCCCTGGTTTTAGTCCAGCATAACTTTTCTGGCTTCTGAGGAGTTCCTTGGCTTACATGGGTGCAAGAGAGCTGGGAAGCAGGCCTAGTATTTCTTCTTCAAAACATAACCCCAGTGGGCTAGTTGTCTTAGCATTTATAGTGCTGCTGACTACCTTCTCATCTGAGTACCTTCCACCACCAAGTGATAACTTGTAGACTTAATGGGATCTGGGGTACTTGTCCTTTGGAATAAAAACTGCTTGGGCAAAGATTTATCAAATATTATTTATTTTGTGTTAGTTATATATTTGTGCTGATTCTTTCTGGGGGGTGGTTCTTAGGGTGCTCAGGGTGTTTTAGGTAGAAGGGCTGTTGGTGTTATAGATCACTCTGATGGTAGGAAGGACAAGGAAACTTTTACAATATTTCTGAAAAAAGGTAGTTGGACTCTGGGTTTCACTGATCTCCTAGAGAAGTTTGCTCCGCATCTGGATATTCTCCATCGAGAATGCCTTTTCCCCAGCTCCCTTATGCTCAGTTCTGGGCTCTGTGACCTGCATCGTCTCTGGAGTGCAGCTGTCTACGGTAGAATGCAATTTGGTCTTTAATGTACCTGGGGCTTGATCCATTAATTGCTTTGAGATTAAAACCAGAGCCTTCGACTGGCAAATCCTGAAAGATGTGGAGCACCCACCTGTCTCATTTATTTCAAGAGCACTAACAAGTCTCATCATCTTCCAGCGATTTGATTTATTAAGCTTACGTATCCTGTGATATGTGATAGTGAAACTCCTATTAACTTAAGTGGCATCAGGAACTGTGGCATAAGAATCTAATTAGAATAGAAGAATGAAGCCCATTGCGGAGAAAGGGTGTAATGCTGTTTATCAGGCTGCAGCAACAAACACCTGTTTAACTGCCTTTTTCTTTATGTAGCACGGATTGAAAGCCAGTTCTGTGCTGGCCAGAGAGGTAGCAGGGTAGAATGGCAGTTGAAAAAGTTGTGAATGTTATGGCCTGTGAAGTTTTGAGAGAGTTTTGTACACACAGACAGGTCCTTTGATTCATAGCTGGATTACTTGCTTTGGTCATGGCAATATTCCTTTAGCTGACATTTGGCTTTGTGTGTATTATTTCTCGATCAATAACAGTTGTTATCTGCAGCAAGTCTTTCTGAATCATTGCTGAAAAGATTTGACTGCTAGGGTGGATAAGATGAGATCATTTCCAGCAGTGTGGAGGAACGCTTCTTGAAGTCTCAAAACTGATTTTATATAAAACTGCTGAAAATAGTTTTTCCTCTTCTATGTCCATAGATAAACTTTTACGGAGTCTTTCTGTAAGACCCACTGTTGACAATGAACAGGATCCAAAGCTCACTGAAGGCAGAAAGAAGACTTCTGTCAATGTTGGTGGACTCTTTTTAGGCCTGGTGGTCTAGCAGAATTTGGCAATATGGGGAGGGCTTGTTTCTGTACCACCAGAGTAACTCTACAGGCTTCAGGGGGATTATTGCAGTATACCAGAGCCTGGCCCAAAGCTGCCTCCAGAAATGCAGAGGGGGTTAGTCTGCCTTTCATTTGATTTTTCTAGTTAAGGATTTGCATAATCTCAATTAATGCTTGATTGGGTTGGAACCTCTGTGGAGATTCTCCATTGCTTTCTGGAGGGCCAACGGTGGGGGATGGGACTGTCTTCTGCTTTGCAATATACATATTTTTTCAGCAGGATCGTGGACGAATGCCTAGTGGTCCAGTGTTGTTTTCTGCAGATACGTGATCTACTTAAATAACAAAACCTTTCCAAACCCAGCTTTGCATTCTCACTGGAGACATTTCAAAATCCATAGTGATGACAGAAGACAGCTGCTCGAATTGTCTCGGACGCCCACATTTGTTTTCACAAACTCACCAATTTCCATTCAATGATATGTACTGTCTGGAAGCCAGCTCTATAGCCAGGGAGCATGCATCAGGCAATCTTACTGGCAGTCTTCCTGATACTTTTTTGAGAAGGAAAACCCTGGTGGGAGATCCTCAGCTAACGTAGATCAGCATGGCTCCGTTGAGCTCAGCCGAGTTTTGCTGCTTTATGCCAGCAAAGGATGTGGTCCTGGTTATCTGCATTTGCAAGAGGTGTTGTTTGTGTTGGTGGGAAAGTTTACTGTACCTGTAAAGGAGATAATGCTGAGCAACAGGAAAGTGGTTTTTGTCAGAGGTCTTCTAAAGGCTCTGCATTTCATGCTGGGCTTTTACAAATTTAGTAAACAGTAGGTTCACTTGTGCCCTTCCTTTTTGGATGCTGTCTTGCTACAGGAACTATTAGGGATGTCCGGCTGTCTATTGTAGTTCCTCTCTGTGTTCTTTGTGGGGCAGAGTAGGCAACTCCCTTCAGCTGAGTTTCAGGACTCATCCTGCTCTTGTATTTCAGAGAGATGGTTTAGTCACCTTCATTTGACACAGAAAATATTGAATCAGGAACCAATTTTTTTATATATAGCTGTACAGCTAGATACCTCCAGAGCTTCTCTTCCTTCTTGATTAATGCAGAGAGATATGTCTACCATTCCTCGCTACGTTCAGCATGATATGTCTTAAAGTCTCTAGGAGGATCCTGTGGGATGTATGATGTTAGAGAAGGGTGACATGGGAAGAGATATCGTGAAAGATTTATGAGGCACAGTGAAATGGCAGTATACTCTTAGCCCTTCTTTTTTTCCAGTAGCAACTCCTCCAAAGGTTTAAATGAAGCATAAACCATGCAAGGGCTTCTCAGTCAGTGGTTTCCACTGGGCTGCAGGTAATGGCTTAGGGGAAACCCCAGGCCTGTTTGTGCACACTTGCAAGGTTTATAAGGCAGAAGAGCTATCACACTTCTCAAGCAATGTGAAATGGAGGCCTCGAGCAGACAGAAGCTCTGTAGTGCTCAGTGCAGACCTTCTTAGGCAGTAAAGTATGCTGGTAAGCTGAGTGGGGAAGCAGTGGAAGTGTGGCCAGTAGGTTCACATGCCTTGCAGCCCAGAGGAACACAGCTGCTGCTAGACTCTGGGGCTAGAGAGCAGCCAAACCATGGCAAAGCCAGTGCTTTGCATGTTGGGGGTGGGATTCCTTTCTTCCCCTTAGACCAGTGGCACCCTGGTTGATAATCCTTGCCTTGGATCATGCTGATTTTACACAGAAGAGAGTGGGGTGGAGCTAACCATTAACGTGGGTGGTGCTGCACAGGTGTAGCTGGGGGGTGAATAGGCCGCTGAAGAAACTTTCCCCTTCACCAGGTGCCTGACCCTCCAATCTAGGGTCCCTAGTGACTTGAGTTGGGAAATGTGGCCCCTACTAGTGTTTCTCTGCCTGGAATCTTTCTCCTGTTGCAATCAAAGTGTAACTATAGCTGGAACCAATGGAATGACACTAATTCTGCAGCTAGAATCTTGGGCCCTCCATCCTCAAAGCTGGCTAAACCCTTTACAGTGACTTTTGAGCAAACAGTTGATCAGTGTCACCTAGTGCCAATTTTTAGGGAGAATCACTGCTCTCAAACCCCAAATTCTTGATGCCTCAATAATTCAGCAGCTGCAGAGAACGCAACACACAATTGGCAAGGAGCCTGGGACATCATTTAACTATTTGCTATATGAAAATGAAACCCTGAAGGGTGAAGGGGGGTGGGCAGGGGAAAGCCTTAGAAATGTAGTATGAGGCGCTGTTTCTCCTCTTTGTTTTCTCATGCATTAATGTAGAACCCAAAGGTCTCTGAACATTGAAATGTAGCAACTGAGAAACTTTCAACACATTCCAGAGTCTCCACCTGTCCCAGGGAGGCAGGGATGAAGCTTCTCACAGCCACTGCTTGCCTAGAGTCTGTACTGCCATTAATATGTGCAGAATAATTAGAGCTATTGGTAGTTGTCTTGGGGTTTGCTGCTGAAAGGGAAATGTATTTATTGATCTGTTTGATTGGCAGTGACTGTAAAATATTCCTGAAGTGAGCCAAACGGTGGTGCAGCGAGCTGTAGGCAGGCACCAGCCAGACTCCTTGTTTCTTTTCCTGTGAGGTGTTCCCAAGCATAGTTTGCATGATTTGTTCCCAGAAAAATCAGCCAAATAGAATATGTTTCCATTCCTTTTCTAGCTGTTATTTTAATCAGGAAGCGGCTGTGCACTAGAAAGCGTGACCACAGGGTTAAGCTAATGCATGCAGGTCTTGGCGAACGCATGTACATTGTAGCACCATCGGATTGTTCATTGTTTGTGTAGTTTGTGGGTTGCTCCTCTCTCTCAGGTCTGAGCATGGCTGCTACTCCGTGTTTGTACAGTGCCTAGCACGAGGGGAAGGGGCCATTCTTGTTTGTCTCTAAACTACAGCAATTGTGTTGTCATGACAACACTAAATGATGGTGAAGTAAGGTATCTCAGCAGTGCAGATCAGGTATTTAGCACACTTTGTTGATTGCCTAGAGAGGCTTCTTCAGTTTTGCTATGGAAAAACTCACAAGAAGAACAGAATCCCCTGAGCACCTGTGTATTTGAACTTGCAGCACTCTAATAAGGAGTCCTGAGGGAAGGGTGGGGTGGTTTGTCAAAGCAAAAGCAGGGACCATCTTGGTGTATGGATACAGGGTGGGTTCTGTCAAGTTCAAGATGACCCTGTGAGCAATCCTAGGTATCTTCAGACATCCACAGAGGGCCAGTCTCAGTGATGTGCCCCCTGGGTTGCTTGCTCTGCACCAGCCTGTCTTACCCAGTGACTAGACCACTCTTTGCTGTACTTTATTCTGCTCCTCCATAATGAAGTTTGAAGACATGCCCTGTGAGAGTTAGTGTCCATGGGGTCAACACGAACGGTCAGCAAGTATTACCCCACAGGCTTACCACAGGGCCTGGGCAGTGCAGTGCAGAGCTCCTGCGCATACCTTTCCAATGTGGCAATGTTCTTTGAATCCTGCAGAGCCCCAGATGCATAGAGACCCAGTGGTGATGCTTCTATAACTTAAACCAAGGTTTTGGCTCCCCTTTCTACAACCGTTCTTGAGCCAGTAGAACAGGGTTTTTACTCCATTTACCTGCTTCCAGGCAATATAGCAGGGGAATCGCATGGCATTACTAGATACATTACATGTTTATCAGTACATTCATTGATTTTTTAAAAATTCTGTAGCGATTCCACACACAGAGCTCTATTTAAAGAAAGTTGGGGAGGTTTCTTAGGATTTGATTAGGGATTCTACTTCTCTCCTGTGCAGTTGTGACTCATAGTGCCAGAAGGATAATTAAGTCCAAACAGTCCACTCATTTGAGGTGCCTCAGTCTTCGGCTAGTCAACCTGAGACACCATGAGTGTAGTGTATTGAGGAGGCAATGACCTGTTCAGATCCCACAACGACAGAGTCATCTTGTAATTAGTGGATCCCATTTCCAAATTAGTAGACATTTGTAACATTTTGGCCTGTATTTTTGCAGACCCTTAAAATGCCCAAAACAATCATCCTGGAATCAGTACCTCTTCTACACGTTCCACATTGTTTCTGTAATGTGTTAGAACAGATTTACATGCAGTGAAAACATTTGTTCAGCATGTACTTTTATCACTGTATTGTACCTCTTGCTTTTGGTGGCACCTGCTTGCAGTAATAAACTCACTTCTGCTAAGATTAGTCCTGTACAATTATTAGAGCTCACTTTTGTGTGTACTAGTAGGTGAAACTGATACAGTTATTTTGATTTACTGTAATCAGCAAAAGCTTAGCCAATTTCCTAAGGAACATGTGTTAGTATATAACAGGCATGGCAAAAAAATGAAATGTGGTTAAATCTCTGAAAGAGGCAAACGGCTGAGGAGCTTGAGTCCCATTTTCAAAAGTGGCTGAAGTATTTAAGAACCTAAGTGCTAGTGATTTTTTTTTTTTCAGTGCTGTTTAGGTTCCTAAGTGCCTTGGTCATTTTTGAAAATGGGACTTAAGTAATTTTTAGCTCATGTCAACAAAATGATATACAGGCTTTGCCTTTGTCCCAGCCACAGCTTACACAGTGGCTGTAAGTAGTTAAGGAATACGGGTTTCCTTCACTTTATTCTGTACGTGCGTTCCTGGAAAACAGCGCGCAACTTAAATTCGCATAAAGGGAACCCAGTTTACAATGTAACAGATAGGGATATGTTCCAAGACCTCAACTGTACTGACCCCCAGACCTATTTCTACCACTTTTACAAGACAATTTTGGTACTCACCAACAGCAGACAGTACACGCAAGCACAGGACACTATCATAATGGGGATGGCAACTACAAAAACATGTCTCAGACAATGCGCAAGGAGCACAGATCCATACAGGAGACTATATTTTGGTGCTCATCACTCCCACAATGTACTGCACAAAGCAGCTGATTGTGGGTTTCCACTACACAAATCACATAGGAGTGAATTTACCTCACATATAATGAATTTTTGGTATAAAAAGGGTCATCGCATAAGAGTAAACTAACACATACAGAACCAGCATAAAGCGGGGGAAACCTGTACAATATCCGAGTCTTTCAAAAATGCATACCTATGATTAGGTTTCTGTATCCATCCATAGTAGCCAAATAAGTCCCCTAATTTTCAGCAGGGCTGAGCACCCAGGAATTCTTAGCTTCCCATGTCTGACCAGAAACTGAAAATCAGTCTCTGGGTTTCAACGTGAGTATGTGTAAAGGGATGCGGACCAAATCAGTGGTTCCTTTTGAAAATGGAGAATTAACTTCACTGTGTTTAGGTTTCTCATTCGACAGTACTATGAAATACTGTCTACCTAGAACACAGAGCATCTGTGACATTTTAGGTAATGCACATTTGTCAAACTTTTTGAGATCTTAATAGGAAAATTAATAAAGAAGTGCAAATTGTTTTTATGGGTGAGCACCAATGCAACTGTTCTATGTTGCAGTAGCTTTTTGAAGATGTGTAGAATCAAAATCTGAAGCAGCTGAGTGCAGTTAAGACTCCAGCTAACATTCTTCCTCCTACGACAATGTTATTATCAACAGCATCATGCATCTTAGTTATGAAAGAAGTGCTTTTATAGTAAAAAAAAAAATATATATTAATGAGAAGGGAAAACGAGACACCCTACACAAAAGAACCCAATTGTTCTTTTCAGATCTAAGATTTGTTGCTTGTAAAAACATAGGGATTAGTTCTCAAGGAGAACTAGGATGTGAAACACAAATGTTTCTTAGTGCTTGCACTTGAGATTCTTATAAATGGTACAGTATTATCTGATTAGCACTATGCAATAGGAACTCCATTAACATTCAGTAGTACTGGGGTACTTAAGTCATGGGAAAGCAGACCTCATCTCCCTAGAACATGTGCAGTCTCTGGCATTAGATGATTCTCTGCAATATACACTTAGGACCTGATTTTCAGAGATGCTGAGTACCTACAGCTCCTGTTGGGTGAAACCCTGACTCTGAACCCTGAATTCAGTGGAATTTTTGTACAAGGCTTCACTTTTGGACCTCAGCTAGAGTTACAGGTACACAGCTCCCCCATCTCTGCCCATTTTCAGACACTTTCCTGAGAATTTGGATTTGGAACCCTGAACTGTCCTTCTAGTTCTTTTGCTCTTGCTTGGGCAATTCACAGGCATCAAGATACAGGAGAACTAAAGTAGCTGATTTCCTCCCCATTGAACTGTTCTCATTTACTGTGGCCTGTGGCTTCGTGGATTCCATTTTTGTTGTTCTCATGTACTCCAGCTGACAGTCTGGTCCTATCAGCTTTATTATCTTGAGTCCTTACCCCAGTTGCATGCTGATGTGAATCCCAACATGAAACTGGAGTTAACATCGGGGAGAATGAAGGTGCCACATATGTTTTGAGAACCTACAAATGCTGTATTCAGACCCACCAGGAAGTAGAAGTCTGTAAGCAAAGAGACCTGCAGAGTGGCCTCTTGGAATTCACATTTCAGTGTGCTTTCTCCCTTTTACCCCTTTTTTATTCATGTCTTGTTGAATGTTCTTGCTTCCCCCTCCCACACTTAAATGGGTACAAACAGAACCAACCCTAGCAGTGGCCTGTCAAACACTGATTGCCTCCCCAAGGATTTTACCTTATGAAGTATGCTTCAAATACACAAAAATAAGTATTATTGCATCAATCCAAATGGCTTCAGATTATTTCCATGAAATAGGCAGCCAGATGCTACGGAAGAGAGTGCCTGTACTTAAATAGGGAAAAGTCTACAGCACCATGAAGGGATTCCTCCTGTCCTGGGAGAGCCTACATGCCACTGAAGCAGTGCGCTGGGGGCCATAAAACCCTTTAAGTAGCTAGGGGAGAATTTCTTGAGCAGAAACAAAGAACAGCACAGGCATCTTAAAAAGCCCACCCCACAAACTCTAGCATAGAGGGGCTATTGTGAGAGGGACTGGGTGGGAGGGGGCTTCGCTAGTGTGCCCATGTAGAACCATATGAGGGAAATATAGTGTAGTTTCTATTACTAACAGTTTATTTTTAACACACACTAGGGAGTGTTCAGACTTGCAGTGATAGGTGCAGAAAAAGAGACAGGCTTACCTTTCTTGTGATTTACAGACCAGAAATCAAGTCTGCAATCTCTTGTGGTATGCTTTATGCTGGTGGGTTTTTGTTAAATTAAAGGCAAAGTTATTGCACCCCTTGGCTACTCACATTAAATGTTTTTCCAATTTTAGCAACATTCTTTCCAGGCTCAGCTACATTTGTTTTTATATTCTCTATGGCAATTGATGACCTAAGCCTGAAACTGTATAATTCTGCAGGATCTCCTGTTATGTATTCTTCCACAGCTGTAGCTGAATCAGGGCTGTACAGTCTCATGACAAGTTGTAATTCCTAATGCTTTCTTTAATAAATTCCAGATTTAAAGAGTCAGCAAAGTTTACATATCCAAAGTAATAATTTTAAACAATAATAAGGACAAATCCTGAATCAGGATTGTATCTTGTTTTTTTAATCTTCTCTGATCTGACCAGACTCTACTTAGAGGAAACCCAGAGGAACAGATATGTGATGAAGCAAACACCTTAATCTTTTAATAATCAAATGGAAAATCCAGTAGCAGGTTGGCATAGAACTTAAGTAAGAAATTTCAGCTAAATCCTCACTGGGGACTACATAACAGATTAAAAATGTTGAGTTAGGGGAATATTTAGATATAATTAGAATAAGCCCTCAAGTTTCAAACAGTCTTCAGCTTATTGAAACTGATTCACCATTGCTATGGACCTTTGGAAGTCATTTAATAGGAGTACAGAGTGGGTGTAAGATGCTACTACATAGTACATTTGTACAGGTGTAAATGACTGCACAATACACATGACAGTGATGAAAAGCGCACAATAGCTACTTGGCTCAAGGCCTGTTAACCATGTGGAGTTATACCTGCTTTACCTCAGTGAAGGAAAGAAGGTGTGTCAGGCCCTGCATGTTGGTAGATGAATAAGAAATGGCTCTGAAATTGACTGTCAAATCCAATTTTTACGGTGGGCCACACCAAATATCCAGAACCAAACACTGTTTACCCTTGCAGGGATGCTCAAATACATATCCACATATCATGGCTCAGGGCAATCACCAACCATCATGATTGGTTATTTATTCAAAGCCAAGTGTGTGGTCATTGTATTGGAGATATTGGGAAATGTAATTGCTAGTGTGCTCAAGCAGCTACAGAAAAAGCTTGTTAATTATTATCTCTTGAGATATATTTCCATAATGCTAAAGGCCTTTTCCTAGCTTTAGCTGTAGGAACTCCCCTTGATGTAAGAGGGCAATATGAAGGCTGGGTGTCAAGGAGAAGGAGAACAAATATAGAAGAGATTTCAGAAATGAATGTGGATCTGCCTGAATTATTGCAATATGGTACAATGCTGCACAGTATATGTGAAACCCAGCCTTTGCAGAAACATTGTCAAGTACTGTCTCCTCAGCCTGATTACTCATCACTTTCTCCTGGGAACTTGAACCTGTACGTTAAACTTCATTCCCTATCAATTTTGTCCTATTCCCACTTGACAAAACTTGGTTTCTCTCCTGGGCTTTTAACAGATCTGAAGCAAATCCTACTTGTTTGTAAATCCAACAAAGTTAGCTTCTTGCTCATGACACTCCCTGTTTTGATGGGCAAAAAGGTGTGTTTTCCAGTTTTAGAGTTAGCTTAACACTGTGGGATACCCCTCTTATGCTCAGTGGGAGAAGCTCAACTGGTAAAAACAAAATGTATACCAAAATAGATCTACCCTAGAAAGGAAGAGTAGCCAGTGTAGATCCAGTTACTGGGGAATACTCCCTGCAGAGGGTATTACAGCAAGTGCATGGAGCCAGGCAGGATAACAATCTTGTGCCAACCTGAAAAGCAACTGTCAGTCATTCCAGGAAGAGGGAGGATGTGGCCAGATAGACTACGCTCTTGCTGTTGTCAGCTGCCAGGATGGAAGTCAGAGTATCCAGGAAGCTTCTTTACCTCTACCAGGGGCTGGGTTGAGAAGAAATGGGAAACATAAGCACAGCATAAAACCACCTTTGCCATCCCTGTCAGTTTCTGGGCTGAGAGAATCTTGACTAAAAGAGATCATTGGGCCCCAGACTTGTAAGCAGTACAAATCTGGATCCAGATCTAGTGTTTGTCATCTGAAATGTCTCTAGGCCCCGATCACATGCTGTAGAAGGACTGTGCAGGATCAGGCTCCAGGAGACTGTTTGCATCAATGGAGTTATTTGCATTAGGGGCACCAGTCATTATACTAAGTGATGTACAAACATAAAATGAAAAGCTGGTCCCTATCCCTAAAAGCATTTGATCTAAGAATAAGACCAAACAACACATGAATACAGACAGACTGAGGTGGGGAGTATAAGAAAACAGTGAGACAGACTGGATTGGAATGGTGGGCTGGGGTCTCAGCACTAGCTGTGGTTGAGCTTTTGTAGCTGTCATTGAAAAAGGGCCATTTTGAGAAGTTTAGTGGAGAATACTGGGCTGAATTTGCAGGTGGTAGTGGAAAGCCCCTCCCCCCAGGTGTAAGAGGCAATGTGGATGTTACCACTAAGGGGCTTGTTTGAAAATTTAGCAGATAGACAATGGAGGTTGGTATTGTGGACTGACTAGGGGGCAGGAGTTCATCTTTCAGTACTGAATGAGAGATGTAGGAGCATGGGGATAAGCCACGAAGAGACTTGAAAGTGAAGAGATGTAGCTTATGTTTCATGCAACAGAGAAGAAAGAACTGATGGAGAGATGCACAGAAAGGTGGAGGCAGGTGGATCTTTGCCACAGACTTCTGGATGGATATCTAGAGGGTAAGACTATATTGGTTAAGGCCAGAAAAAAAAGGATGTATCAGTAAGTGAGATGAGAGCTTGGGCAAGAGTTTTTTGCTGCATGCATAGACAGGAGAGGGTATATCTTAGAGCTGGTATGTAGAAAGAATTGGTGAGACTTAGAGAGAACCTGGATGTGATGACCACTTGTTGAGCTCAGTTTTCCACACGCTGAAAAGTGAGTGCAAGGTGGGAGTAAACTATCAAGTCAGAATGCTAGCACCTACACTCACATATCTAGGCCTAAAATATTTCACAGAGTGCCAGTCTGAGGAGAATCAAGCCTCTGTATTCATTATACATCAGTCATATTTCCATTGAAGTTAATGGCAAAATTTCCAGTTTCCCTGAGAGAGCTGGTTTTGAATCTAAGCTTTACCTGTGTGGGGCCCAGAAACTATATATAATCTGGCAGTGTCAAAGGAATGGAGTGGCTTTTGGGGAGTTCCCCCAGTGCATTTGCATAAAACTGATGTAGGAAGCTATATACTGCCTCCTGTGCAGCCCAAAGGGAGAGGTGGCTGTCGGCACGTTGGGGCAAAGGTGAGAATGAAGGGTTATGACTGTTTTGAGCTGCCTAGAAGGAAGGTGGTCTTAGTAAAGCAATGTTTGCACCCATCCAGCCCAGCCCAAGTTACTGGTGCTGTGTTTTGTGCCCGTGGTTAGTAATCAGCTCTTGATAAGAGACAAGCCTTTCACTACAGGGCAGGTGAGAACTAGGATCATTTAGTCTGTTGGATAATAAATTTTGCTGCAAAATGAGGTGAGTTTGGTAGGGGAGGGATTGGAGATGGTCACAAAATCTTGGAATTTGGCAAATAGTTTCAGCTGAAATAATATGGGGGACTTAAAAGAGGTCAAAACGTTGTGCAGACATTTTGAAAAGGGAATGTTGCATTTTGGAAATGCCTGAATGAAACATTTTGTTTCATTTTTGCCTCTTCATGGCAAATTGGTATTTTTCATTGACGTAAAAAAGGACCTGAATTTTAAAAAAGGTCAAAAATGTGTTGGGGGAGGATGGGGAAAGGTTAAGTAATCAGAAAATAAAATAAAAGATTGTTGTTTGGGAGCTGAATGAAACATTTGGACTGGCCCCTAACACTTTTTCTTGTTCTTTGTTTTGTCAAAAAACATTTAAAAGTCTGTTTCACTTCAAACTGAATTGTTTTTTCTCCAACTTTTTTGTTTTCAGCAACAGAAAAGTAATTTATTCTCTCAGCTCTAGCCCTGTCCAATCCTTAAATCTAATGGCACGAACAAGGAGTATAGTTTAATCTGAGGTCAACCACACTTTGCTGTGATTCAAAGTGAAACCTGTGGTATCAAATGAATAAGCTGAAGGATTTTTAGATAACTGGCAGCTTCTCCGGAAGGTAGACTGCATAGGCCCATTTAGAAAAATAACCTAAACTCACAGGGCCTCAAAATCTGATCTGGAAATCTTCAAGACAACTTGAGTTTGTACACAGCTGAATGGCAGACTTTCACTCTTCTAGACATTCACACTAGTCTCATTCAACTGATTCATTAAAAGGAAACTGGCAGCCAACAAGCTAATGCTTCACAAAATACAAAGAGTGTGCAGGATCCCACACATTTGCTGGTTGATGAAGCTTCACAGAGCTCTCTAGTCAAAGCTGTCCTTTCTGCTTTGTTTTTACAAAGTGGGGCAATTTAAAGGGTGGTAGCATGTGACAGTGATAGGGTAGACAGGATGAGACATTTCTACCACGGCACCATCTAACAGCTCTGAACATCCTGATAGAACATCAGAGAGAGAGAGAGATTATATCTGTCATAATACCTTGTAGGTAGGCTACAGCTTTGGACAAAAGTCTTAAAACAGCAGCTGAGAACAGTAGAGTGAAACAGTGTTTGGGCTACGCTCACCAATTCTTTGGGCTGTGCCCACTGACCTGCACTTTCTTTCTGCCTGTGGCAGGAAGGATTGGAGTGGTAGAAAAATTTTGCCAGGTCTCTGCTACTGTCTTAAGTGAGGTGGTAGAGAGGCTACCCATGCAACTGTCCAACTTGCTTTATGGCTTCTTACACCAGTGGTTCCACAGTGGTGGAACCAAGGGCTCCAGTGGAACCAAGAATCAAGGCCAGTGTCTTCCAAGCTGCTTGGTTCTGCCCAGGGGCAGCTGTGAAGCTCCCTTGTCAACAGCTGTACTACTGAAATATTTGCCAACCCCTTGCCCATTCAGAAACATGAATCAGAAACTGAAATTGCAAAGACCCTAGATTTTTTTCTTTAACCTTGGCTTCATTTTATTTATTTTCTAGTCTTAAAACCTTTAATTTGCAGTTTGGTTATGTTTCAGCCTTTGCCTGCAACCAGGAAGGCTAGCATCTTATGTATTTAGGTGAGAAACTTAACCAGTCACTTGCCTCCAAGAGCCAGGGCTTTAGGTAGAACGCTGAATATCACAATGAGGCATGCAAAAAATTACAAGAGCTGGCAATACTGCAATTAATGGCTTCTTCCTCTCACAGGAATTCTACTAAATGGATTGAGAGGCCAAAAAAGAATGCACATCTACGAAGTGGAATCTGTTGATTGTAATTGACATGAAGGAATCAAATCTTCCCTTCTTGCCAAAAAAGCTCAGACCTCATGTATAAGTCCTTTAGAGGCAGGATCAGCTTAATTTACAGCTCTCTGAAATTTAGAAAACAGTACCTCCCAGATGAAATATGGAGAATAGACACACAAGTAAAGATAACAGAGGTAACAGGAGAGCTCACATCTGATACACTGGAGACCCAAGGCTATGTCATTTTCTAGTTGATTCTCCTATAAAACGTTAAAAGAGAAATCATGCCTTACACTGATAAAGGTGCATTGTGAGCCCTTTGATGCCAGCAGCAGCTAGGAGATGGGGAAAAAAGCTTTGATTATATTAATCCTAAAACAGGAAACCAGTGCAGAGACTTCTGGCTAATATATTTTTTCATTGCAGATTGCAAGATTTTAGCAGAGGTCTTGACTTTAGCAGATATCTTGACAATACTGAAAATAAAGAAGCAGGATTATCTAAACACCTTACAACTAACTACCTTATAACTGAATTCTGCCAAGGCATTGGACTGATTACAGTGGCCGTATTTTCTACCTGTGCTAAAGGAGTTGGATGCAGACCTAATCTGGGCAAATAGATTGAAATCCTCTAAGGTTGGCTTCTTGTATTGAAATACTGTACCATTTACGTGTTTCATTAGTAACTGATGGGCATACATCTTGCCTGCTAAGATCAGGGATATTGTTTCTTCTCTGTTTTTTCAGTATCTTTTCAGAGCCACTGGAAATGTTTAATTATAATAATCCCCAAATTAAAGATATCAGCATTGGATGTATCTAATTTAAAATCAATGGGCAGCTTCTGTTATGCACCATCTGTTATACTGACTTCAGGGAAGTTGCACTAGTGTAACCAGGAGGGAAATTATGAGGAACTGTATACTACATCAGATGGTGTTTTGGCAATCATCTGCACACTGGCAAATTAGCACTGCCTGCTGTAGACCTAATATACAGAGTTAGAACATTTCCAGGATACAAAAATAGCTGAGGAAAGCAAGTTTACAGGATAGTATCAGAAAGCAGAGTTGCGTCACAGTGATATTTTCCATTTATCCTATGTAATGAAATAACTTGGGAATGAAAGTCCAAGCCAGTTTAAACAGCGTAGCCAGCTGTATCATAACACACATTACAAAACACATACTGCATGTTATTAGTAAGTGTCAGCATTAATTGAACAGAAAGGGGATCTCGGAAACAAACGCTGGCCCAAGAAATACTAACAATGTGATAGCACTTAACAACTTAAAGGACTTGTACAATGGGATTATTACCCATTTGGAATAATAGCCCTGAAAATACAATACTTCTGAAAATACCTGCTAATCCCTTCAAACACTTAAACAAATACTAGTTTTTGTACCCAACAGTCACAAGTTAGACACACAGTCTTGCGCATATACCAGTAAACTGGTGTTCATGTAGGATGCAGGAAACTCCCAGGCGTACTTTTTGGCCAATTCTTCTCCTGAAAGCATGTGCAATTTCTGTCGACCTCAATGAAACTAACGCACATAACCTCTAATTACGATATTCGGTCTGTGCTATTGTCTTAGCAATTTTTTTCTGCCACTAAGAGTAGCTAATCCAGAGGAATACAGGCTGCAAGGCCCCCTAGCTGGCTCCCCTGGTTTATTGGAACCCAGGTATTTGGGGAGAGCAACTGTGATTACAGAACATTGTTTCACTTAATTTTGAAATGCTGCAATGATGCTGGGTCAAACTCATCTCCGATGTAGCTCTGTAGAGACCAGTGAACTTGTACCAGGGATGAATGGCATGAAAACAGAGGGAAAGGTGGGATGTTCACAACAGCGTTCAACGGAAACAAGAAATGACTCCATGTATTGCACCCCTATGCTGCAAGCTCTGTGCTAGTGGTTCTCAACCTTTCTGGATTCAAGGCACCCCTCCATAACTTTTGTGAATGGAGTGGCACCCAGTTTCAAAAATGGATTCATATATTACCGTCCTTACCCCCTTGCAGAGGGGCTAGGCAGTTGGGGGTAAGGTTTGGTCAGGCAGGGACGAGCCTGAGCGTGCACTTGTCTGCTTATCTCTTCACACAGTTCACACATCTCCAGGATCTAGTATCATCCCAGGGTCTCTGGTAATCTGGTTGAGAATCACTGTTTCATGTATTTAGCTGCGTAATATCCTGGAAATTGAAAAGCAAAAGATAATATCATTAGCCAAGGAAGGCAAAAATAACAACAGAATTAAAATATCTTTTATTTTTATCTGTTGGGAATGAAGGAACAGCCTCCAGCTATGTCTTGTACAGAGTTTAACTGATATAAATTCCCACTACATAATTTTCTATTTTATATATAATCAGAAGCCATTTCAAGGACTTAGGCAAGATCCCACACATTAGTTCTGTCCTCATGGAAAAATTCCTTGGAAGTTAGCCTCTGAACAAGTTTTGACTCAGAGCATGTATACAGATGGCTAAATTGCTATTTGTATTTGCTGACTGACTTTATAGGGCCTAATCCTGAAGTCCTTCCTTAGTCTAATCTCTCATTGATTTCAGTGGATGTTTTGACAGAATAGAGACTCTAAAGTTTGGTCCAGATAAGGTAAATGAGGACTGATGGCTTGTTTGAAAAGAACAGATTTTCCCACATCCAAGAATGGAGAGCTGTCAACATCACAAAATCTACCATCACAACTAACACATTTGGAGTGCTGTTCAACAGACGTACCCCAGAAAGGCTCAGGGCGCAGCAGGTCATGATGACTGAACTTTCCTCTTATTCTCAGAGTATGACTTCAGTTTAGGGATGGGACAACAGGCCACACTGTCCTGGGTGTCAGCGTACATAGAAGAGCTCAGACTTTAGGTCTGGCAATCTGACACCTTTCAAGATTACTCTTTTAGAACAAGAGAAGAACTGTTCATCACAGCTATTTCTGGCCATCCCAACACAAAGTTAGAATTTAGCTTTCTTTTCCCTCTTTTTCTTAACACAACTGCTGAGCTCTCCCATAGAACAGAAAGTAGATTGAGAAGCTGTTTGAGTAACCAGTATTGTCAAGTCAATGAAAAAACTATTTGAGATCATTTTGTCAAACTGCAGCCTGCTATTTTGCAATTTCTGTAGTTTCTCTTCTGAGATGGGACATTGCTTTTCACTTCCAAGGAAGGCTGTGTCTTCCACTGCCCCTGTAATGAAACAGCTTTTCTTATGGACTGTTTATATGATATATGCTTTTGTCCTGATGCAAGTATCACTGAAGGCAATAGGAGTCGTCTCATTTGCTCTTCCCTAGAAAAACTCCCATTGCCTTCTACAGACCTTGGATCAGGCCTCGCAGCAACTCACCACTGCAGAAGACCAAACTCAGGTAATTTGCAGCACTTCCCATGCTAATTTATATAATGAAGGTAGGAATATTGAAGTTGATTTTGCTGGACCCTAAAGGCATGTCCCCACGAGCGTGCACATGCAGGGGCCTGCGTTTCCCTCAGGACAGATATCAGTGGCACATATTTGTGCCCCTGCTACTTGTCCCCAGGTGTTCCCCTGCACATGCCCTCTGGCTCGTGGCAAATACACCTGGGTCGGGTAGGGGAGGCTGGGGCCAGTACCTGTCCCAGCAGCCTTACCTGGGGTTCTGGTTGCCTCCCAGGGCAGCAGCAATGGCAGTCTGGCTGCTTGTAGCTTAGCCAGCAGGCAGAGCATGGCTCTAGCTAGCCAGACTCTAGTTTTTGATGGTGCATGCTGCTGCCATGTGTGCCGCCTTGGTTTTTTTTAGCAGTGGGGGGGCAGGAGGTTGACACTGGGATCTCCTGGTGTCATGATGCAGTATGGTCTTCTGTCTTTTGAGGAAAGTATAGTATAGGAGAATGAAGACAGCAGATAGAGCTTCCAAAGGGCATCATGAAACTAAAACCACACTGTTTTTTAGATGTGTCCCCCCTGCTCCTCCCAACCCCCTCCCGAGCCTTTTCTGTGGAAAACAGGCACTTTACACAAAAAATGAAATAGCTGTAAAGCTGATTTTCTGTCCAAAAGAAGTTTTAGTGGGAAAAAATTGACCAGCTGTTGTTGCCCCTTTTTTGCCCAAAAGACTCTGGCTTTGTTACAGTATTATTATGACATAATATGAGGATAGTGTCATATGAAACTAGCACTGCTCAGTACCACTGTAACTTAATATCATGTTAGAAGTCCCCATTGATGTCAATGGAAGCAGAATCTATATTAACTTTGATGTAAGCCCAAACTGCTGTGAAGTGTATCATGAGGAGATAATTCTGCCTTGCCCCAAATAATTCAAATGTTTTTTTAAGCACAGACCAACATGGGATGATCCCACAGTATTAAGCATTAGGGGGTGCCCTGCATTGAAAAAGGATGTTGAGACACATCCCACATTACACATTAAAGCTGCTTCTGAGTTGAGTTACTATGAAGAATGACATAGTTCCTCAACCTTTGAGTTTTCCTCAGTTCACAGTATAGCATTACAATGGGCCCTGCATGATGATTGTCTATTGGCCCCAGACCATAAACCTGATTGCAGCTGAATATGGCACATTTATATAACTCTCCACAGTACCTGGAGATAGTAGAAATACAAGAGATGTTTTAATAGGTGACATGGGTAGTAAATGCTAATAGGCCTCTAACTTGTTGGTTGTGGCACTACATAGGGAGTCAGGGGAGGATGGGGAAACCTGCAGTGGGAGAAATGAAGCAGATCTGGGAGGAGATGTATCAATGCTAGATGGAAAAGAAGTCCACTAGAAGGGGCAAGTGGGAGGGGTAGGGGCAGGGCAGGTGCAAGAGGAAGAAAGTGACAGGGGCTAGAGACAGAAATTACACATACACTGATATAAGTGATCAGAAACTGGTTCAAATCTGTAACACAGCTGAAGTTCAGTGCACATAAACCACTTTCAAAATGACCCAAACCGGTTTAAGATAAACCTGGATGAATATAGTATCAGACTTAACTGATTTAGGTTAAATTTGTTTATTGAACTTCTGTTCCAGATCCCCTCTAGATTCAAGTTAACTCTCAGTCCCCCAGCATTCCAGGATGCTTTGTACCTCCTCCACAAAGCCACCTCACAGGATGGGTGGGCTAGCTTTGGTCCAAACTGTCTGCTCCAGCTGAGCAGGGGTGTGTGTTTTAGTGCTCTCTGGCTTCTGGCCTGAGTCACTGCAGGCATGTGGCTGCATTTCCAGAATCAAAAGTGAATGTCTGTTCACTTGCTTATTGGTTCAACTTATACACCTTAAACTAACCTGCAAAGATTGAATTTATTTAGCCTTGGGCTTTTTGACTGTCTGTACTTAGCCAGGGTGACCTGTTAAGCCATTTTGGAATTTATTTATTTATGTGAGAGTCCCATGACTCCTGGCTGCAGCTTCTCCCTTTTGAGAGGCTAGAACATCTCTGTTGTGGAAGTTCTGTAGAGAATCCTTAACATGTCCTCCCTGAAACTCCAGGGATGGGAAGATACATTGTGGGGAGGAAGGGATCAGGGTGGGAGGGTGAGAGAGAGGGAGAGAGAGAATATCTGGCTACGGGGGGCAGTGACTAATCAGGTTAGTGGCTATGGGGACAATGAGTAAGTGGGTGGATGACTGAGAGCAGCAGGTGGGCATACTGCTGTGTGGAGCAGCAAGGGAGCTGACGTATAGGTTTGTGGGGGGCGTACGTGAGTGAGTTGGTGGTGCTTAGGTGAGTAGTTGGGGCGGGAGGGGAAGTGAGTTGGTGCCGTGGGTTGTATGTGAGAACAGGCAGGCGAGCTCAGTCAATGCACATGTGTGTGGTTGGGCCTAGTGAGTGCGTGGGTGTATATATGTATGTATGTGTGGTGCTTTTGTGCCAGTGTGCGAGTGTTGGGTGTGGGCAGGCAGCAGGTGGGGGGAGCAAGGGGAATGCAAGCAAAGGGAGTGAAGGAGGAAGGAACAGCTTTGAAGGGCAAACCGGGGGTGGGGGAAATGAGGGGAAGGACATGGGAGTGAAAGCAAAACCTAATTCAGGGGCAGAAAGGGAGGAAGTGGGAGAAGAAATTCAACTGGAGGCAGTGGAAAAACTGTGTGTGGGGGAGGGGAGGGAGAGCAGTGACAACAGAGACTAAGACGGTGGGATTTTAAAACTGCTTTAAGGATGCCTGATAGCAGATTGTTAAAATAAACGCAAAGAAGGGACCCTGGATACTCCATGCTCACAGGGAATCCACTTTTCAAAGCTAACTGTACGAACACCCTCCTAATCTCTGCCTACAGGCGGCAGAGGTCTGCACACAAATCCCTGCTTTTGCGTGTGTGGCGGTTAGTTGCATAAATGGCCACCCACGCATGTGTATTCCAGCTTCAGCGTACATGCGTCTGAGGTTTGTCTGCACCAGTTCAGCCTATGCAAATTAAGGGGCACCTCTAACTGTGAAAAACTGGCCTGTCTCTTGTGAGCAAGGCTTTGTGATTTCACCTCATTCCCCTCAGCTTATCAGTATGTGTGTTTTTGACTTTGTAAATCATAGAGCAATAGGGCTGGAAGGGACCTCAAGAAGTCATCTAATCCAGCCCCCTGCCTGAGGCAGGATCATTCCTATCAGTGATTCTGATGCAGGTTGTGCTACCAGTCTGGAGGCTGCTAGCCCACTCTGAGTCAGTACGAAAATCCTGCAAACCAGAGGGTTTTAGCCCAACTTCCTCCTACCTTTCCATCCACACAGAAATCTTTTACTTCGGTTTGGAGGTGCTTTTGCCACAGGCTGTTTGGCTAGAGGTTTGGGGGTGTTCATTGAACCCTGGGCTCTTTAACTTGGACTGGAATCTGCCCACCTTACAGTTAGGATGTAGGCTATGTCACTTGAGCACAGGTATTCATCTAGGCACTGCCTTCCCTTAGTTCCCTCCCTAAGGGACAGAAAACTCTTCTGCATTTGATACAGCTGATTGGGAAGGAATGATGCAGTGTCTCGGCATAAAAAACAATGAACCAGTGCTCCCCCAAGCATGTGTGAGCAAGTGCAGAACCAGGGAGGGGATTAATAAGTTGGGTCTGCAGTGAGGATGCTCACAGCCTGGCTAGTCAAAGTAGGGTGCTCAGAACTTCGTTCCAAACCAGGCTGACCCTGCCAAAAAGATATGCCTTCCCAGTCTAGCTTTGGAAGAGGAGTCAGCTGCTTCCCATGTGCACCAGCCAGTCTACCTCTTTGCAGCTTTGCTCTGATTTCCCTTAGCCCAGGCCAACTCCTGACCAATCTGCTCATCTTTACCATCCATTCCTCTATTCCTTTGCTCACTGGGCTCTTATCTTTAAAACTGTCCCTGCAAATGTGATGCCATCAACACGTTATTAAAATCCTTGTTGAGTCTGTCTGAGCCTGTTCCTCATTCATTGACATTCTGTGGCACCGTGAGAGGTGCTTGCTTTATGAGAAGCTCTTGCTTTATGAGAAGCTTAATTCAGAACTTAATTCAGCCTTTCCCATAAACTTGAGAAAAAACGAAATGCCTCTGTAGGGCAAGTGGCAATTTTTTCATTGTGGTAGTAGATTTCAAAGTCTCCCATGCTCCTGGAGCTTTGTTGAACTTTCATCAGTTACTATTTAAGTGGAAGATAATTACTTTCAAATCTAGTGACCATGACACTGCCAAGCAGATGCAATGCTTGGGTTTGGATAGTGCATCTTTGGTTTAGTGCTTTTCCTAAGCTATTGTGTTCTTTCACAATTCATTTCTGGGCCTTTGATAGTAGTTAGAAAAATTAACATGAAATCATGCATTCTCCATGTTTATTCCCTCTCTGTGATTCCACATGAGAGATGGTGACAGGTCACAAAAGGATTTCTAACTACTGGAGTTTGCAAATTCCAACTTGGATCATGGGTTGAGAAATGAAGGCACATCAGCAGGCATCAGCTGACAGTTTTGCTGAGTTATTCAAGATGGGGTGCTTATACTCCTGAGGGTAAATGGTGCACTTCTAGAGCGTATATGGGAGGAAGGAGTGGAAAAGGAGATGGGAAAGGGGAAATATACATGGCGGGAAAGAAAGATAAAGGAAAAGTGAAGAAAACTCTATAATATGTCTTAAGTTGTTGGAACGGTTATAGTGTGGTTGCAGCGATATAGTACATTTTATTGTCCATAACATTAATTGTAGGGGTACACAGCAGTGCAACAGACTTAAAAAAAGGATATGCAAACCAGTGCACAGGGCTGTCAAGAGTCCAGCTTGTAATAGAGATGTGCATGGCTAACTATGAAGCCATTTAACTGCATAACTCAGTAGAGGCAGTACACCATGGCTGAGGGGACTTAGTTCTCTATTGCTCTGCATTTTGCATAGTAATTTACTCTGGCATGTAGTGAGTGTAAATCCTTTCCTTTCCATTTTATGCTCAGTTTACACCAGGGTAAACTAGTGTAAACTCAGTTTACACCAGGGTATGGCATACACTCATACAAGCTACAGAGCAATGTAGAATCAGACAGGGGCACCTGATATGCTGACTAAGAAAGTGCTATTTTTATTTCATTAACTTTCTTAGCATGTTATATCTGTTTTATTTCTCTTTCATAACGTAGAGGATCTGAAGGTAGGTCAGAGGCCAGTGATCTTGTCTCAGGTCGTAAAGTCTCTTTGCCACCTCCTGGCAATGCCCAGGAAAAAGAGTGGGGTAGCTACAGCCTCTATTTCCACTTGCATTATTATATATTTAAATAAGTAATCTCAGAGGAATTGTATCAAAGTATCATAGTGCTTAGGGTTGGAAGGGACCTAAACAGATTGTCAGGTCTGAGCCCCTGCCCCAGGCAGGAACAAGTGCTGTGGTCATAACACCCCAGCCAAATATCTATCCAGCCTCCTCTTGAAGACCCCCAAGGTAGGAGAGAGCACCACATCCCTTGGGAGTCCATGAAGTAATGCCTCCTGATATCCAGCCTGAAACTTCTTTCTAACAATTTGTGGCCATTATTCCTAATAACCCCTGGGGGTGCCCGGAGGGAATGCAGTCTTACCCAATTTCTTCTGGCCTCCCCTGGTCAGTTTGTAAATGGCCATCAGATCCCTTCTCAGCCTTCTCTTGTGGAGGCTGAATAGATTTAGGCCCTTTAACCTCTCTTCGTAGGGCCTGACCTGCTGCCCCTTGACCCTCCTCTGGACCCTCTCAATGCTAGCCACATCCCTCTTGAAGTGTGGCGCCCAGAACTGGACGCAGTACTCCAACTGTGGCCTGACCAACGCCACATAGAGGGGAAGGATCACCTCCCTGGACCTGCCTGTGATGCACCTGTAGATGCACGACAAGGTGCGGTTAGCCTTACTGACTGCTTCCTTGCATCAGCAGCTCATGTTCATCCTGGAGTCAGCAATGACTCCCAAGATCCCTTTCTGCCTCTGTGTTGACAAGAAGGGAGTTCCCTAGCCTATAGGTGTGTTGCTGGTTCCTTCTCCCTAGATGCAGCACCTTGCACTTGTCTGTGTTGAATTCCATCCTATTCTCATTGGCCCACCTTGCAACCTGTCTAGATCTAGCTGGATTCTGTCCCTCCCCTCCAGTGTGCCCACCTCGCCCAACATCTTAGTGTTGTCAGCAGATTTGGACAGTGTGCTTACCACATCCACATCCACATCCAGATCGCTGATAAAGATGTTGAATAGTACAGGGCCCAGGACCGAGCCCTGGGGAACTCCACTGCTCACAACCCTCCAGGTCAAAAACAGCTTGTCCACCACCACTCTCTGGGTGCGATCATCTAGCCAGTTTGCCACCCACCTGATTATGTAGGCATCAATGCCACAGTCCTGTAGTTTTTTTGAGAAAATGTGTGAGAAACAGTGTCGCAGGCCTTCTTAAAGTCCAGGAAGTCCAGGAACCTCAACGCCCTTGTCCACGGACTTCGTGACCTGATCATAAAAGGAAACCAGGTTAGTCAGGCAGGATCTGCCCTCAGTGAACCCGTGTTGGTTGCCCCTGAGCATTACCTCCACTGCTGGGCCCTTGCGGATGTGTTCCTTGATAATTTTCTCAAAGGTCTTCCCAAGGACCGAGGTGAGACTGACTGGGTCCTCGTTCCTCCCTTTCTTGTAAATGGGGACCACGTTGGCCCTTTTCCAATCCTCTGGTACCTGCCCAGAACCCCACGAGCGCTGATACAGTTGTGCCACGGGTACTGCTATGACCCCTGCCAATTCCCTCAGCACCTTCAGGTGAAGAGCATCTGGACCTGCTGATTTAAATATGTCCAGCCCCTCCAAAAGTTCCCAAACCAGGTTGTCCCTGACCCTAGGCATGGCGGTGCCTCCCCCAGGTCCGTCCGTAATCTTAGTGGGGGAGATGTCCCGGTCCCTGTTCAGACATGGAGACAAAGAATTCGTTAAAGAGGTCAGCTTTTTCATTTGCTGCAATCACTGGATTGCCAAGCCTGTCCTGTAGGGTCCCTGTTACCTGGTGCCTTCTTCTTGCTCCTTGTGTATTTGAAAAAGGACTTTTTGTTATCCCTAATTCTGGCCGCTAGCCCTAGCTCCATCTCTGCTGTGGCCTTCCTAACAGCCTTCCTGCAGTCATGAGTAACGGAGGTGTAATTTTCCTTGGTGATAGCCCCTTGGTATCAACTGCTTGTACACCTCCTTTTTTGGCCTCAGGCATTCCTGGATGCCTCTGCTGAGCCATGGGGTTTTTTTAGCACTCCTGCCCCCCTTGGTGCACAATGGGACTGACTCCCTTTGGGGTCGGAGGATTGTCTCCTTGAGGAGGAACCACCCATCTTGGTCTCCCATCTCATTGAAGCTCCAAGACCCCAATGCCTCTCCTACTAACCTTCTTAGCTCACTGAAGTCAGTCGTCCTGAAGTCAAGGACTGTTGCCTTACTGCTTGTTTTCATCGCCCTGCACTGGATAGTAAATTCCAGCAGGCGATGATCACTGTCAATCAGGTGGTTGAGTACCTGCAGACTGCCTACCAGGTTGTTGCCTGTGGCAAGGACCAAGTCCAGCAAGGCATTTCTGCTGGTGGGACTATGTACCTCCTGGGTTAGGTGGAGGTCCTGTATCCTGGCTAGGAACCTACGTGAACGGTTGGACCTGGCTGACTGCTCCTCCCAGCAGATGTTGGGTAGTTTAGGCCACCCATGACAACCACATCCCTTGACTGTACAGACTCCATGAGCTGACCTGAGAATTCCAGGTCCAGCTCGTCCCCCTGGTGAGGTGATCCGTAGTAGACGTCCACTATCAAGTCCCTTTCCCCACGACCCCCTTGCATTCTTACCCAAAGCGCCTCAGTTTGCCCCTCCTCTGATCCCATCCTGATCATCAAAGATGTGTATTGCTCTTTGATGTACAGCGCTCCACCCCCAACATTTTTCCCTGTTCTGTCTTGCCTGTACAGCCTGTAATCCTCAATGTTCACTGCCCAGTCGTGGGTAGAATCCCACCAGGTCTCCGTGAGCCCCACTAGGTCTGGGTTTTTGCTAGCTACCAGGAGGGCAAGTTCCTCCTGCTTCTTCCCCATGCTTCGAGCATTTGTGTAGAGGCATTTGAGGCTGCCTGTGGGTGTATGTGCCCCACCCTCTTGTGCCTAAGCCGGCCCTGGCCCCTGTCACTTGCCTGGGTCACCTGGCTTGGCTGCAGAGTGTCCTCTTGTTCCTTTACATCCCCATCCCCTGGCGAATCTAGTTTAAAGCTCACTGTATGAGATCAGCCAGCCTGGAAGAAAAAACAAACTTACTTTTCAGGGTGAGATGAAGCCTGTCCCATCCAAGCATGTCCTCTGTGCAGAAATGTGGGTCATGGTCCAAGAACCCAAGGCCCGCCTGGTAACACCAGCTCTGAAGCTGCTGGTTGACCTCGCCAATGCATGCCTCATGGTGCTGTCTGCATCTGCTCACTGGGAGAATAGAAGAGAAAACCACCTGCACCCTGAACTTGGCCCTCAGAGCCTTGTAGCCTCTCATGACACAATCTGGGCTGCTCCTGGCCACATCATTCATTCCCACATGGATGAGGACCATGGGGTATTGATCAGAGGAACAGTTCCTGGATGTGAGGATCCAGCTTGGAGTCTGGGCACACATGTAGGCTTGAACTTGCAATTCTTTGGTCCCAGAGTCAGCATGCACACCCTTCAGCCAAATGGCCAGGACAAGCATAAGGTCTTTAAAAGCGTGGTTGCTGTCTGGAGCTGGGCACACACCCAGCCTTGAACTCTCAATCTTTTAGACCAAGATTGAGCACAAACTACTAAGGCAGCTAGCAAGATTAGCATCCAGGGCTTTCCCATGAACACAGTGACCACTTCCACTCCTACAAGCTCTGCTTTTTTTTTTCTCCCCCCTGTCACTTCATACTCACCCCTACTTGACCCAGCCAGGACTCAAAGTGTGCTCTCTTGCATGGTGGCAGAAACTCTGCTACTCAGCCACCAACCACTGCTAGGACAACAACACCATTGTGGTGTTACTTGGGTGGGTGTTTAAATGTTAAGGAGAGTACCAAAAACAAAATATACTTCCTTGAAGGGGAATGTTGTGATTATTTTGCCTGAAACAGCTGTTCCTGTGAGTGCATCTCTGTGCTTGTGTGTGTGCACAAGTGTGAAATATAATTTCAGAAATTTTGTCTATCAAAACCATGGTATGCAATAGCGAGAAACTGAAGTTCCTGATCATGAAGATGGCTAAAAGAAAAGATTTATATGCAGGCGATATTTCAAGAAGTAAGATTATTGAGCCCGGAAAGGAAAACGCAACTTGAAGGAGATGTTTAAGGTTACTGGGAAAACTGATCTGTTCCTTCCTTTCCTGTCCAGTAGTACAACAAGACTAGATTACTCAGTGAAAGGAAAAGGGAGTACATTTAGCCCTATACAAACAAATACTTTTTCATTCCACCCATAGGCAGGCAGTGGAGCTCACAGCCACAGGCTGTCACAGACTGGAGTAAAGAGCTGTTCGGACAAAAAAAAAAAGGCTGGAGACATACAAACTCTGCATTGTGCAGTCTAAGATGTGAAATTGTGTGTTTCAGGTCAGGTCATATGGCAGTCATCTGAAAGACGCAAGAAGGAATTTTCACACAGCATAGGCAACGCAGAACAAATGTGTATATGGATTATGGGCTGGGCTCTCATTTCTTCTATTTTGCTTTGGCTGTGTAAAGCCCTCTTAAGTATTTGCAGTTTATACCACTGTCAAGGCCATTTATATTGCTGGAAAGAGATAAAGGGACCTTCATAGATTTCATAGACATTAGGGCTGGAAGGGACCTCAGAAGATCATTGAGTCCAGCCCCCTGCCCAAGGGGTAGGAAGTCAACTAGGGTCAAAGGATCCCAGCAAGACAGACATCCAAATGTTTTTTAAAAGAGTCCAGAGTAGGTGCTTGCACCTCTGGTGGAAGTCTATTCCAGGCCTTGGGGGCTCACACAGTAAAGAAGTTTTTCCTTAAGTCCAGCCTAAGACTGTCTTCGAGGAGTTTATGACTGCTTTACGTTGTCGGCCCTTGGGGTGCTCTAGTGAACAGGTTCCCCCAGATCCTGATGTATACCCCTTATATACTTATAAGCAGCCACCAGGCCCCCCCTGAGCCTGCACTTTTCCAGGCTGAAGAGTCCAATGGCTCTCAGCCTTTCATCATAAGGCCCATTCTCTTGCCCTCTGATCATGCACGTGGCTCTCCTGTGGACTCTCTCAAGCTTCTTGACATCCTTCTTGAATTGTGGAGCCCAGAATTGGATGCAGTAGTCCAGCTGCGACCTCACCAAGGCTGAGTACAGTGGGAGGATGACATCCTGAGATTTGCTTGAGAAGCATCTATGGATGCAAGCTAGAGTTTTGTTTGCTTTCCAGCTGCAACATCACATTGGTGACTCATGTTCATTGGTGGCTCTTATGGTAAAAGAGAATCAGGGTCTTTGTGTTTCATCTTCACCTTCCTCTAAAGCAGAGGTGTCAGACTCACCTGTGGCCCCAGGCCAGATCTGGACTGCAGAGTTTCTCATTGGTCTGATCCAGTCCGGGGAGCAGGGGTGGCTGCTGTGGTGTGGAGTTACCATGACAGTGAGTCCAGTGATGAGGGATCTGGCAGCAGTGGTGAGGGGTCTGGCGACAGCAGTGAGTCTGGGGGAAAGGGACAGGAGGTGGGAGTAGTGAGCCAAGCTCACCACCAACGGTAACGGCTGGTGGGGCCAAAGGGCCCAGAATTTCAGGGCAAGCAACACCCCCAACTTCCACTGGTAGCCTGGTGGGCCTGATAGGCTCTGTGAACCAAGTTCAGCCGATGGGCCATATGCTTGACACCCCTGCTCTAAAATGTCATGTATTTAAAGATTCATAGATGTTAATGCTAGAAGGGCCTATTAGATCATGTTTTTCTGAGCTCAAAAACACTAGATGCCCAAAGTGGGCCTGAAACTCACCATCCTGACTGAGGGGTTCCTGTTGTCCCAGCAAGTGGGCTAGACTCATAAGTAGTGAGCATGGTGGGACCCAGGATCCTGGGCTTGACAAATCATTGGGATGGCTCAGGCTACACCTACATCCTTTTGGGTTACAGCATTGTTGGAATGACTGTTTTGTTGAAGTCATTGTAGAAGAGGGAGTTTGGGGTCTGCATTTTAGGCTGACAGCAGCAGGTCCTCTGCTGGTAGAAATTGTCAGAGATTCTTTCACTTCCACTGAGGGCTTCACTTTGCATGAGCTGAGGATATGGCCAGAGTCTTTAACAGTTACATAAATAGGTAACAGCTTGAGTCAGTGAGAAAACCCCACCCTTTTCCTGCAGTTTTGCCTAGAGAGGCTATGTCACTGTGATGCTTTATCACAACTACAAGTGAAACATGAGAAAACAAGGTGATCTGGCTTGCATTTGTGGGGAGGGTGAGCATGTGTTAGAAGGTTGGTATTTTTAATTAATTTGTTTAAGCAAAAAGAAATGAATCAGACCTGAATTTTATTTTCATGGGTTTAACTATGGTTATCTTATGAGTGGTTTGACTGGAAATGGCAATGTGCACACTGTCCCAATAGTCTTACTGTTCTCTATACTGTATTGAAATTGAAACAGTCTTGTGAGTATGTCTGTTGACTTTGACTAATCAATAGCCTGACATTTCACCAAAGCTGGTTTTTATAGACACCTGTGGTCTACTGTGTTGTTTAGAGCCTGGCTGATTTCACAGAATAATTTAATTTGCAACAGAATGGACATGACAAGGCTAGGAAGGATAAGAGGATGGCTTGGCCCTGAAAGATAAGTGTTGTGTTCAGGGGTTGTGTGTGTGAAAAATGGGTCACTTGCAGCAATTCTAGTGTCCTTGTGTATAGTGTCTTTTCATGCCAGGATATCCCAGGCACCTGTCAAAAATGGTGGTGAGTTATGAATACTCAACCATTACCTACAGACACTGGCTAATTCTCCCTAAGTCTTGTTTAATTTTTTTATAGTAACCAGGATCCTATAATCTTAGTACTACAGTTGGTTAATTACAATAAAGCCCTGATCCAAGAACATCATCAAGCACACCATCAAGCTCATGAGCAATCCCAAAGATACCATCAGGGCTACCTCTGGCTACTCCTTACAGAAAGGCAGATGCATAAATGCTTCTCTGCATCAGGGTCTAAATTTGTACACTGGGCCATGTTACCCTTCTAGCTGAGTGTTGATGAAACCCTGATGCATATTGTGAGAGAAAATGCATTCAGTAGCTCTAAGCCTTTTCGGATAGCGTGGAATATAAATCTAAATAATAACAACTGTTGCAAAAGTTGTTTTTACCTTTATTAAAGTCCAGTTGAAGCTGGCAGTTAGGAGAGGCCCAGGATGGGAATTAATTACTCTTTGGACTGAGTGACATTGCTGGGACTCAGTAGATCAGTAATAATGCTTAGTGCTTTTCAAACATTCATCCAGACCCCCCTGAGTTAGTTTATACAGACTAGAGAAGCCAGGTTGCAGAATAAGGCTCCTTCTGGCTTCTTGTTGGGACATGAAAGTGTTCCAGAGATCAGCACACATCATTGTAAATGTAGACAAAGAAGAAATGATATATAGCGACAGTACCCTCTGCCCTCTGGGCATAGCAATCTCATTGCTTTTCTGCTGGCCTGAGATAATCTGCCATTAATCTACCCCATGAAGCACAGGATATCAAATAACCTGAGAGCCATCGTGCAGGCACCTTCCCAGTTCCATGTCCTCATGGAAATAAAGGAAATAAAGTTTGCAATAAATAGTCTCCATCAGAACTTAAGGCATTATTTTCCTGGGGGCAGCAAAACCTGCTTCTCCCAGCAGTTTCTTTCTTTCTCACCAGCTACATCCCTGGAGGTCTCCGTTTGGCTCTGGATCTGGGGCTTCCCCTTCCTGACTGGCAAGAGATTTAATTTCTTTCCTCAGGAGGACAGCCAGAAAAGCCAGACATACAACTCTGCTGCCCTGGGCAACCCAGCAAACTTCCAGCTCTGCCAGCCCGCAGTCTGACTTGCTTGCACAGGCACTTTCCGAACATTTTGCTACCCACACATGTCCATCCATTTTATTGCCTGTAGAATAAAAGTTGTCTCTCTTGCCTCCTCTTTGTGTTCTGCTCTACACTGCTTCAGTTGGAGGGCTCTTCTCCTGTGATAAGTAGCTACAGCACTTTCCTAGAGGTGATTCAGGTACTCTGCAGATTTTCCACTGAAAGGTTTAACCCCTTTCTGTGTCAAGCTGAGCCTGGAGTTGCATACATCTGGTTACAGTGATTACCTCCATCTGTCTGTGCTCTGGCTAGCTCTGGCTTTCAGCCTCCCTTTTCTTCAGGAGCCAACCCCCTCAGAAATAACTGCTGCTGTGGCAGGTGGGTAAAGTTCTATTTATTTCCAATGGTCTAATATTGGAACTGCAACTATTTTCTGGACAGCTAGAAATGCACACGTTAGAGTGCTGTATGTAAGAAAAAGCACCCAATGCCTAGCCTGCAAGGGAGCCCATGCCCTCCAAAGGCAAGAGAAGAGAGGGATCTACAATGTGTTTCCTTCTTTGGATGGCAGCTCGCCAAGTTAAGCACGTTAGAAGTGATAAAAACGTCTCTGTGGAACCCGTAAACTGGGGCATACGGGTTTCCTCTTCAGACCTGTATGCGTCTTGCAGCCCTTTTGAACTGACCTGAAGTGCAGCAACATATAAGGTGGAAGTGCCTCTTATGAGTGTGGTTAATTGTAAACAGCTTGAGGTGAAAAGGGGGAGCCTGAAAAAAACGAAACAGAACGCTGCTTTCTGTTACGAGAGATTAACATTATTTCTTCTGTGGCCTTGCTTTCTTTACACAGCTGCGTAACGGGCTGCAGTAGCAAGAGATAGGAGAAATAACATTTTAACACAGAAGTGCCACGTGCTCTGTAGAATGTATTCACATGCATGCACCTAGACTGTGCATTTGCACACATGGCAGAGCCACTGTCTTGGCAAGCATCAGGAACTGAACCACCAAATCCCAGAGCTAAAAATATGACTTGTGCAAGCTCAAGCTGAAAGTCCAGACTGATGGGGGAGCATGGGGCCAGGAAAGGGATGTGTAGACATTTTACGCCAAACCCATGTTGTAGACTAGTGATTCTCAGCTAGGGTGTTGTGGCACTGAGGGGCGCCTTGAGATCCTTTTGGGAGTGCTGCAAGGTGCAGTGCAATGCTAGCACTAAGTGTGCTAACATGATTCACAAGATGAACACAGAGATTTCAGATTTCAAATCAGAATTCATAACGTTAAAAAAATTCAGTTGGGCTTTTTCTGAGTTCTTTGCAACAGAAAAATTGCTCTAGTGTTTTTTACAAACACACACACACCCGGGGTGAATGCTCTGACCTCTTCCTCACTACACTGGCTGCACTGTTAATAGTCTGTATGCCAAATCCTGAAGTCTTGATTCATTTTTTTTCCTGTCTTTACTCAGACAAATTCCCACTGAAGTCCACAGAAGTCTTGCTTGAGGGTAATTTGCTTTGGCTTTTCATTAAAATCACAAGCATTACAGGATTCTTTGATAACTGAGACCAAAGCAAGAAAACAGTTAACTGTTGGAGCTGGGAGAAGCTGCTGAATGTTTAAACCAACAGCCAAATCCATTGGTTTACACCAACAAAACAAAACAAGTCTTGTCATTAAACTGGTCAGTCATGGGTTGGCAAAGTAGTTAGCAGTGGTGGGTGTGTGGCTTTCATTAGAAAATCCACAACCAAGCAACATGTCTCGTGTTTCATTTCAAACCAGATATCTAGCCTGAGGCTTGTTGTCTCAACAGCTTTTGGAAGATATCGACTAGTTGGGCCAATGGACATGGTGGGAAAAGTGGTCATAAGTGTGTGTTTGAGGCCAGGATGGATTATTTACTTAAGATCCCACAATCCATCTGAGTGGACCTGCCAAGAGCAGAGGAGATGCCATATTGTAAGAATCTGTCCTTTAGTTCATCATCTTCATGAATGATTTGGATGATGGGATCAAGTCCACACTTAACAAACTTGCTGAGGATACCAATTTGGGTGAAACTGCAGACACTCTGGAGCAGGGGTGGGCAAAATACCGCCCACAAGCCAGAACCAGCCCACAGAGGGATTTGAAACAGCCTGTGGCGAGTCCCTCAGTCCTGACTGGTCCAAGCACCATCTGGCCTGTGGCACGTGTTCTGCTACCTGCAGGCATTCAGCAGGGTTGAGGCAGCTCTGCTGCTGGACTCCATTTCTAGGCAGTAGCGGCTCCTTCTGGCTGCCAACCCTGACCCTTGCCCCCATAGAAACTGGTGGGGACCTGCGCAGCCAACCCCAACCCCAGCCCACCCCCACCCCCTCCAGACTGGGCCACCCACAATGAGCAGCAGCAGCAGCAGCACCCAGGCAGAAGCTGCTGCTGAGCACGGGAAAAGTGGCTGTCCCCCCTTACTGCTGCTGGGCCCTTTTTGCTGGGGCTTCTCAGACCCCACACCCAGGCTGCCCTGCAGCTCCTCTCTGCCACCATTACCATTACCATCACCACCACCACCAGTGCTGCCTCCAGCCTGCCCAGCAGGGCAGCGGTGACAGTGGAGAGGAGCCACAGGGAAGCCCAGGCAGCAAGAAAGGTGGGGCAGGCATGGGGCTGGGAATGGGGTATGAGCTTGGGTCCCAGCTCACCCACTTCAGTTGGGGTGAGTCTGGGATAGGATGGGGCTGTGTGCTCATCTGCTACTGGGCACTGGTGGCAGTGGCAGAAAGGAGCTGTAGGGCCCATGGGCTCCAGGTTTAGTGAGCTGTTGTGGTGTGGGGGAGGGGTGCTGACTAGCCCACAACAGCTCCCCAAAACTGTCTATGTGGCCCACGGGCTCAAATAATTGCCCACCTCTGCTCTGGAGGGTAGGTTTAAGATCCAGGATGACTTGGATAGACTGGAGAAATGGTCCATGATCAGTGAGATGAAATTCAGCAAGAACAAAGTACAAAGTTCTGCACTTGGGATGGAATAACTGCATGCACAAATACAGACTGGGGAATAACTGGCTAGGCTTCAGTACTGCAGAGAAGGATCTGGAGGTTACAGTAGACCATAAGCTGAATATGAGTAAACAGTGTGCTGTTGATGCAAAAAAGCCAACAGCTTCCTGGGTTGTATTAACAGGAGAGTCATTTGCAAATCAAGGGAAGTGATTCTTCTGCTCTGTTCAGCACTGGTGATGCCTCACCTGGAGTACTGTTCAGTTTTGAGCCCCATACTTCAAGAAGGATATTGGCAGTTTGGAAAGAGTCCAGCACAGGATAACAAAAATGATCAGGGGCCTGGGAGGCAAAATTTATGAGGAAGGGCTGAAAGAACTGGAGCTATTTAGTCTGGAGAGGGGGGGATGTGATAATAGTCTTCAAATACTTGACATGATTATAGAGAGGGTGGAGATTTCTCTGTGGCTTTAGGGGGAAGGACAGGGGACACTGGCCCCAAGCTGCAGCAGTGGAAATTTAGGTTGGAGGCTGGGAGGATGGTCAGGCAATGAACAGGCTACTTTGAGAAGCTGCAGAATCTCCATTCTTGGAAACTTCCTAAATTAGGTTAGATAGATATTTGGCAGGGATTGTTTATTCAGGGATGATCCTGCCTTAAATAGGAAGCCAGACTAGATGACTCTATGAGGTCCCTTCCAGCCCTACTTTCCTATGATCCTAAGAACTCTCAGAACATGCTGTCTGGAAGCCTCATTTTGTGCTTTTCTGATTACAAAACAATCAGGCCTCATTTTCTGTTTTGTTCCTTTTAGGGAAATTCAGTTCCAAAACTATGTTTTTGTAGCTGGTTGTAATGGGTTGAACTAAACTCTAGACGCTCTCAAAATTTGAGAGAGTTTGGGTTTAAATACACATTTTATAATAGGCCCTTCTTTCTGGAAAAGGTTGAGGCAGCAGTCTACATCCAGACACTCCTAAGCTTACGAGGTTCCTTCCAGCCCTAATGTCTATGAAATCTATGAAACTTTGGGAAAGATCTGTCTTAGTCTTGACCTGTAGGGTATGGGCCCATATCTTGTTTCTAACAGGAATTTTATAGGACTTGTTAAGCCTATGACTGTGTCACTGCATTTCCATGAATGGTAGTTAGCATCTGATTGAGTTAAATTCTTCTTCTGGCCCAGTTCAGCCTTCTACATCTGGGGAGCGGATGAAGATAGACAAGGTGCTTTACTTAAAGGAACAAGTTCACACCATTCCCCACCCACCTGGATCAAATAATTACAAAGGTTGCAATGGCACTACACTGACATGTTTAGTCCTTATAGGTGTGGAAGTTAGACTTGCACTTGCAACCACTATGTCAAACATGGGGTGTTGCTAGCAGGGACCTAGAATGGTTTCCACAGATTTGGATTTTTTTCTTTTAAGAACTATACTAGTCTTAAATGTATTGCCCTCTTTCTTCCTTTCTGCACAGCAGATCAGTGAACCATGAATTCATGCCCACATTGGCATCAGTGATGAGTCTTTTCTATGGGACTCCTGTTAACATTCTGTCTCCAACTTGAACTAATTTCTCTACCAGTGACAGTCACTCCTCTCTGGATTGGCCAGCACTGATTTTTGTCTCTGAAGCTTCAGAAAGATACTTCTGAAGAGCGAATTCTTTACCTCTGAAATGCACACATTTCACTAGGTGTTATGTGCTGCTATTGCAAACTCCCTGGGGCAATGGGTGGTCTTTCTATTAAAGTACTGTACAGGATATAGTCCAGTGAAGCACTAATTTCTTTTTACTTTAAGCATTATCACAATACTAATAAAAGCATATTTTATTCCCAGAAAAGGATCTTCCTGGATCAAGCAATCTGCCATCCTTCCTATTTACAATCCATGCCAGGAAAACACTGCCAGACTCTCACTATGCTTTTAAGTCACACAGTATAAACATTTCATTCCAGTGAAACGTGGCTTCATTTGGGTTTATTTTGCCCCTCTCCTTTACAGTTGTGGATAAGCACTCTTGTTTCAATGACAAAGCAAGTGCCTTGTGTTTCTTACTTTTCCCCACTGTGATTGTATTAACCCTTGGTACATTGTGAGGGTCACAACCCAAGGTGGACACATTTTGGTGGAAATTTTATGGAACTATCAGCAGCAAATCACTGCATGGTAGATAACCTGGGCCAGTGCCAAAGACACGGTTATGGCTAACACCAAACTTCACAGTTCTAGGTAAATAAACATCCACTAACATATTTTCATTGCTTTTGTCTGGGCTGTTTAAGTGAGCATCATAATCTCATTTTATGGAAGGGAACATTAAGACACAGAAGTTCAGAGCAACATTTTCTAACATGCCCACTGGTTTGGGATACTTCCATTATGTGTGTCCATCTTAAGATGTGCAAATGTCTGCTTTGCCAAAGGCTGTGCACATCTGTGGCTGCTTTGGATTTCAGCTAGAATTGTAGATGCTCAGTACTTCTTAATTATCAGACCCAGGTATCTTGGACACCTGGAATTTGAGGTACCCAGAATTAATGGCCAGTTTGACAAATGTTGATTTAAATGAGTTGCAGGCAGTATTGATGGTAAGGAACTTGGAGGTTCTTGGCACTCAGTCCTGTGCTCAGCCAGAAGCCTAACTCCCCAGTGTCCCAGAAGCATGTGGCCACCATTCAGACGCATGCACCAGCCCTTAAAAGATCTGAAACTCCTTTTTTCTATTTCTTATTTGAAAGTGACTTTATAGCCTGTTTCTTTCAGGCAAGCAGAAAATAAGAGAATGCAGAAAACAACACGTGATTCAGTTTGCTGTAGAGCAGCTTAGTTTACAGGAACTGGCTACTCAGTACAGTACATGCTGTGAAATAACAATTCTAACTTGGCACATATTGGAAGGAAAGAAGTGACTAAGCAATACAATTGATTAATACTGGTAGCCATTTACAGCAGGTACGGGAAGCTTCCATGCACACTGTATGTATGGGTTAGTGAATTGTCACCGGAGAAGTACAAACCTTTCAGGGCACAGTGTGGACCTCCTTTCAGAGCCCTCAGGGCCAGCTGTGAATAAGGGAAGAACCCAAAGCTGGTGGTACTTGCCCTTGGGACACACCACAGTCTGGGCTGCCTCTGGGTAAAGGAGGTGCTGTGCAGGGCTGGATCACAGTGCAAGGGATGCAAAGGAGAGACAGCAGTCATGGCCTGGAGCAGCTGGCATGGGGATACCTACATAAGGTAGGTGTTTACTGGGACAAGGAAGGACATTGACAAGGGCTCATTAGCATCATGAAACAGTAGTGATAGCATGCTATTAGATAGAGAGCAATGGTGAGGTTCATGATGGCAAAAGATACAGTACATGGGTCTGAATGCTGAATTGTAGCATTGCTAAAGAAGATAAGGCTCAGATTTCAAAAGTGCTGAGCACTGACTGTTGCCACTGAAGTCAACAGGATGTGAGGATACTCTCTAGCTTGGGCCTTTTGGGGTACCTCCTAGAAAAATAACTGTGCCTCTCAGTACAGGCAGATGCATTCACCAGAGAACAGGGTGCACTTTGCTTTGTGTTCAGATGGCCAAATCACAGAGGAAGTTCTTACTTTCTCTACCCCTTCCCACTACATATATTATTGGCAAGCCCCAGTCGGAGACTAAGAGCCTTCCACAATGCTCCCCTCATGCAACAGGCCATAAGCTTCTTTTCTTATCTCAGGCCATCTCATGTAGCAGCTCAGTAGCCTTTTACTCCCTCTCTATCCCCTTTTTTGGTAAGCTGGTTGTTAGGCCCAATGACCATGTCACCTCTCCCAAACAAGGCCTTGGTAGCAGAGCGGAGGAGAGAAATTTGCTTCCTGCCTTCATCGGTTCCTGCCCCCTGGCTGTTGCTTCAAGGAACTGCAGGACAGCTCCCTCACAGATAGTCATTCTTACGTAGTCAATACAATACCTAAGCTCCCTGGGAAATTCAGATATGATTTGCCTGTCTGAAGTAGCCAACAGCGTAAAGTGCCATCAGGGAAAAGCGGCCACTACCCTTGATGGTGATAGTGTGTCACTGTCCCATGACTGGTCATGGGGAAAAGTGAGCAACTTTGGAAGTCACAGGGCAAATTACGGACTGATGGGAGCAGGGAGCACTGGTTACTCCAAGGACAGAGGATGTGTCCTGTTGGGTGGGTGTCAGCCTCAGCAGTGTTGAGAGAGATCTGATATAGAAAGGGAAATAAAGCCTGTTATAAATAGAAGGGGCTAAATCATTGGATGTTTTGTGGTCTGGGACCTATGTCCAAACCAGGGCTGGAAGAACAGCACTTGGCAGGAAGGGTAAGTAACGGGGTGAAGCCAGAGGTGATTGTGTGAGTTTAGGAAAAACTTGTAGAGTAGAGGGTATTACAGAAATGTTCTCTATATGCTTTCTGTCTAGCGGTTGTGCACATCACAAAGGGGCCTGAACACCTTCAGACCGCTTAGGAAGGTGGCAGAAGGAAAGCACCCCTAGAAAATACAGTCTTACTATGAGGGAATTAAAATATTGTTTGTCAAGCTGTCACAGATTTAAATTACTTGGCAACATCCCTTTAACTGAAAAACTGAGCAGAGCATCAGAAGGGAGCAAATGGTAGTCTAGGGGAAGTCCTTTCGTGTGGGGGCCTAGCGTACATTTTTAGGTTCTAGTGTAAGAATTTCCCTTTCTAGTAAATATCTCAGGCAAGCTAAAATTTCCTGAAGGCATACTGATATTTAAGAGACTGTTGGGGACGAGGAAATGCTGACCAGAAATTTGCTTTGTAATTAAGACATTCCTCTTTGTTCTGGACTGTAATGATAGCACACACAGCTGAATCTCCACTGGTTCATACCTCACAAACCATATGCAGCTTGTGCAGAGTATACATTTTTGCTACTGGGGAAGGGTAGTTGTTAACTCAGCTTAAAGGCGGGAAAACTAATTAACTCTTTTCTGATAGCCAAAAGAGCCACTATGAAAGTATTGCTTATGTTACCAGGTGTTTGCAAAACTCTCAAAGCTTCTGATGGTAAGTGAGGAAATCATTATTTTAAAGGTTTGTGTTGGTTTTTAGTTTTTAAATTTGATACAATATTAAAACTATTGTGATCAATGTGGATAAATTCCTAAAAGTTTTTATCCATTATTCTAGAGGCTAAAGCAAACTTCAGTATAAGGGAACAATAAAGAGAACTCCAGTCAGGTGGGAATGATTCAAGAATCCCTCTTCTTATGGGCTGTGGCCTTATTTGCCACAGATCTAGCCCTATTGAACATTATTTGGCTGCTAACTGACTTGCCTTTCCTTAGAGACAGTTTATGTTGCTGAAAGTTATATGCTGTTAGCTGTGTCTCTGCTGAATAAAAATTAAGGCATTTCCAAGCACACCAAGGTCTGTTTTGCTTGATAGTAAGCTTTGCCATTTTTGTTTTGCTGGAGAGTGTGCGCTTAAGGACTGTGTTACTTAAAGGAGTAAGTCCTAGACTAAATCTAAAACTACTTGGATGACCCTTGACCGCAGTTGATTTTTGGGGGAAGACAGGGTGTTAGGATTCTGTTCACAGTTTGTGGTTTAACATAATGCTATCTAATCAAGACCTCAGACATTTCTCAATCTCTCAAGGAGTCTCTTAAAGAACGCTACTTTAACTGCTGGCTATTTCTCTCTTTTGCTTTCCTCCCACTAGTCTGCTGCATAGAGCTAAGCTAGCATAGCTGTCTGTAAGTTTAAAAAAAACCTTAATTATGCTAAATCATTGTGCTAAATCACTGTCTGTTAAACTGCTGCTCTGAAATGTCTTGTGGGTCTCATGGAAATAGCAGATGTTAAAACTCAGCAGCAGAGAGGAAGGCTTAACTTCTAGAGGAAAACCCACAATACATCAAAACAATGAGGTCCAATCTTGGCTTCAAATTTTGTCGTTGCTTCTTTAACACCAGTTACCAAATCTGCAGCAGCATACATGTAGTTCTGCAAGCTTTAAAAATATATTTTTTTGCTAGTAAAATACTCTAGCAAGTGTTCTTATCCCTACCTGGGAAGTATATCAAGAATGAGACCCTGATGCTTACCTCCAGCTAAAGCAATAGCTGCTTTAGTCCAGGTAGCAGGACTGGACTTTTGGAGCCTGAGATTCCATATAGTTTCATAGTTAGTAGGGTTGGAAGGGACCTGAGCAGATCATCAAGTCCGACCCCCTGCCATGGCAGGAAAAAGTATGCTAAACCTTAGGCAGGCATAGTATGCCCAAAACCCAGACTTCCTTGTAAAGAAAATTGAAGCTGTCTTCTCTCTTTAAGCCTGTTAGTGGTTCCTTCTGATCTCCTATAGAGAAGCTAGAGACTGCTATTTTTGATGTCTCTTAATAAAAAATAAGGATGTCAGTCTGGCCTTTTTTTAGAGGTCTGATAGTCACTGACTGTGTGTGCAGTGCCCAGCTATCTCACACAAACTAAGTATTCTGGGGAATACAGAAATAAATGGCCAAGGAGGAAATAAGGGTAGGACATCTTTCCCTTTGGAAACTGGAAAAGGTGATCATCAGTACGCTGCGAAGTACATGTAAACCCACTTGTACCACACAGCTACCCTCATTCTCAACCTCCACTTCATCCATGCAGAGCACAATCAAGCCTTGTTTGTATTCAGTCTCCTTGTGGAAACTTCCAGAAAAAGTTCTTGCTCTACCATGGCGATTAGGTGTGTTAACAGGCAGAGGCCCAGGGTGATTTCTAGCAATAAGCCTCTCTCATTGGGTAGAGTACACTTCATTGTGCAGTGTGGTTTACAGAGCAACTTCAACTTCTGGTATGCATTTTGCTTAACAAAGCCTGGAGTACCCTGGCTTGTAAGTCTTTCTGTTTTTCATCACTGTGTCTTGAAAAGAGAAGCCTTGTGTAGTAGTCACAGAGCTGTTTCAAAGTTGAGTGCTGGTATGAAAACTCACAAGCCAAAGTGCAGTTTTAGCTGGAGGTTATGAACCTGATTGGGTGAGAGAGTGTGGATGCAATTCTCACAACAAACTAGGAACCTGGGGCAGACTTCCCTATAATGTGAGCTGCAGCTTGTAAGATATAAGGACTTCAGCTGTTTGACTCATTAGTGACACATGGCACCTGGTTCAGATTGGTTGTATGTTAATCTGGCTGAGTCATCTCTGGGGACTGAACCTAGGATTTATGGATCTAAAAACCACATGTCTCTAATACATGAAGTGAAGGAGCAAATCTGAGAGTTGAGAGACAGAATCACATCCTCTGTATACAGGACATCTGATTGAGTTGCTCTTTTATCAGCTGTCAGTATGGAAAAGTAGGTCTACATATGTAAGTACATGCTTGGTTTGGGGCAGCAGCTTTTTGTGTGAATGTTTTGCCCGTGCAACACAACTGGTAGCTATTATCTCTTTACTGTGCAGACCTGACAGCTTGTATCCTTAAGAAACTAACACTCCAAGTGAGAATTCTTGACTTGCATATCACTGGCTCAAACCAAGCAGCCTTAGACCTATTACAGCACTTGGGTATGTTGGAGGATTCCAGGGTATAGGGTCCAGCTGAAGCAACAGCTTCAGTCCCTGGGGAAATCTGAATATTAACAGTGTTCCAGCCAAAAGCTTCACTACCACCTGAATCAAAAGAAAAAGGTGGTGCCTGTGGGATCAATATGGGAGCTGGGTTGCCCGTTGAACAGAGCGATTAGCTTGATGGAAACCTTGCCACAGAACCTTAAGGCAGGAGGCTAAATTCTCTGCTGATATAAACTATGTTGCCTCAACAGTATGGGTACATGAAGAAGTGACCATAAAGTAAATGGACAACAGTTGTGACTTTGGTAAATGCCCATGTGAATGCTTGTACCACATAAAGGGAGGTAGGTTACAAATGCATTGCATCTGTTTATGGTCAGAATTTGGTTTTTTAGATGGATCCGCTTTTGAACTGCTGGGAGGAAGATGAGGCCTGTAAAAAGGACAAAATGTTGAATAAAACACTGTATCCTACTTAGCAGGCATAACAAAGAAATAATAGAGCCCTCTGAAATAACTAAGGGGACTACACACCAAGTAACTTGGTCCAGTATGCTGCCCAACAGTTATCATGGACTCAGGGGATTGATTGATATCCATTGTTCCCAGTCCTGTTTATGGCATGGCTTTTTGTACAGTGGATAGGATGGTGATATTCCATAACTTGCATAAAGCTTTGAAATACTGAGTACCATTCACAATTGACCCTGATATGGCTGAACTAGTGTAGATGGACTTGTCTCAAAATCCTAATATATGATCCAGAAGTCTTTTGGGCTTTGGAAGTGCTCTGAAACAGCTACCTCTTGCTTCATGGATTCTGTGACCTAAGATTAAGTAAATGCAGCTTTGCAGTTGGTTGAACCGCAGATGTTTTCCAGCTGGGATGAATCTGGCATATTCAGTTGAGTACTCTGTGTCAACAGTGCCTGTAGTAACTTTCTAACTTCAGAGTTGCATTATAATGCATTTCTACAAGTCTGCACAACATATTTGACTAGTGACGTTATTTGATAAGTGCCCTCCAAAATCTGGGAAAGATGGGGGCAGGTGGAAGGAAGAGAAGTCATGAAATAAGAGGGATTGTTTCAAATTGTCTTTTTGGGTGTCTAAGGTCTCCTTTTCAAGAGTAACATGGAATGTATATGGAAACACTAATAAACAAATGTCATAACTGGATCACCTTGGCATGACTGGAGATGTTTGAACCAAGGTCTTATTCCAATTCTGCTACTTTATCAAACCACTTAAATCAATGATTCTCAGCTGGGGTACTGTGAGTGCTGGGAGATCATTTGAAGGGTACTTTGAGATGTGGGGAGATAAGGGCAGGGTCAGGTTCTTTTCTGCCTGGCTTCTCCCCAGTTCTGCCTGGCCCCTCTGCAAGAAGGCGAGCATTATAGTGGATATATTTTGGTTTCTAAATGAGGCACTCTTCAATTCACAAAAGTTATGGAGGGTGCCTTGAGTCTAAAAAATGTTGAGGACTGTTGATTTAATCTGGCCACCTCTGTTTCCTCTTCTGTATAATCCACTTAACTTACTCTGCACTTGAACTTGTCTACCTCCTCAGGGTGCTGAGAACTAACTACTTAGTATTCAGAGTGAGTTGAAGAGTGAAAGTTATTGCATGGGGGTATTAGTCTTATTTGTGAAAGTTGTATTCTGAATACAACTGCCGACTTTGGGACAAGCAGAGAAACTGGGACTTTTAATTAATGTGCAACTAGCTGATGTTCTCTTGGCTCATTAAGAGATCCAGTGTTACCTCTAAACATAACTGGAAAACAAAATATTAACTGGTCAAATGATGCACTTTTTCCTGAACAGGCTGGGCTCAGCATTCTCTTCTTTGACAGCTGACAGGTTTATTTTGGTTAACAGCCGATTAGATTTATTGTCATAATAGCAAAAATCGACTTTTGTTAGAAGGACCCCAGTTTTTTTTTGCTGCCTTTGAGAGACAGCATTGGTTGCTCATACATCCAGTAAAATTCTGTGCTCAGAGTCTTCATAGCCTTAGTTCTGGAAGGCTTGTCAAGAAAAAATGGTCTAGTCCAGGGGTGTCAGGCTCAGGCTGAGGGTCTGATCCAGCCTGCAGAGCCCCATCATCCAACCCCTGGTGCTGCTTGTGCATCGTGGAGCTGACCCACAGGCAAAGTATGGGGCATGCTGGATGGCCTCATGTGGCGTCCACTCCAGTCACTGGGATGGTGCCACATGTAGCGCCTGCTCTAGCATGCATCCCGGAGCAGTAGAGCAGCTGTCAAATGGAACAGCTATTCCATTGCTCTGGGATTGTATCACATGCAGCACAACCCCAGAGCAGCTAGAGCAGGACTGTGCTGCACATGGTGCCCACTCCAGCTGGTCCAGGACATGTGTTAGATCTGGCATGCAGGCCTGATCAATGGATTCAGTCTGGCCTGAGCAGTGGCTCTACACAACTCATCTGGCCCCTGGGGTCAGAAAAGTTTGATGCTCCTGGTTTAGTCCATAGACCAAGTTTTTTGTTTGCTTCATAATATCTCAGGACTCTTGGATATATTTTCTAGAGTCTAGAGGTGTCACTATAGAAGTACAATGAAGTATTTTAGGAGGAGGGTTTTTTAGTGATAGATGTTAGATGGGAGGAGCAAGGAGTAAAACATTCAGCACTGTAAATATACACAAGCAGACACAATTTATCAGATCAAATTTGGTCCTGCTACCAGAGGATAGAACGTATTGATGTAATCACATGCTTATGGGGCAGAACTTAGCCATCACATTAAGGTACAATTGGATGGTATTCTGTGAAGAGCTTTTGTAAAGGTCCAAGATCTTGACCCATGTCGTAACTTGGCTATGCATCCTGAGTGTAGAGCACAGCTCATGTGACTTCCTGAGCTGAACCCTTTTCATGGTGAAAAGGCAGTCTTTCTGTTTACTTGTCTCAGTGGAAAAACTTAGCTCTTGCCTGGCTTGCCAAGGAAAGAATGAATGTGCCAAAATGATAGTACAGCACATAGCTGTTTGCAAAGATGAGAAAAAGCTGGAAGCTGGGAATCATTCAGACATTGATGTGCCTTAACTGTGCATATGCTACAGACCATCATAAGACTGGAAAAAGGAGATGTGTGTTTGTTTTTTGGCTCTGCTACAGGCTATCAATGTGACCCTTGGCAAGTCACTTAATCTGTTTCTAACAGTAACTTTGAGTTCGTTTTTCATGTCCTGTCTATTTTAGATCATGGGCTTTTTAAGGTAGGCTTTCCCCTAAGGTAGGCTGTCTGTCCAGACAGCACCTGGAATGACGCATAGTGGGGTACCATCTTAGTTTGGACCTCCTAGATGCTCTTGTAAAGGAAACAAACAACTGCTCCAACTGCTTCTACAGACAGAATGTCATGGGTAGCCTGGAAGGGAAATTGGCTTCAAAGATGAGGTGAGACTCATGATCATCTGGTCTGATTCCCTGCAGAGCACAGGCCATAGAACTTCACTCGGAGATTCCTATGTTAGCTCAATTAACTGATTAGTAATACCATATTTTTCTTATACGTAACCCAACCTTCTGTGCCAAAATGAGCTGATGAAGCTTGGTGTATGTACTGTATATACGAAGACTAGATCTCCGGGACTCTGGAAATTTGGCAGTGAGGGAATGGTAGCAGCACTGGGCTCTGGGCCATGGTAATTATTGCAGCTGATGTTGTTACCGTTCCTCTGCCACCAAATTTCTGGACCCCTGGGGAGCACCTCAGTTAGCTATGGCCTCTCATTCTGGATTGGATCAGTGGCCAATCTCCATCTGGGGTTTATGTGCTTCTGTGGCGGGCACCCAGGGTCAAGCCCAGCATGTGGCCTGGACCCAGCACATTGGGTTGGTCCACAGGCCCCATCCAGTGCACAGGGCTGGCAACAGACCTGGCTTTCCAGCTGCTGCTGCTGCTGCTCAGTTCTTTTTTTTTCCTTTCATCCTGCCTTTTAAAAATAAGATGTGTATATTATATACAGGGGTATGGTATGTGTATTATGGTATTATACCAATGGTTCAGCTCTCAATACCCTTTCCAACCCATCTCCCAAGATTTTGGAAGGAATAAAAACTCCTATTAGTGTTTAGCTTGGTGCAAGACATGGGTACTAACAAGAGATTCTCCTCATTCCCATGTTATTACATTCCTGCCTAATACAAAGGTCTCCCCTGCTCCCCCTAAAGCAGGTACCAGTGACCACTCTTGGAGATGGGAAGTTAGACTTCATCTTAACTCGGTTACCAAAACCAAAGGGGTAGAGCTCTGAACAATGCCTTCATTTGAAGGGTTTCAAAGTAAAACTGCCATATTCATCTGCTTATCATCAAGGCTACAATGGCCTATTAACTGTTAGAACAGGTGTTGTATACCAACAGTCCCTCGTGCCAACTACATACTCACTGTGTCCTAAGGATTCCCAATCCTTGTTAGGTTTCATGCCCCTCTGCAGCTTTTTATACTCCTGTGCATCTCTGATTCCTTGTTATGAGTAATAAAGTAACACTTCATGTCTCTACAACCATGTTGTGAACTTTTCAACAACTTTGAAGAATTCTACAATTTCTCTTCTTTCTTTTTCCCCCCGTTTATATTTCCTCTTATCAGTTCCCTCCTCTTGCACAACCTAGTTTGAGAAACACTGTTCTAAGAAATATACTTAGAAATGGATGAAAAGAGTCTATTTTTGATACTTAAACACATATAGCTTCCTTGTTTGGGCTCCTTTCTGAGCAGGGATAAGTAAGCAAACACTGTTCTCTTTAATCTGACCACAACCAAGGGACAACGGTTAAGTGAACTGCCCATGGCCCCAGGCCAGGCTGGTAATAGAGCATGGAGCTAACCCTTTACACAAAAAAACAAATGTGTTTGAATAGACTTCGCATTTGGAAGAAGTGGGAAACAAAGCTAGAACTGACTCAGTAAATCCAAGTCTCAGTATTGGTTCCTTCAATTGGGCAGCTTATTTTTATATTGTACCCCTTCCTGTCCAGGGAAGCAACCAAGTTGTTGAGGGAGACTGAGTGTTCCACCCGCTGGATACTTACTACCTGTGTGTTATTTCCAAAACTTTCCACTCAAAATGACAGCACACTTTCTCTCCTGAGTAAATTCTGGTGTTAATCCTAAATCCCAGCTCTTATTACTATGTAGTTAAAATGCAACAGCAGTTTCCCTGGTGACCTCATACAGATTCTTCATTCTTTTAGCCCTTCTGTTCCTTTCCTTGGAAACTATTTGAACAGGGCATTAACTTCTTCCACATGAGCTGTGCATTTCTAATTCTGTTAACTGGCTGCTGTAGCTTTCATTTTCCAGATGTTATGTTTGACCCTTTCTTTAATTAACAGCCTACAATCAACCAGTTCCTACAGAACAGTTATCTCAAATGCATGAATTGTACTGTCATAACTGTGTGATGACTCCTTTTGCTCTCCAGCAGTTGCATTTTTCACCACCAAGTATCATGTCACATATCACTCTAAAACCAAGAGATTTTTTTTGTTCATTAGTACTCCCAATACCCTGGTGGTTCTAAATACCTTAGTTTAATTGGTGAGACAACACTTTTGGTACAACCACTCTTTCCTTCCAGTATGAGTGAATTTAATACATGGAAGTTGGTCAGCCATTTATAAACTGTGTGGGATGGGATTGCTTGCATTTTTTCATGTGACATTGCCTAGACTGTCATGGAAGGGAAGGCTACTGCTCTTTCCACAACTGTATCTTCCATGCCAGCAAATATCTGGACCCAGGGTTTAAACAAATAAAAAGACTTTAGGATTTACTTCTAGGAGTCACTTTAATGCCAGGCATCAACATTTTTGATTTCTTCAAAATATTCCACATTTTTAAGCTGTGGTTTCTTGGATTTCTTAAAATTCTGGTCCCACTGCTCATAGTTCAAATCAATTCTGGTGTTTTGAGGATAGGAATACCACTTTGCTAGGGTCTTCATTGGTGTTCCATTCTCTGGAATTCTATATCAGGTGCCCAAAGTGCAACACCAACTAGCAGGCTAGCCATTTGTCATGAGATTGAGGACTATAAATGCTTTGCATATAAATTTACACTTCACTCTTAATCACAATTCTATGTGGCCATGATATTTGCATAGCTTTCTATTTTCCTCTGTGGATGAACAGACATTGCCACTGCATAAACCTAAAGTTGCTCTTCATGAGCAATTTATCTTTATTGGAGCTGCTAAAGTACCTGGACAAACCCATTGTCTTTTGGCTTTAAGGTTTGCCAGCATTAAGAATATCTCTAAAGAAATATTGTTCTGCTCCAACTCTAGCCAGATGTATTGCTCCATCATTCAAGTTTCTTACAAAGGAACTTCAACAGTGATCAGTTTTCTGTTGGTTTGGCTTGGCTTCCTCCTACCATCACTCAAAGTTGAACGGAGTGAGTCATTTGGTTTATTTTTGCTTACTGTAATTGGAGGGCAGCTGCCTTGGTTAATACCCTTAACAGACAAAGCTTTCTAGTCACATCAGCTAACAGTAACATTTGGACGTGAGTGATCTGTAGCTGTATGACTATCATTGCCCTGTTGGGAGGAAGCAAGAAGAGTGTCTCAAAGGGAATGTACAGTAATTCTACTGTACTGTTGGAATACTGCTTTCTTGCCAGTAGCTTCCTGGGGTCTGTGTATGTAGCGTGGTGGCTTGTTTTTATGCAGAATCTTGATGTTTATACAGGTGGCTACAGACCAGACTGAAATCGGGGTTATGCAAAAAATGCAAATAGTTTTCTATCATAGGTACCTTTTTAAAATCTACTGCTTTACATGTGATGAGAGGCAGAACTCCCCCTCGCCCCTTTTAACTGCTGCTTCTCATTATTTATAGGGCTGCAGAGTGTCCAACCTTCCATTTGTTATATTGGCCATCTGGTTCTACTACACATTACAGTCCTGATTGTAGCAATGTTGTTTACACTGTAATCCTTCCAGAATATGGTATTCTTCTAACTGTCATACAGCCAGCACAACTGTGCTTGGCATATAAGATGATTTATGAACTGTTTCAGAGGCATCATTTTGGTGGTGGGGGAACCTGACTCTTAGTTGTCCCAGTTTTGGTCTTATACCTTAAAAGGACTTTTTTTTATTATCAGGAAGTGCTAAAGAGACTCAGTGTTTAGAGGGTGCCAAGTCAGGCACCCAGACTATTCCTTTTTGAAGACCTTCTATAGCTGAAGCTGCTCTGCCTCAACAAGGTCCCTAGATCAAGAAAAGTTGACTTTGGAAGGGTGAGAGGAGATTGTAGCACAAAACAATTATGGACATTTTAAATTTGCTTTTCTAAGGTAAAGGAGGCTTCTTTAAACAGTGATCTAATATTGTTAGGCTAACACTTTTATTCTCCTACCATCTGTCTGTCTCGTACTCTGTGAGCAAATCTTGCTGTTTGCCAGTACGGTGCTTTACAAAATGGCCTCTCAGTCATAGCTGAAAACTTCTTGTGGTTCTGGGGCACTGCAAAGTAATGAGTGGAGCTTGCAGGGAGTACGTCTAATGGTAACTGTAGGGCAGAGGAAGGAACAGCCCTAACTCACTTACCTCTGAGCAAGGTTGATGAAATTATATGAAACTGTTTCATTTCATTGGTCATTTATCAAAATGCCTATGACTCTCAGAGGGCATCCTCTGTCTTCAGCTGTAATTGACAGGCTTGTCATAGTTCATTGTGAATAAAGGATAATTATGAATTGTCATACTCATCAGAAAATTGGCTTGGTAGGAAAGCAAGCTGTCCATCTCTGAAGCCTTGACAGTTAAAAATCGGGCATGACTGACTGATGCCAGTGGCTTTACACCAGTGGTTTTCCATCTGTTTTAATGTGCGGACCCCTCTGGAAATTTCAAATGGAGTTGCAGACCGCTTTGAATTGTAACTGTGGGTTTGCCAATACTTACGATTTTAGACATCTTTTGTGGACTGCTTAGACATAGTCTGTGGACCTCTAGGGGTCTGCAGAGTGCAGACCACAGGTTGAAAACTACTTTATGCAGTGCATGAATCTGACTTGGGTGTAGAATTGGTGTGGGTCACAGAAGAAGCAGCAATTTTAAACTAGCTCCTCATAAATACTGTTCGCTAAAAATGGCAATCTGTGCTTGGTAGCAGTCCAGAACTAATGTCTGAAATGCCCTGGTTGTGTTCTGGGGAAAGACTGGAGTGCCTCTGCTTATATTATGCTTGGCTCTGGCTCTGTTTCATAAGCACCAAGACCAATGCATTGCATAGTGTCCTTAAAAGATCTGTGAGGAGGTTGTGGCTTTGCCTGTCCTTCTTATAAAAGGGTAGAGATGGCCAAAATTTTCCAGACATTGGAAAAAATTGTATAAAACTACTTCTTTTAACCAGCAGAAAAGGGCTCTCTTCTTTCAAACATTAGTAGATAAGACTCTCTCTAACTACGTTGAAATGTGTAGATTGTAAAAGCAGTAAACAGTCCTGTTTGTCCTTCTTGATATAGAAATCATCATATACCTTAAACTACCTACAACTCCTGTTTAGTGCATGGGACATATAGCAGTAGCAGATGAGACGCTGTCTTACTTTTGGCACCCCATCTTATTTCTGTCATGGTAGTGACATTTTTTTTGGGGGGGGGGGGGGGGGTGTCTACATTGAGTCTAAAGAAGATTTAAAATTTGGATGATGGACTGACCAGAACAATTTAAGACCATTTCAGAACAGTTCTTTGTAGTCCTTTGGCCACCCAGGGAATTCAGCACGTAGATGATTCATGCATCTTCTCCCATGAGTCCTGACATAAGGAACAGTTAGAGGTGGGCAGGAAGCAGATGTGGGTCATGTGACTGGAGCATTTGGGACTTTTTCTCTTCTGGATGCTACAGGAGCCACAAGCAGCCATACAGGGCTCCTGTAATTTAAGGATCTGACTGTGCAATTCTTGGTACCAGTCACTAGAGCAGCCCTGAGGGGAAACAGCAGAGGGGTCCAGGTCTAAGGCCTTGAAGTAACTTGCATCTGCCTGGAACAAATACGGAAAGCCAAATTATGCAACACTTCCATCTTGCACAGGGTTGGGCCAGGTGACTGTAGCCAGTCTCTGGGTAGCAGAGGCAATGTTTGCATCTTAGACATCTCTCAGCAGTAAATTAGCTAACTTTGGGACTGAGAGCAGTGAAGCTATAGCAGCACAGGGGGTTCTGCATCCTGTGCTGAAGACTTAAGTATTTGGTGGTTGAAATCCATGGCTCCTTAGTTAAACTATCACTACAGCCTGTGCTAACTAAGCTAAGGCTAGCTCAGTCTGTGGACACAAGCTGCCGTTGCACCTGTTTTGACTTGCCCTTTGGTCATTCTCTGATCCTTTGGAGTCACCTGAATCACTCTGGCTAATAACAAAACCTTGTGATATTATATTAAGTACTTTAGTTAGTTTATAAAGTGCAAATCTACTAGGGTTGCCAACCCTCCAGAATTGCCCTGTAGTCTCCAAAAATTGGATATAAATCTCCAGGAGACTGCTGAGAGTCACTCGGGAGATAAATGACAGGGCATTCATTAAAATAAATTTTAAATGTTGAATCTGATTTTTTTTTTTTAATACAGTAGTTCAGTGAGTTTTTTAAATGTAATAGTAATGTGCATTTGCCTTCCTGATGTAAAGTCTACTTATTGTAATCCGTAACTGATATACTGTACGCAAGGACACGGGCACATTTGTGTTGTCTCGGGCGCATTGGCGCTCCGGAAACCTCCCAGAATAGATTCAGAGTTGGCAACCCTAACCCTGTCTTCTACTTGACTTCAGATTAGCAGGCTAACTGTGTGACAGCATCAAGTCAGATGTACAGGCCTACGGCAGGGTGTTCTAGCTCTTCTATGCAAACTCGTTCTGCTCTCACCCAGATATTAGCCCTAAATGCCCCCACAAGGCATTGTGCTTCATGGGAGGGGACTGTGGTGTTTACACCTGATTTTTGACTGGTCAGTTTTGCACCGAGAGCTCGCGCTCGGCGAGGCGCAGGGCATGCTCAAGTAAGGGTTTGAAGAGGCGCCCATTGCTATCTTCTGCTCTGTGTTGCACTTCAATGTACAGTGCAGATGGCCTGCCCTGCGGGCTCCTACAGTCTCTTGCTGATCTCTAGATAGCTCTTTTGAGAGGCTTCTCCTGTTCTGCAAGCTCAAACGCAGTGTAATGGAAAAATGTAGAAGTGGGGCCTGGCTGCACGTCATGTGGTATCTTAGCAACCTACCACTGTACTCCATTCTTTAATATGCAGGCTTTCCTGCCCGCTTCAATACAGTGATGAAATGCAACATTGAGCACTCTCTCCCCACCTCCCCCACAGTCCCCCGCCCCAACCAGTGCAGTGGTTGAGAACAGGGAAATACCAGGGCTTTCTGCTGTCACTGTAGCCTGCTGTGCGCTAACAAAGAAGTAACTTATGAGCTTCACAAAGAATTTCACCAGCCATCAAAGCCAACAGAAGAGCTGGCAGTGGGCCATGGTGCTAATATCAATATAGGAAAAACAGCAACTTGCTTCAAAGTTGCTACGACATTTCCTATTTTTAGGCTAACAATCCCTGTTTTGCTGTACACCACCAAATGTAAACAAAGAATTTAGACCTGTTTATGTTGCTTTGTAGTAAAGCCGAAACAACAGGAAGCTGGAAACCATCAGGGTGTCTTTTGGAAGCTATTACGAGCCTCTGAAACACTCTAAACTAAAACTGTAAAATGTCTTGGTTATAACCACACTGGGAGGCTTACCCTCCTCTGAGCAGGAAAACCCCAAAGCTGAATTCTGGAGTCGCCATGTATCAAAAGAGCTCATTCATGCTGTCTCCATGCAGGCACCACCATCTGTCAGCCAGAATATGGGCATAAATAATTGTGGTGGCACCTCTGACTGGCTACAAATCCAGCCTCTTCTGGGGCTAATGATTCCTTCACACCCCTTCTTTCAAAAACTCACTGTCCCCCTTTTCATACGTGGAACTAGGGAGGGTAAAACAAGGCTGCTTAGAAATGCATGGCGTTGGTGGCTTTGAGTACAGTCTAACATCATCCAGTTGCCGTGTTCTTTCTCCCTTGTCCATATGATGATCTTCAGTAAGGGAGCATGCCAGGATCTTGCCCACTATAGATGGAAACTTCCCACCTGACACCACTTCGGGGATGAGCAGAGACTAGAACATCAGTTCCGCAATGATTTTTTCCCCTGTAATAATTGGACCAATGCCATATTGACAATCTTTCTTTTCCCTCCCCCCTCACCTTAATGACTCCTTCAGTCCACAACTATTGTATCTTGGCTGATTTATAATCATTCCACTGGTACTTTGGTGTTGGAAAAGGAAATACGTGTATATTTTGGCTAGCCCAAGATCAGCTGTCATTTGTGTTTTTAAGTAGCAAAAATCCCCTTCTCCTTAGGCTTAAGTGTTCTCTTGCCTATCTTGAAGTTGCATATTGTTAGCAGAAAATGAACTTATAGTTCCAGTGTTTCATATTGGCTCTGGAAAGTAAACAGAAGGTTTGAGAGGGCACAAATTTTATTTCAGCTTTAGTGAAAAGCCGCTTGTTCGTTTGCTCAAGCTGTTGATCCAGTTGTAGCAATGACTGGGTGGAATATAGGGTAGTGATATGACTGATTACTTTTATATGCTTTATACACCTTGACTCTCTTCCTATCATTTTACTCCTTTCAAATGAAGGGAGACGTGCTCACCCTTGCTGCAAAGCAACTCTTTTCTGTGTAGATATGTCAGCACCCTGTGTTGCATCATTCCGACTGATCCCCATCTCTGTATGGAAGATCTGCGTCCATGCTGAATACATGTCTATCATATACTTTTATTGGCTCCTCTTTCTAGGAGGAACCTCTCTTAAACAGTTGGTCTAATCTAGCAGTTTACTCCAACGCTTGTGGCTTAGCCACATGAAAAATAAAATGTTTCTAAAGGGAGTACAAAATTAAACTGCTCCCTAATACAACAAGCTCAGTTTTAGAGTTATCAGCATGGCACTAGAAATGGCAGTTATTGGATGCTGCCTACATGTTTAAGATAGTTAGTTAGACTAAATTTTGCCCTTGAAGGGGTTTTATTCCATTGCTTCCTCCAGTGTGCTGTCAGTTAGCATATAAATACATAAGAAAGAAGTACTAAATGAATGTGCAGTAACCACTGTGCAGTAGCATCTCATTTAGATGTGCTCTTAATTTACTTCACAGTGCCCACAAGTTTGTAACAGGTAAGCTTCTTCTGCTTTGTTCCTTTCCACTGAGGAGTAAGAGCATGCAAACCAGCAGGTACTTTGGAGTAGCTTATATAAGTAGTACTTGCTTATACAAGTACTAAATAAAGGCGCAGTAACCCAAGTTACTGCGCAGTAGCACCAATGAATACCATTTTTTTGTGATGCCACTGAGCAGTAGCATCGCATCACAGTTTTTGCCATGCGATGCTAATTGTGCAGTAGTATCAGGTTACTGCGCAATCCGCATCTTGTAGATGCACTCAGTAAATAACATAGCCAGTACCTGAGGCCTTCTCTGATGTAAATACAGGCCTGCCAATAGATGTCACTTTGTACTATCAGACTGTCTGTCATTTTTGAGCAGAACTGGTGTAGCTCTGCTGGCAGAAATCCCACTCACTAGTAGAGCTGGGGTAAAACTAAGTGCCTGGCTACCTTAGGACTGCTGCAGTAGTTGAAGCGGCAAGAACCCTGTGATTATGACTTCATTGTTGATAAACTCCATGCCATACTACATATCTTGATTATGCCTCTCTTAAATCACTTTATGCAAGCACTTAGTTTTGAAAATTGCATGGGTGTTACTGTTTTTGTATCCTGGAACCATAAACCTGGATTATCATAAATGGCAACTAAAGTGCTGATTTATTTTGTAAAATAAAAAGCACCACCTCACCAGACCTGCTCCTGTGCTATCAGATTTGCTTGCTTGGCTGAACTGTTTTGCTGGTCTTTATTCCAGCAGATCAGAAGCAGTCATGTGAGTGGGCTGGGTTCTACTTCTGAGCAGATATTGACCGGATGGTTAACTAAGGGTCAAATGCCACTTTTAAATTTTGAGGCTAGTGGAGTTTCTCTGGAACTGCACCAGGAAAAAACTAGTCATAGGGGTAAGTGAAATGTGGGCTAGTGTCACTGCCCTTTTTTTTGTGTTACAAAGGGGTCCCAAAGAACAGAATCGGTTCCTCCAGAATCTTTATGCAGATGACTGGGCGGGTTTGTGAGAAGAGAGTATTTGAAAGCTCCCTTTGCACTGCCCAGGTTATGCAAGCAGCCCTGCAGAAACTATTTTCCATTATTAATGCTCAAAAGAAAGTTCCATTTTCCTGTTTCAGATGAGCATTTCCCCTTTGGGTTAGAGAAACCACTTCCTCCTCAGCACCCAGTGGAACACTGTAAACACTAGTTGAAGCAGTAAACTCCCTTCTGACTGCTCAGGTTTCTATTGTAACTCGAACATGCTAGGTGCCCGTGATTCTTTTTCCTCGACTTGGCGCTGCTGGGAGAATGTAAGCAGGAATGATTGGCCTTTTGGTAGTGAAGGAAGATCACCCATGAGATAACCACAGTTTATGTAGGAGCTCAACAATGCAATTCCCTTAAGTGTTTACAGTCAAAATCCTCTCATTGTTTTTCTGGCCATACCTCTGGGCATCAATGTTAGTTTTAAGCTGAAAACATAACAATCAGTGTTTATGAGAACAATGTTAGGGGCTGGGTGCATTTTGATGGTGTTCCTCTCAGCTCTGAATCCTTGGTTCCAGCTCCCATATTTAATAAGTTTATTGGGTCAGTAGATAGAGGTAGTTAGCTATGCACAATTGCCCCTGGGGCAGGGGGCTGGACTTGATGATCTTCTGAGGCCCCTTCCAGCCCTAACGTCTATGAAATCAGGCAGAAGGCAGGGTCCGTTTTGGCCCAGACTGTTCAGTAGGTGGCCTACAGGCCACACGAGGCCCATGGGGCCCTGGTAGCTGCAATTTCTACAGTGGAGGAGAGCTGGGGGGAGGAGGTACAAGCTGTCATTGCTGCCTGCACAGTGGGGGCAGGATCCTGGCACTCTGACCCCCAGCCACAGGGAAGTTGGACAGCTCTGGGTTAGTTTAAAAGGTGCACTGCTTTCTGCTGGGTAGGTAGACTTGACAAGCCAAAGCCAAGAAGGGTTGTGGAAAAAAAAAAAAAAAAAAGAAGGGTGGGGGGTAGCTGTAAAAGAAACAAGTAGACAACACCCATCCCTTCCCTCTAGCTAGCAAGGAAGCCTCCTTACTTGTCATCAGGTTTTTTTTTGGCTTTCCCCCAAGCTGTGGGGCTGCTCGCTCATCTGTCACCTTTATCAATGAAAAGGGAAACCACAGTTTGCTGACCACAGCTGACTTGTTACTGCCCTCCCAGTGTTCAACAAGGATAACCATTTCTACTGGCCTACTTTTGCAAGTGTCTTTCCATGTGGTTAATGCACTTCTCCCAGCTGAAGTACTGGATGAAGGAGGCACATTCTGTAAAACTAAGTGGCCTTGGCAGTGCCTGTTTCAGTAGCTGAGCTAAGCATCTTCTCATTTGCTAAAACACAGGTTTTTTGATGACTTCCAGCTAAACGGGAGAGAGTGTGTGTGGTGCTGGAGATCTCTTAAAGACCTAGGTGACACTGTGAGGTTGCCCTGACTTCTGATCACTGTTGATTTGACCTCACAGAAGTAGTTCTGCTGTTGTAGGCCAAAGAGGCACTTGATGAGACAGTCATACGAACTTTTCACTCTTGATTATAATATCAAAGTTCATCATTGTCCACACAACATACTGAGCTGATGGGGAGCTAATATTTTTTGACTCTTCAGCTATGTTCCTCCACCCACTTTCCCTCCCAATGACTTTTCTCTCTCCTCTGCTATTTTCCCCACAGAGGCTCGAACTCCTAAGTTTAAGATTGTAGGTCCAATAAAGTGCTTGTTTCTCATAGAAAGAACCAGGTCATTAGACTTAAAGTTTTGCTGTTATCTACACTTGCTAGTGACCAGTGTTTTCTCTTGCATAGCTTTTGACTCCAAGGATGTGAAAGCTGTATTTAGACCCAGAATTTCAATTACTGCATCAGCTGCAAGTGTGTGCACATCTTTTACAGTCCTTAGTAATGAGTAATGGTTATGCATGTGGGGGAAATTGATTTTTAGTTTACTTACCATGCTGGAATCTGGGAAGCAGTTTCTCTACTGAGACCAAGCCTCCTGATCAAGAGCGTCTTAAAAATAAAAAAAGAAACTAACTATAAGCAATCCTTAAGTGTCCTCTGGGAAGAATTTGAGGAACAGCTTTGCTGACACAAGCTAGTTCTCTTCTCTTGTAGGAGCTCACCTGCTTGGGACCATATGATAGTCCCTGCTGTATAGTAGCCTTACTCAGTTATAGCAAATATCCTGACTATAGCACAGAACTAGGGCAAAAAAGAGATTCAGGAGTTAGGGAAGAAGACTAGCACTTCTGTCATAAGCATTTAGGAGCATCCATGAGCTTTGGAGTATGTACTGCAATAGTGTGGATGCTACTTTCCCAGTTCTTAGGCCTACCCTCACCAGCTAACAAAACAGGGAGCCTGCTCTTCTATTGTGCCCACCTCTACTTTCTTAAGGTTATTGTATTTCCAGTATAAAAACAAAGGACACCTGGGGGGGGGGAAGAAATGGGGGAGGGGTATGTGATTGCGGGGGAGGCAGTGGTACGCCTGTGCCATGCCTCTGCCCTGTACAAATGTGAAACCTTATACTCTATGGCAAGGAGAGGATTTAAGTTTTTAAGTAAAACAGACTAACATAACTTGCTAGGCAGAAGGCAGGGCAAAGTGGCACCTTTTATAGGCTAACTCATTAAAAGATGCATGTGCTTTTGTTGGCAACAACTTGCTTCATGAGATGCTAGAATGGATTTACAGAGGTTGGGGATACTAAATAACTTTAAGAAGTAAGGTGATTTAAATACAAAGGATAGGAAAATGTAGATCAGTTTCCTTGGGTAAAACCAATTATCTTTTATTAGACCAACGCAAAAACAGTAGCTACAAAAATTCTTCATTAAATATATCCAAATTCTTCATTTCAAGCTTTCAGGTACAAATACTCTTTGTCAGGGAGAAGAAGTGTCCGCAGTTGGTCTGTGCTCTTCCTGGATGGAGTAGTAAAGAAGCTAGAGGCCAGTACATATGCAAGAAAGCCAGTCAGTTAAAATGTGAATTGAAGTAGTCAGTAAGTAAGAAACACGTGGGGAAGGAGAATGAACGTAGATATAGTCAATGGATGGAGGGGGAGCGGATGAATAAAGCTGGTAAAAAATGGAGAGGTACTTGGGGAGTCAGATGTTAGGCAGGTTATATAATGTGTCATAAATCCAAAGTCTATATTTAGTCCATGATTTTTTGTATCCAGTAGATTGATGCAATGAAGTTCATAGGCTTCTCTGTGGGAGGTATTTTGTAAATTCCCTCTGAGGATTAGAACTGTGAGATTGGAGAGAGTGATTTTTTTTTTTTTTTGTGAGAAATGTGCCCCCCACAGGTAACTGGGTATTCCTGTCTGTGATAGAATCTTGTCTCTGTGTGTTCATTCTGGTACAGAAAGGGAAAGGTGGGTTGAAGAGATCAAAAAAGATAAATAAAGCAGTTAATGTATTCATGGACAGACCCATTATAAAAGTTTCTTCAGGTAATTGGATAAGAATCCAGAGTCTCTGAAACCATATGTAGCACGATCCAATTGCAATGATTTTCTTGGCCTGCAATTCTGTGGGTTTTTTAAAGAACAAGTACCCTGAGGTCAGGGTTGGATTGCTTAGGGAAGTTAAATTGTTCTTCTATTGGGTTTTGCAACTAACGTGGCTAACATAACCTGCTGTTCATTGTGCACTCTGTGTAGGCCAGTTTGTTCCTCAGCCTGGCAATCCTTACTTTTGAGCTCTTTCTCTGTGAGATGACTCCTGCTGAACTGATTTTTGTAATACAGAAAAGTCATGACTCACAGAAGCTGCTGTGAAAGTGATGGGACTTCTTCCTCCACTTAACAAAGCATTTGCAGTTGCCATACCAAAGCAGGAGAAACAATAAAACTTAGACTAGCTCTTTAAATCTTCTAAGCACTAGTAAATATAAACCAAAGAACTAAACTGATTTTAAAGGGAATTAAAAGGCTACAGCTGTTCAACATTACATATTCAACTTTAGGGTTGAGTCATGCCTGTGAAATTCATGATGATTCCCCCAGATCAGTCTCTTACATTCCATGTGTCTAATGCAAGTGAATAAACTCAGACAAGGTTCGTTGGGTGAAACTCGTGATTTTTGAGTGGTGGTTTTTTTTTCCCCCAAAAAAATGTGACATAAAGTAAACTTGTTCCATGCATTTGTCTTTTAAGTAGAGCAAATCTCTACTAAAAAAAACAACTCCCTCTCCCAGAACACCCCAACTTTAAACACTCATTCAGTATTTCTCACTTTCACAGGAGAATTACATGCAGTCTATAGAGAAACTTAGCAAAAGGCAAATGGTGTAGTGTAATAGCCTAGTACTATAGGGATGAGCTAAATAAAAGATAGTAAATTAAATACTTTTTTGCATCTAAACACTGTTCTACTACTGTATCCCCATCTGTAGGGCTTACATAATCCCTTGCTGAGCTGGTTTTTCAACAAGGCTTCTAGAAATTTTAGTGTGGAGCTAAATCACTGGGATTTGGAGCTTTCATATTAATTTCTGCTTTAAATCAGCTTCATAATAAGTAGGTTTTAACTTTCTGCCTTGTACAAGGTTGGGGAGCTTCTTTTGGCTTTTTCACTTCTAGAACATTTTTTTTAAATGCATAAATCACCCTCTTTAAGCATTGCTAGAGAAGTAGACCATTACAGATGGCTAATCGACTTGGCTACAAATCAGTCATCTCCTGAATCAGCCTGCATACTCTCAGCCTGTTAAAATGCCAGGCCAAACAGAGGCATCTTGTATTATTATGTATTAAAGTCTGCCCTAGATCAGCCCTTGCTTGGGATGGCCATCCACCAAGAGTGCCCTGCCACTTGCACGCAGCGCTAGTAAGAATTGCCATGGTGATATCCAAGGGGAGAAACAGGACTTGGCTGGCCAAGCCCCGAGTTTATTCTGAACTGCACCCTAAAGCTAATAGGAAACCAATGCATAGCTTCCTGTCTACATATTAGCACCTCCTATTGAATTCTTCTGCTGACTGGGACTAGCTCATCTTTAAGGTATCTTACCAAGTGTCTCTAAGCAGGGCAAGTTACACAGCGCGAGTCAAACTAACCTGTAAAATAAATAAATGCCCACATGGAACATGAAGGAGTAATAGTTTCATCTGACCTATTACAGTACTACCGCTGAAAAAAGTGGTATGGTGGGGAGCCAGTCATTTAAGCACTTGCTTGCTTTCCTCTGGGCTTGCCAGCCATACCCATGGAGCTGTCTCTCTGTTTTGTGGCTTTATGGTTCCTATCAAGCACTTTCCCTGCAGCTGATAACTTTTCTAACTGTCTTCCAAGAACAAAGCTCAGTTACTGACCCTGGTGGGTTTTTTTTTTTTACTGCAGACCTATAGCCTACTACAACTTGCTGTCGTCCTAAACTTTCATGGTGGCTTTTAAGAATAGAACACCCTCTGACTTTTAAACTGCAGCCCTCTGTTTCATAGTTTCATAGTTGGTAGGGTTGGAAGGGACCTGAGCAGATCGTCAAGTCCAACCCCCTGCCATGGCAGGAAAGAGTACTGGGGTCAAACGACCCCAGCAAGGTGATCATCTAGCCTCCTCCTAAAGACTCCCAGGGTAGGAACCTGCACCACTTTGCTTGGAAGTTGGTTCCAGATCCTAGCTGTCCTGACCGTGAAGTAGCACCTCCTGATGTCTGGTGTGAACCTACCCTCTGCCAGCGTGTGACCGTTATTTCTAGTCACTCCTGGCAGTGCTTGGGGGAACAGGGACTCCCCCAATGCCTGCTGATCCCCTCTGACTAGTTTGTAACAGGCCACTAGATCCCCCCTCAGCCTTCTCTTGTGGAGGCTGAACAGGTTCAGGTCCTGCGGCCTCTCCTCATAGGGCCTGCCCTGCTGCCCCCGATCATGCGAGTGGACTATTGAAATTTTGTGCTGGCTTCATGTTGAAATTGTTTGTGGCTAGGAATCAAAAACAAGCCTGGAACCAACTTTGTATTTGGCATCCAGAAGGGATGATCTCTGTTCTCTCAAAATGCAGGTGATAGTGCTCTTTATTTCAAAAGCCTGTGCTGTTAGTTACCAGCTAATAGGTTAATGATGGCAGGAGGAGGAGGGGTCCTTTCAGGGCAAGTCAAATAAGAATAGGAAACCAGGGTTGCTTCAGTAATGTGGGGCTGATGTACAGGACAGCCTGGGCCTTGGTCTTTTTTTTTTTTTTACCTGATCTGTGGCCAGCAAGAGTCCATGCACTGCAACCTTACTTCATCTCTTTACAAGTGAAAAGAGACTCTTTGCTGTTGCCATTGAAGTCGGTGGCAAAGCCCCCACTAACTTCTCTAGTGCTTATGGTCAAGCCCCAGGACAATGTGTTATATTTGTCAAGTGCAGAAAGCAGCACTCTGTAAAGAAATGTTTGAATAGCTGCTTTGTTTGGCTACTCAGCACCTTTACTTGCTGTTAGTGTGCACTTTGCAGTGAAGACTTTCTGTTCCCCTAGGCTGGGGACCAGGAGCAGTGTCATCTGGGCCATGGGCCTCCCCATGGTCTGGATGTTTGGTGGCATGACAAGTGGTGGCAATATCCATTGCTACAGCTCCTGCAGCCATGGCAATTAACACAAGCTGCTTGTCCTCCCACCGGATTTTGAGATCAACAGGAAACCCCCACAAGCCAGATCCAGAGCACAGAGTTGCATCATTTGGCCTGTAGGGCTGGATGGGCAGGGCACTGCTGCCCTAGACTCTTCAGGTGTGGATGATTTGACTGCATTCTGCTTGCCAGTGAGTGTATCCTTAATCTATTGAGCTTCAAAACTTGCCATGCACTTGCAGAGCAGAAACGCTATGATTTAGGTGGCTACACACATACCACAAATTGCAAATGCCTATTCATGAGCCATTCCTTCTCCAAACTGGAAATTGCTTAGCAAAGCTAATTTGGGTCTATTTAATGAAGAACAAATACATTTTAGAAATCTGGATCTGTTCCCAAACAAGAAAATTGGCTGTGCTTGTCTCGCACAACTTTAAATTAATAATTCAACCAGCTTAACTGGAAAACCAGTTATGACTAATCCATATTAGGAAACTAAGCTCCTTAAAATAAGGACTCTTTCAAGAGGAAATATCAGAGGCACAGCTATGGATATGGGACTCAGTGGCTTTTGAGACCCAGTTCCAGCTATGCCATTCAGTTACCTACTGTGAGGCCTTAGATAAATGCATCTTTGTGAAATAGGAAGTGGAGGCTTTGTTGCTAGAGGGTTGAGTGGTATAGTTGTGCAATCAGTGCTTAATGGTTGTTAAATACAATACCTCACTCTTAATTTGTGCTATTCCCCTATGGATGTTAAAAATGCTTTGTAAAGTAGGTATTCTTCCTGTGTTATGGGTGGGGATGGGTGGGAGCAGAACATGGTTTGAGGTTCAGGTTGTAAACATGCAGTCATTTGGAAATATAGTAAGGGTGACTTGCACTCCACATGCTCCCTCAACAGCCACTTCCTTTTGTTATAACGATATATTTTGTACCAGAGAAGAAGCTCTTGGGGCTGCATTTTCAGCCTCCATTTCTTCATGCCTATAATGCAGGAAGAAGTTTGTAAGACTACTCTAGCAAACTATTGCTTTCTTAAAAGCTGGAATATTTTCATGTGATCTGGGCAGATGTTACTAGATCCTGTAAATCTTACCAAGGCTGTTGTGCTGACTTCATGCTTCAGCTGGAATAGTTGGGGGTGGTTAACTTCAAGCAATGATTATTACCCAGGGTGCTGCGAGATCCTTTTTTTTTTTTTTAAGGGTGCTGGAGTGTGCCATGCAATATTAGCACTGTTGGGTATGCAAACATCTACACAATATTCATAAGATACAACTAGAGTTCGAAAATAGGAATCTACAGTGTCAAAAACATTCTGACCTCTTCGTCCTTCCAAGTATCTTTGCACCAGAAGAACTGTTCTATTTTCAACACAGCAAAAAAAACACAAGTTAAATTGTTTTTTGAAATGGGGTGTCATTAAATTCAGAAAGGTTATGAAAGTGTGCCTTGAGCCTGAAAAGGCTGAGAACCACTGATTTAGTGTTAAGAGCAAAACCTTGACTGCGGAGGGGGAAAAATACTGATAGGGTTAATCTCTTGGAGGAAGAGGAACTCCCACTGAAATTCGATGGGAGTGGCTTGGTCAGTGCAGCTTTTGAAAAAGCAGAGTATCTGAGGCAATGGAAATAATAGGCATTTTATGAGTTTTACATAATATCTGCTAAATACAATGGAATCTTGGAAGTTGTGGGGAGTGGAGCCAACCAATAATTTGGAAACGTCTTTATGGTGGGGAGCTAACTGCCTATCCTGATGACACCCCTCTGAGACAGAGGAGGAAGAGTGATTTGCCCAGCGTCCCCCACAAGAAATGGAGCATAAAGCAGAGGTTCTCCGGAGTCCCAGGCTAGCTTCCTACCCACTAGACCATCTTCCCTGCCAGTAACTGGGAAAGGCTGGTGCTGGTCACGAGTGTCCTGGCTCTACAGATACTACGGTGATGGGGGCAGTATAAGAATGTGATGGCAGCGTATTTAAGATTTGGAATGAGCTGCTGAAATTTTAATTTGCACAGATTAGGGATATGATATACATTTCACTGAACAAAGTTTGAGCATCCCTTGATTTCAAGGTCTTTCCACTGTAAGCTAGTGCTTTAACAAGTGAGCTGGCATGTAGGCAGCTTGTGCTCTGGCAGTAGAAAGCCCTGAGGAGGTAAGGAAGAGTTCCTTGATGAGGAACAGTGTCAGGGTGGCTCCAGTTCACAAGGCCAGTTCCCTTCCACTCTATCTGCATTTTCACAATTTGGAAAGCAAAAGGTTCAGCTTCATAACACACAATAGTGAGCAAGTAGAAAGCTGCTGATATTCCCCCACCCCTCATAGCCCCTCCAAGACTAAAGGGTTGCCTAAAAAGGGAGATGGATAGGCCTGGTGGGATGGAACCAGAAGTTGCATTCTTCCTTTACTTTTTGATCAGGAAAGATTGCACAGCAGATGTCTAAGCCTTGAAAGAAAAGAGCACAATCTGAGCCCTGTCACACACTTGTGATCATGCGCCAGAAGAGATGCCGTACAGCTTTCTACTCCGTAGCCTCTTGTTGTTCAACCATGTTTTTGCTCCCGTCCGTGCCAGGACATTCCGATGCTCTGAGGCCAGGTTTTCAAATGTGGTTCCAGGAGGAGCTATTCAGCCTGAAGCACCTACCTGCCAAGGCTTGAACACAGGTTGTGTTGTTGCCATCTGCATGGCAGTGTCTTTATACAATAAACAAAGCTGGCCTCCCTATCACTTCTGGAGGGACAGGGCTTTTCCAGTGGAGGGAAACAAATCATCACTAGGGAAACCTTAACTACTTTTTTTTTAAGGCCAAAAGAAAACATTCATTCTTTTAAACATGGAAAACTAAATAGCCTCTTTTTCCTTGGCTGCATGTACTGTGGCCTCAAAACGGGCTGACACGAAATTAACTCCATGGGTAAACATACTGCATGCCCGGGTTTTCTCTCTCCCTCCCTTTAAAGGATTCCACTAAATACTGTGTTCAGCTTGTCCTCCTTCCTTCTCTTTTTGTGGGGGTAGGGGATATAGCAGTGGGTTCTGGGAGCCACCAGCTAATCACTACACCTCTAAAGGTTGCTAATTACAAACTCCCCAGCAGCTATCAAGTGCTGCTGCAAATCTGATCCTCCAGGGACTTCTCATAATGCAGCAAAAAAAACCCTCCTGTGGCTGGAGTTCCCTTTTTGGACCGGCTTAATTGCCATACAGCAAAAGGAAAGGGGGCAGAGAACACTGCTTCTCACGGTGACATGTGTTAATGCAAACTTGAAGCAGCTCGGGCCCAGGGAGCAAAGGTTCTTGCAGGCTTTGCAAACTTTGATCTCAGTAAAGGCAATCACAGCACATTATTTCTAGTCGTTAAGGAAATATGAAATGCAATGGTGGTCATGGATAGTTTGCAGGCATTAACCACCCCAACCATTACTGAAATGCCACACTAGCAAAACTGGGACCGGTTGCTGGTTCCTGGCACACATTTTATAAGTTACACTTAGTTCACTCCATCCTACTATGGAAGGGGGGGGGAAGGGGGAAGGATGCCAAGGATTAAATTTGTCAAAATCTAAATGGGTGGGAGTGTCTATAAATAGAGCTAGCAGCCTGGTTTTTGATCCTCCCTCTGCTCTTGAGCTCAACTTCTCTGGCTCTTGTTTGCTTTTCCAAAAATGGATGAATGGATAAACCTGTTTATTCTGGGCCTGACTTACAGAACTACTTAGCATCTGCAGTTCTAGTGAGAACAGTAGGTTGTCGGCCCCTCTGTACTGGACTCTTTACTAGGATCTCCCCTCGCACTCCACCAAAGTGCCCCTTGAAGTCTACCTCTAGCTTTTGGTCTGTTAAATAAATTATTTCAAAATCTCCCCGGAAGTAGAGGTGGGGAGGAAGTTTTCTTCAGCATAGGGAGAGGTCGCTAACTACAAGCTCCCTCTGCATTCTCTCTCCTTTCTTGTAAGCCTAAGGTCAAGTTAGATCTTGACTCTGACATAATGTGCTGGAGTTCATAACAAAGAAATATTTCAGTACAAGTCTGATCCCAGCATTTTCCAGGAACAACTGGTCTATAAAACTGTAGGAAACTATAATTGCAGCAAATTAAGTTGGTCACCACAGATCTCTGGCTGCATACATAAGGGAAACAATACTGTTACAATTCAGTCGAATTCCATGCAAGTATGGGAAGCATGAGCGGATGGATGCTCTCAGAAGGCACATCTTAGAGCAGTTATTAGTTTCACCTGCTTAAAGGAAAGCTGTCTGCCATAAGGAAAATATGTACAGTAAATGTTGAGCTGATCTGTCACGTTTTGTTTAATGCAATTAGACATCATGTTTTCTCTGACCTTTTGGGTTGGCACTCAGTTTTCATATGCTGCACCTTCCATATGAAGCATTGACAGATGGGAAAGCCTACAGTTTTAGCTTTCCGTATCTGGAGCCTAAAGACACAGCAGATAAATAAAATGGTGTCTTCTTCGCCCTCTTCCCCCACCCATTGAAAGGGAGTATTCACAGCCAGAGTCCTAATCCTACATCTGCTGTAACCCTCCCTTACTGAGGGCACTGCACTCTGTGTGGTGGGGCCTCACATTATCATTCAGAAATGTACAGAAAGAAGCTAGCAAGTAGCTACTGCTTTCTTGGGGCAGAAGAAAGTGTGAATTTTTTAGCTCCTACGTTCCTTTTAAATTAATCTAATGCATCAGATCCTTGTTATAGTATTTAGCCCACTTCCATCAAACTGCCTGTGTGAACAGTGGAGCTGTACACTGAATATATTTGCATAGTCGCTGGAAGATTTAGCACAAAATAGCTCATCTCTTGGCATTTGGTGCTGTGGCTGGTGAAATGTAGTGTTCTCTCACTGAGTCAAACAGCTTCCATCCCTGCCCTGCTTAGATGCACAACAGCCTGATGGTTGCAGCCATTGCATTAAATTAACTGGTGTTCCCTTATCATTTGGTAAGATAGGCTCTGTCAAACACCACTCCCTGGGCCCTGCCTAGAGTGCATGGCTATCTTTGCATGTCTTAAGTTTATTTCATACAAAGTGAGAGCTCACTTTTGGCATATGAGTAGTCCCATTGACTTAGTTTAAAAATTCTTTGTGTATATGCTTTGAGAGAGAACTTCATGGACCAGATATTACCAAAGGACTACCCTAATGAAGCATCATAATACTTTTATTCTGGATCTGTGTCCCTGCTGTTTCCCCTTTGTGTCTGCAGATTTGTGCAGCTGCAGCTAGCTTACCTAACTGTCCATTCATACTTGAATCTGCCTTCAGGTAACTTGCTGAAATACAAACTAGCTGTTAGCAAAAGCCTGGAGGTGACCCTTTAATTCTACGCCAAAAACCAGTTTAAAGAACTTCAGTTAGCTGTAAATAGCATTAATGCTTCTGTTGTATCAGTAGTTCAGGGTGTGGTACTGTGGTGGAAACAGCAGGCAACTCTGGTGGAAAGAGCTGCTGTTTTCTAAACAGGGCTTGTAAAGTAAAACTAAAGCAATGCACCGCTCAGGAACTGAGTTTCTTCAGCTTTCTGACCACTCTTGTGTTGGTCTAGTATGAGTGGAATCCCAAGGCCATTTGTATGAAGTGAGTTCATCTTTGCATGAATTCAAGCTGATTTGTGGACAGACTCTTTTGGTTGGGATTCACCAGAAACAAAATATGGCTAGTGACTCTCATGGCCCCTTCCTGGAGAGTGGGCTGAGAACACACCTCACACTGTGGAGAACTGGAGATAGCACACTTGGCAAACCAAGGCAACAGTAGACAAGCTGGCCTTGCCTGGAAAAGAAAACTGTTTGGAGAACAAAGTAATAAGCCCCACTGACAGAATGCATGTTACATTTTATTTTGGAAGGAAGGGAGGGGTACCCCATGTATAGAATATACCATATCTAGGCATGCTTGCCAAAGCTGCTCAGCCTGCTGCTGGATGCTTAAATGTGTCTTGAAAAAAGGGCCATTCCTGCCAATGTCCTGGCTCTGCTGCTGCTGTATCGCAGAAGGTTTTAGTTAAGATCATTGTCTCCTGCTGACAGTGGAGTCCAGCCTGCTGGCTTCATGCCCTGCCCAGCTGCCCTCCTCATCCAGGCTGCTCTGTTTTTTCCCTCTCTGAACCCACCCTTTATCCCACAGAAGTTCCTCTGGGTAGGGTGAGATTATCTTCAAATAAACTGGAATACCAGGACCACTAGGTTTCCTTAGTGTGAATCTGCCAGAGAAAAACCACCGCCCCTGTGTTTCTTAAAATGGGAACTAATGGTCTCCAAGGTTGGAAACTGAGGCTGCTTGGTTTATTTCATAGATTTCATAGACATTAGGGCTGGAAGGGACCTCGGGAGATCATCGAGTCCAGCCCCCTGCCCAAAGGGCAGGAAGTCAGCTGGGGTCATAGGAGAATTGTCCATAGAATAACATATTGTATGTTGGCAGCTATTTGAACAGAGCAGTCGGGAGCACTTTTTTGTTGAAAAATAAAATGTAAAAGAGCCCCAGTAGGTTAGCCAGGAAAACAAGCTGTTCTTGTGCCGTTTTCTGAGAATAATGCATAATAAGCTGTGGGCTGATGGCACGGGAGAACTTTTTAATAAAGTAAACTTTCCTTTATTAAAGTGTGTGGGGAGGGGGGGAAGAGTATGACAAGCCAAATGTAAAGTAAGATGGCTCCTGCAGGAATTGCAGAGTATACACTGGCCTCCTGTTTGCAGAGGCTGCTGCCTTTCAGAGCTGTATACTGCCTAGGGTGAGGACTTGGCTAACTTTGGAGTTTCTACTGGGTGGGCTCTGGTGAAGTGCTACGTGGAAATGCTTTCTGTGAAGGTGGATTAGCTGTCATAGCATGGGTAAGCTCAGCCTTTCAAATTACATGCGACTTGCCTCCAACAAATATAAGCCAGTTTGAAAGCCTGACATCACTTGAATTCTCCTTAACATGTTGCAAAGCTCTGCGCACACCTGAAGTGGCAGTAAATATGCTGGGGATGCTCTCTGGCAACTTGAACTCAAGACCAGAGCTGCCGTCTGCAGCCCCTAGTTGTTTCCGGTTTTTGTGGGCAATCTTTCACACACCTTCCAAGTAAACCTCTTGGGTACTAAAATACAAATCCTATGAAAGATTTATTTCCCTTTACCGGCTCAATAAAAGGCTCCTTTTATTGGATCTAAGGGTCTGATTGCTTAGCAGGGCTGAGGGACAGTTAGCATGTGCAGGCTGATCCAAAATACAGTGACTGGTGTGAAAGAATCACTTCTCCAAAGGTGCGCATGAAACCAGGCAAGAACTGCATCAAAATGTTTTGTTTTGTTTTCCCCTTGTGGAGGTGGTGTAAATGTGCTGCGATTCTTGTAGCCATGCTTGAGGCTGGTTACTTTTCAACCTGGCTTCCTTGCCTTTTTAGGATTCTTATCTTGTTCAACTCAATAGAAAGTTCACTCCATAGGTTCAGTGGCCTCTAATCTACACTTGGCATGAACAGTTGCCAGGGGCAAGAGATTAACCCTTCCCTGGAGTTAAAAGCCTTAATTTTCTTGGCTTGGGGTCTGATAGAAGAAGGGAAATTGAAATCCATAGAGCAAAATTCATTAGCATGCCTCTCGTCAGAAAGCCTCAGCTGGAGGAAGGATCACGAAGGCTTGCAGTAGTCTTGGAGCTTCATTTTTTTTTTTTGCTTATGCTTTTGAAGTACATCAAGCTTTTTGCTATAAACCTCTAACCACTGAAAAACAAAATCTTGGCTTGAGAACACTCGTTGCCTTGGCGTCCATCCTGGGCCTGAGTGACTTATGCTTCTGTTTGGTGGGAGGATTCCTTCTCTCTATTTTAGACGAGTTGGGTCACATTGCTCTAGAGCCTGAACTCCCAAGGAGACTAGAGTCTCTCTCTTAAATGACATCAGTCAGAACTTGAGTGCTATTTAAAAACAAAAGGAGGGGAAAACCCCTGGTGCTGTCTGCCAAGGGAGAACAAAGAACAGCCAAAGTGCATAGCTTCTGGCACTTTACATGGAAATAAAACATTCATCCCCATGTCAGGTAGGGAGCTGCCTGCTGCATCTTTGACCCAACCTGGCATAGCTACAGCTCAAATACAAAACAATCCTGAACACAGTGCTGGAGAGGGGGATGCCCTGGGTGATCTAATTCCAAGACATTTCTCTGCCAAGCTTCTGGTCTGGTCCTGCAAACAATCCAAAGAGCAGGCTAACAGTTTCAATCCCAGGACAGTTACCAACATAAACCCTGGGTGAGGGATGGGAAAGGAGACGGTGCACAGGGATCCTTCCTTTTGTGCCTGACACTGGCTGGAACAGGCCCTGCGTGCCTTTGCTGTCCTGCAGGAGGCCAGTGCAAAGTATAGGGTGGTATGTTCTTTCTTGCCCATAGGCTGTTTGGGAAGGCATTCCTCAGATATCCCAGGAGGCAGAGCAGCTCTGTACCACCCTTACTTGCATCTGCCCCAAATGGCACTATCTAGGGCAGGAGTGGCCAGTATGCGGTACGAATACCATAGGTGGCACATGGCAAACTGGGCAACAAATAGGGCAGAAAACAGATCAGCTGATCAAGCAGGGAAGGGGATCAGAGTGGCACTTGAGGACGGGTGTGGGTCTAATTGGTGGCACCCCTGCCAAAACGTTTGGCCCTTACCAACCCAGGGCAGACTGCTTGAACCTTTGACATTTAGCATTAACACTTAATTGCCCTATCACACTGTTTTCAGGCTATGGTCCATGGACCCCTGAGGGTCTGCAGACTGTTTCAAAGGGGTCTGCAAAAGATGATTATGATCAGTCAAAAGCATGTGAATACCCACACTTAAATTCCAAGGGGGTCCACACCTCTCTCTGAAACTTTTTAGGGGTCTACAAATGAAAAAAGTTGAAAACCACTGCTGTAGGACATCATCTCTCTCCAAGTGAGTAGAAGAGCCTGTTGTCTCAAAACACAGGACATCCCTTCAGATAATCAAGGTTTTTCTGTCTTGCGAAGACATCCTCTTGGCACTCTGCAAATCTCATGATTGCTCTGGAGCCCCTGCCCTGTAGCTTCCTACAGTGGAGATTACCAACTGGATGGTTCAGGAAATGGACACCTGTCAGCTTGCTTCATCCAGATAAAGTTTCCTCTAACTACAGCAGCAGCTACTATACCAGCTGCCTGACTCTTGCCTGTGACTTTACTGCACCACATATCCTAGAAAAGGGTTTAGCTGATGAAGTTGTCAGACATCGTTTTCAGATAAATAGGAGTTCTGCAAATAGTAGGAGGGTATGATATGATCTTAGCTTTGTGGAATTATTGCATTTCAGGTTGTGCAAAAGAGGGTAATATAACATGCACATCCAATTTGGATTCAGTGAGTTGCGACTGTCCAGGAGAAAATCCCTGTTTGCCTCATTCTGTGCAATTTGACATTTTTTCCATGGTCCCTGTTGCATACTGCCTGCATGCATAGTTTGTAGAGTCTTGCAGTGTTGAAAGAAGAAATACCTCTGCCTTTTTTAGTAGCTGTGTATCCTACTGAATGGATTTAAGGAAAACAACTTTTCTCAGGAAAGATTTCACATTTTGGATGTGGCTTTTCTGTGGTTTGAATACAGCCCCTCAGAAGGATTTGCATTACTACAGTGTGCAATCTATCTAGTAACAAATTCCACGTCAGAGGTGAACTGTCCTCTCCAGTATAGTTATTCGCTTGCTTAAAACGGACTCAAAATGTGTTGACCAAAGCAGCTGTTTTTCACAGGGGAATAAAAATAAGCTTTTTGTATAACTTTTAGATGGATTCAAGTGGTAAAATCCATGTAAAAATTCTGGAGTTCATGAAAAATCTTGACTCCTCAAATTTGAATGTAATGGTTGCACCTCAGGACTGAGGCAATACTCTGCCCTTTCCCAAAGAAGAGCTCTGAGGAGTAGGGAGAAGATATCTAGTAACTGGTGCTGTATGGGACTCTCCTGATTTTCTGATCTTGCTTATCCCACAGAAAAAAGTGATTCCATTCACTTCAAGGTAGCTCCTCAACGTAAGTGGTGGGTTGGGAGTTGATACCCAGTAATTTGGCTTGGCACAGTGGTGATGGGGACAAAACAGGAGAAGGTTCCCCAATGCTCCTTTCCCTTCCAGCCTTTAACGTTTTCTCCACTGTCTAAAAAACTGCACTACACTAACGTGTTCTTTGGGCTGGATTTGGGTAGCAAAAACCCACTGTATTCACTTCCATGGCTTCTTTTCTTTCCCCCTTCCTCAGAGCAAATCATGGCGGAAGATCAAAAATATGGTGCAGTGGTCCCCCTTTGTTATGTCCTTCAAGAAGAAGTACCCTTGGATCCAACTGGCGGGTCATGCAGGTATGGGACATCAAGCTGTGCTATATAAAGTCCAAGGAGATGCTCCTGAGCATGAAACTAATGAAAGGGCAGAACATCTGGCAGTTTCTCGACTGTTAAGCTCATTAGCTGTGTTGGCCTAAATTGTCTCTGAATTAATTTCACAGTGTTTAATTTGTTAAGCCTCTAGGGAAGCCCAGGGCTGTGGGAGCATCTGAGCTTAAATAGCACAAAGTAGAGGTGAAGGAAATTCTAACATATTGTGCTTGTAAAGTGTAGTCTCCACAGTAGATGGTTGCCTAGCACTGCTGCCAGCTTTCGGAGTTACTCATGTCTGTCAAGTGGTGGAGGTTTGTGCTTTCCTCATGGAGGACCTCCGTTCAAACCCTGCCACTGACTGAAGGTAGGAGGTGATATTAAGTTCTCCTCCTACCAGTTCCTGAGCGTTCCAGCTCTTAAGGACAGTGATTCAGGGGAAGAGGAGATGGAGTCCTCTAAACAGGACTAATCTTCAGTGGAAATTACTGTAATGAGTTTTAGCTAAAACCTCAAGTGGGAGTGAATTAGTCCTAGCAGCAATGATGATCATTAGCCTTTGACACTAAATAAAACCATCAGTAGAAGTTTGTTAACCATTCATAGCACTTCTGAGTGTTTAACCTTTTTAAAATATTGTTTGGGTGGGGAGGTGAGGGGAAGGAGACTTGAAATTCCTGGCCTGTCTTCCTCCACCTGGCAAGGTGTCCTGCTCCAGAGCTAAGGCAAGTTTTGTATTGTCTTCTGTCTTGCAGGAAGCTTCAAAGCAGCAGCCAATGGCAGGATACTGAAGAAGCACTGTGAATCCGAGCAGCGCTGCTTGGACCGCTTGATGAATGATGTCCTGAAGCCCTTTGTTCCTGCTTATCATGGGGATGTAATGAAGGATGGGGAGCGGTACAATCAGATGGATGACCTGCTGGCTGAGTTTGACGCCCCCTGTGTTATGGACTGCAAGATGGGAGTCAGGTGAGTACTGGTTACTGCATTCCCTTGTCTTTGTAGGAAGAACATGATGCTGAATTTTGAAAGTACAGAACTTGCAGCAAACTTAATCCTGGAAGGAAATAATATCCAAAATAAAAATTGGTGTAAACAGGCTTCCCTGGATCTAAATGACTTACTCAGGTCACGTGGGTTTAGCAGCAGCATGACAGGCTCTTTATATTCTCAGCCTGATGATCTCCTGGTGTACTGTGGAAGGAGAGCTGCAGGGACTGTTGTGTTAGTTTGCTGCAATAGCCCATTGCTATTCTGCTGGCCAGGGGTGGCAGCTTTTGAGGAAGTAGTCTACTGTGCTCCCCCAGCTACAGGAAGGCATTGATCTACAAGCTGGGGTGACATGTTGCAGGAGTTTTAGGGGGTAAGATAGCAGTCCTTGAAAGAAAGTAGCTTTAAAATGGCAAGTAGGTAAAGCCTCCATGAAGCTTTGCCTAGGAGTTCCCATGACAAACTCCCTTAAGATGAGGAAGGGAGTAGCATTGCCATCAGCAGTCAGACATCGCATGTCATGACTGAAGAATTTCAGTCATATCACACAGCCATGTTGAGCTCCATGGTTAAAAGAACTATGGAGCTGCACTCATCTCTTCAGGGAAGAACAACCTTGTTCTCTCCTATTTTATATTAGTGGAGTATATTCTAGCTTGGAGCTGTCCAGCTTCTAGGTGTGTGGGGTACACATGCTACACAGGCCGCACCCAGGAAGACCACAGGCTGCATGCCACACAGACGTGCCCCTCCCTCTCCGCCTCCACTGTACTATATACCCATGTGTCCTTGGCCTCACCCTCAGCTTGGTGCTGTGTTGTACTGTGCTGCAGGCTGGGATGGGTGCAGAAAGCAGAAGTGCGCGGAGTCTGGAGAATCTGGCAGCTTCTACAGGCAGAGCTGTGGGGTGGGGAGCAACAGCCAGACTGGAGCCTAGGGGCCTTGATTAATCCCTTGTATGCCACCACATGTGGCCCACCAGTTGGACAGCCCTGTTCTAGCTCAGTCAAGAATAGGCTGCAACCAGTAACTTTTTGGAAGATGTCCCAGTAAAGCATTGGACCTCGGAATAGTTTATTCAAGTTGCCCTGTCCATTAGTGTCAAGACCTTCATCGCTGCTCGCACTGCTAGTTCTTCAGTATGTCTTCTTCAGTCTCTCATTGCTTCACATCTGACCTCAAAGTAAGGGAAAGGTATAAGAGCTTTCCTCCTGCTAGTACATTCACGTCTGCAGTATAGGATATGTATGCATTCTTTCTCCAAGGTTCTTGGACATTATTGTTCTTGCTTGTTTTGAAGCCCATTTGTGAAGTATTTAACTTCAGTCCTGCACGTTTAGCTGCTTAGTTGTTAAAGACATGGCAAATCCTGTTGACTGGGGAGGATGGAGGGGTGGGAATGAGTAAGCAAAGGTTGAAATGAGCAAGGGTTGCAGGATCAGGTGCACAAGTGGTTATGCTGCAGCCCAGACAGACTGCACAGATCTGGCTGGCTTAGTTATTGGGGGAGGGAGGGGATCAGGATCTGAAATACATCTCAGATGTAGTGGAGACTGGTTCTTTCTGAAAAAGCTGATAGTTCTTGTTGGCTAGAGCAATATTTCCCCCCTCCTTCCCTTCCCTGTTAAGTGCCTCCTGTGCCTCTGCATCAGAAACAGAACTGTTCTTTCCTTTGTAGGGGTGAAGGCATTGGTAAGGGAGTGCTGGCAATCTCCAAGCTAGCTACATATCCTGCTCCAGCATGGCCTGAGGTGTACCTTGAAGGAAATGGGAACAGAGTCTGTTACCTGGGGAGACAGTTAAATATTGTTCCTCCTATTATCTGCTGCTCTAGTAACTGTTCTCATGTGCTTCTGTTAGCATCTCTGAGAGAGGTCTTACTTCATAGACACTGTTTTGATTGGACTCTGGCAGCATGGACGGGGAGTGAAGTCAAGTTACTGCATGAACAAATGGAAAAACATTCTGAACAGGTTAACTGATGTTTTGCCCAAAAAAGCACATAGTTGTCAAACAGATCATGGGAGTTTGTTTCCTTTTAAAAAGTGCGTGCACCAGCAGTAACCTGTAGGCCTGGCTAGTGTCAATCAGCCTCCAGCTTGTCAGGCTGAAAGGGGGTTGCATGTCTTAGTGTTAGTTCTCAACCAGGGTACCATGGCACCCTGGGGTGCTTTGAGATCCTTCCAAGAGTGCTGCGGGGTGCCATGCACCGTTAGCACTGCAATGTGTGCAAACATGGTTCATAGGGTAAGCCCAAAGATTTCAGATAGGAAGCCGTAGTTGTGGTTTTTCGGAGTCCTTAGCAACAGAAAAGCTGCACTATTTATTTTTCTGTAGGCAGACAAAGAGTAAAAACTAAAAGCTGGCATTTTTCAGGGAATGCCTCTAGTTGGTTCAGAACTACTGGCATGTCCCACTGTCCCATGAGATGAACTAGTTGGCTCGCTGTGTGTGCGTGGGCAAAATTACGTGGGCTAACTTGCACATGATTTTTTTTTTTGAGCTAGTGGCATATATGTAGGGGGGAGAGGTGCAATACACTGAGGTGTGTACAATTTTTTGTTGTTGTTAAAACATCTATAACGGTGCACTAAAGAAATCATTAAAATTAAACAGCAACTTGGTGAGAAAAGCACATACCTTTTAGGTTAGGGATAGAATTTGCACATAAACTGGTATAAATGATCAGAAACCAGTTCAAATCTATAACACGGTAGAAGTTTCAGTGCCCATAAACTACTTTAAAAATGCCTCAAACCAGTTTAAGAGAAACCTGGATGGATGTAGTGTCAGATTTAACTGATTTAAATTAAATCAGTTTATTGAACTTTCTGTCTCAGATCCCCATAGACATTCAAGTTAACTCACCGTCCCCCAGCATCCCAGGATGCTTTGCACATCTCCCACAAACCCCTCCTCACCAGGTGGGTGGGATAGCCATGACCCAAGCTGTCTGCTTCAGACAGGCAGGAAGGGCATGCTCTAGTGCCCCCCAGCTTCTGGCCTGGGCTACAGCAGGCATGTGGCTGCATTTCCAGAATCAGAAGTGAACGTCTGTTCACTTTTTTTTTTTAGGGATTCAATCTACATAGTTTAGACTAACCTGCAAGGATTGAATTGATTCAACCTCAGGCTTTTTGACTGTCTGTCCTTAGCCTTAAAGCCTGGGGCAGGGTTTTGAAAGTGACTGTGCCATTGTTGTGCTGTGATTGCTCTCTATTTTGCTAGGTGCAATTTTAATTTCTCTATTACTTTCCTTGCTGTATGAATCCACCTATCATCTCTTCGGGCAGGAATAGTTTCTATTGTGCATATGTACTGCACAACCAGTACCTCATCCTGGAGACCTCTACATGCCCTCACAATAAAGAAACTCTGCAACCATCTATGTATCATAATAGCTACTCAGGCCCTGAAAGTCCTACCGCATTATAAGTTACATGAAATATACAGCAACATTTAGTAGCTAATAAAGAATTTAGGCCCATAGACAGCATAGGTCCCAGCTGAAGGAATGGAAAGTGCATCATGGTCTGGCACCTCTCTGAAGTTTTGGATCACGTCCATTTCCTTAAATATATGGCATCACAAAATATAAGACCCATCTTTTTGGTTGACCTGTGAGTTATCCTGTGCTGTTCCTCAGACTTGGGTGTTTCTGAGAGTTTTCCCCAGTCAGAGAACACAGGGAAGGTAGAGTACTCCAGGGATGTGCAACCTGCAGCACAAGTGACAGGAAGCTTCTGCGTGACATATGATAGATAAGGGAGGGGACAGGCAGATGGGGCAGAAGGCAGAGCAGCAGACTGGACAGAAGAGGGAGATCAGAGTGGCACTCAAGGAGGATTTAGGGCTGATTTGTGGTATGCCTGTCAAAAGGGTTTGTCTCTGCAGGAGTACTCTTTTCTGTGCTGTGGGTGGAGGAAGAGAGCACTTGTTTGACTTGACACCTTTTTTTTTTTATTTTTATTCCAAGTTGGAAGCTATCCTGCTTTCTTCTGGACGGTGGGAAGTTTTTCCAGGCAAGAGATCAGATATCTTTTTTATTAGACCAACTAAAATAGTTGGAAAAAATTCTTCTTTGCAAGCTTTTGGGTACAAACCCCTTTCTTCAGGTGGGGGAAGTGTCTGCCTATGTCTTTAGACCAATATGGCTACACCCAACACAGACTTTTCTCTAGACATTTTCAGACTGAAACCTGTGACTCACTGGTGTTTGGAGAGGGTTAAACCTTGGGAGAAGTAGAGGGAAGAGAATTCACAGATGAAGATTATGTGTACTCTTTACCCTGTGAAGAAAAATTAGCCCTCTGAGTAGCACAACTATATAGGAATGCATTGCCGTCTTACTCCACCCACTGAGAAATCACAATGCTGACTTAAGCCAGAGCCCTTTATCGTTTTCATCTGAGCTTTTAAAAAGAGACAATAGAATTTGAGGATATCCACCATGTGATTTAGATGCTTTCTCTGAAAGATATGACATGGCTTGGCTTGGCTAGGTCTCGGGAGGTGGGGGGGAACGTGCAAACACCATTCCATACAGTTTCTCTAGCTTGCTTCCCCTGCACTTGGCTTGAGATAGTGAGTCAAGTATGTGTTTAGAGCTCCTTGCCTTGTCCTAAGCAGGAAGCTGCTCTCTGGATATAGCAGAGATGGAGTGAAGGGACACAGCAAGGTTTTCCGCTGTTATCTCTTGTTCTGACAAGACCTCTCTACAAGCAGGGCTGGGACCTGGAAACCATGCTGGAAAATAAGCCAGAATAAATAAAATAAGCTGGAAATTGTGGTGTTGATAGACAGCGCTTTTCCTGAGTGAGGCCTGAAGCAGCTTTCCTAGAGCGTTAGGACACACACTGTTTCTAAAGGAAAAGCAAAGCCAAGGTGTTTTGTTATGTTTTTTGTGGCTTTTAAAATATCCCTGACACTAAGAATAACCTCTTCCTGGCCAAAATCAAGCTGTGGTAATTAAGTGTTGTCTTCCTGAATTTCATCTGCTTTTCACCTGGGTGGCTTCCAATGCTTACAAAAATAGGTAAAAAAAAACCTCCCCAAAGGCATTGTTATGTCACTAATTGATCAAATCGACGCTTTACTACTTAATGGGACTTGGGGCTTCAAGTTAGTGTAGGAAAAAAAAATCTTCTGAGATTCTTGTGTAGTTTTGTAGTGATGCTTATTACTGCTGTAGAAAAGGGAGCTGAATAATCGGTATAAGGTTTAAGGAGAAGATGGAAGTCCCTTAAGTTGGAAAACTAAGGTCTGATATTATGTACAGGATCTCTGTCGGAGAAGCAGTAAACGGTGAAATCCACTGACTCTCTCCGCTACTGGAGAATGGCTCCCTTTAGAGCAGCGGTTCCCAAACTCTGACAGATTGTGCACCAATTTAAAACAATACCACCAGCAAATGTTTGTATAAAGTAATTATAATAAGTTTTGTTAATGTGTACCACTGACAGGTTGTCTGTGTACCACCAATGGTACATCTACCACAGATTGGGAACCACTGCTTTAGAGCTTAAAAGCAAGGCACAGTGACACCTTTACGGACTAACCAATTCGGAGGGGCATAAGATTTCATAAGCAATAGCTTGCTTTGTAGGATGCCATGAATGGACCTGCAAGGAGTAGGAGTTTCTATATAGAGCTTGAGTTAGGGCTGCAGACTGTCACAGTGGGATTTGCAAGGGGTCATGGAGACTCCTGACTGCATAGTTTCTTCCCGAGCTGACCTAATTTAATTCAGCAAATGGTGGAGGCTGCCTTTGAGGTGGACTTAAAAGAAAGTAGTTCACAAATTCAACTCTGTCCTTAGCAAGAGATATCTTAGCCCTTCACTGCTACCCTTGTCTACACTGGGGTTTGAGGGAGCAGCCTTTTTTTAGTCTGGGGGTCCAGCAGTCAATGCAGTGTTACATATGTCGCTACCTCCTACCTACCCTCAGCTTGTCTCTGGTATTGGTTTGAGTTAACTGACCAAACCTCAAAGCAAGGGTAAAATTCTCTGTGCGTGTGTCTTATTGGAGAACAGACTTTCAGACAAACAGGAACCAGGCCAGGAAATCCTACAGAACTGAACATGTCTGATGCCCAGAAACGCATAGACTCCAGCCCATCTTTTCCTTCCTTCAGTTGCCCCTCCTTTTTTTTCCCCCCTTCAGGAATAGCAAACACCTGTTCAACACTTTCTCATCAATTTGCTCTGTAATTTACAGGAATTAGAACAAACTCATTTGTTGTTTCTTGGGAGAGTCTGGTTCCCTGTGTGTGGCAAAGAGGTGGGGAAGGGTATAAGGCAAACACTAGATTTCAGCAGAAGTCTGAACATGTCAGCTGATTCTCAAAGGGAACATCAGATGCTGCTGACAGCCAAGTGCCAGGATGTAGCTCACTCACTCGCTCTCTTTCCTTGAACCTAGCCAACTTTTTCTAGTACAAAATCAGTTGACAGAGCACAGTTTGAAAGCTTCATTTAACTCATGAGAATAAGTCATTGTTCAGATTTGCTCAGTATTCCAAACAGGCTGTCCAATCTTGAGTCGTCTGGCCCCAGCTTTCCAGAGGGGAGAAAAACAGCTCTTCCCTCTCAAGTAAAGGTCAAGAGAGGTTTCCTTCTACTTTAGGGCAATGTCAACCATGGTTGGATGTAATCCTTGTTCGATGCACTTTTGAGAATTGGAAAATTGAACCAGTTGTCATGTATGCTCTTCAAGGTGATTTAAAAGAAGCTTGACCTTGCTGGACTTGAAAAGGAGGAGCCGATCAAGGAAGATGATCTCAGTGGCTGCATTCCTGCATAGGCTGGCAGAAGCTTTTAGGAAGACTAGCTAGGAGATAAGAGTATTGGGCTGTTGTGGTCCTGAACAGAGTTGCAGCTGAATGGCGTGAAGGCTGGTCTTTGTGGTGATGGTTAGGAGGAAGTGAAAGGATATGGATACTGCAAGTAGTGCTTGGTATCTAGCAGGGCAGGCCTCTCATATGAGGAAATTCTCACAGAGGTGGCATAATCTAAATTGGAAAAATAATCTGGAATAAAGTAAGGTGTACATTGCAAGGTGGACTACTCCAGATGAACTCACTTTGCAGATTCCCTATTCCAAATTGGTTTAATCTGTCTTGAAAGGGGATTAGTGGTCTGGAGATGAGCTGTTTTAATGTACTTAAGTCCCATTTAGATTATCAAGCAAAGCTGAGTAGGTAACACAGGAGCAGATCTGACTCTGGTGTGACCTGCTTGTCTAGCTGTCAGAGCTTATGGGAGAGGGCGCCAGGGTTTGAAACACAAGGGGCTGGGGGGGGGGCTCAGCCCCCCACTGTAAGAGACAAGAGCCTCTGGCCCACCCTGCACTTTTCTAAGCAGCTCAGGTGGCAGCTCCCAGCTTCCAGCTGCCACCACTGCAGGACCCCCCCCGCCCCAAGAGTCGGAAAATAATTTGAGCCCTGGAGAGCACAGTCAGTCCTCTGGGACAGGTGCTTTAAATGAACTAGTCTGATTTTTATCCCAATGCATTTTGAATCCTCTCTAAATTTAGAATATATGAAGTATGTGTGACAGGGTGCTGAACTGAGCAGGATCAATGAAGTAGGTCTAATTAGATATATATATAGATCTCTATATAGATCTATAGATATGTCAGTCTCTTTATGCTCCTCTGTGGCTAACTACTCCCTGGGTGTTGGTTATCCTGGATACATGTTTTCTGGGGCAGGGACTGTTGCTAACTGTGCAGTGCCTCGCATGGCAAGTCTTTGAGGCTTGAATGAGCTTTGTCTTTCTCCTTGTCCTGTTGCACATGGCAAAAACAGTGCTACTTTATCCTGCCCTTGGAACATGATATAAGTTGCAGCACTTTCGGGAAAAGGGAGCGGGGAGGGGTCACACCAGAATTGTGGTGTTTTTCTATGATTCACCATGACTAGGGCATGTTTGCAAGCTGGGCAGAGCTCCAAATGGTGGCTGGAGGAGTAGAAGTGAAAACCCTGTTTGTGAACTCAACAGTTGCCTTCTGTATCTTTTCCTATGTGTGAGTGGAAGATGCTGGACTCCTCTGGCATCCTAGCTTGGGTTGCTGATGTAGAATGAGAGTCTGATTCTTGTTTGTTCCAGTGTTGCAGACCCTGAGATTTTGGGGCTTTATATTTCTTGAGTGAGACTACAGAGGTTGGGGAGATTCTTTGGGCACTGCCCACATGAAACAGACTGTCTAGGGCCTGATCCTGGGAGGTGCTGAGTGTTATCTGCTCCAAGTGAAGGCAGTGGATGTTGAGGGTACCTGAAAGCTTCCGTTGTAGCTAAGATTAAGGACCTGATCCCTGATCTTACTCATGAGTTAGTGGTGCACTTCATCCCTCACCAGTGTTATCATTCATAAACCATAAAACCATATACTGGGACCTTAATGTATGTTCAGGCCATCAATAAGTTTTGTACCCCTTTGACAGAACGTACTTGGAAGAGGAACTAACAAAAGCTCGGAAGAAACCAAACCTGCGGAAGGACATGTATATGAAGATGACTGAAGTAGATCCAGATGCTCCGACCGAGGATGAGAATGCCCAGCGAGCAGTAACCAAACCCCGATACATGCAGTGGAGAGAGACCATCAGTTCTACAGCAACACTGGGATTCAGAATCGAGGGGATCAAGGTGAGGTTGCCTAACCTGCCTTCTGTACTGTACCATCCATTGCTTGCAGAGCCTATTTGAAAAACCACATAGGAGGAATGGAGAAATGTGAACCTCCTGTGAGCTCCCCCCTAGCAGCAGGAAGCTTCTGTAGCTGGATTTACTGTAAAGAGCACACACCACTCTCTCTGGGCTTAGCTCATAGCACTACAGTGTCTAAGATGGAACTGTGTAAAGCTGTTGCCTCCACCAAAAACCAGGCAATAGTGGCATCTTTGCCTGAATTTTAGCTTTGGGCCATGTCAGCACCCAATATACTACATAGCTCCAGAGCTGAACTGGATCAGGACCCCTTCTAAACTTCAAGGATATTAAAAAGTCTTGAGTCAGCTCTTCTGACTCAAGCCACTTAAGCCACTTCTTTGCAAAATCTGCAAACTTGTTTCTCTTGTTTCTGCAAATGTTCCCTCAGCCATACCCCTTATATAGTTATAGCAAGGTGCAGTCAGACTCACCAGTTTACTTGCCTTAGGTAAGCTTTTTTGTGTGAGAGGTCCTCTGTAACATTGCATGCTTTATTCATGTTTCAAAGACCACTGTGGTCCATGAAAGCATTAAATGGCTACCTGCTCTTAACTATTTTAAGAAGGCAGGGCAGGGTACTACTTTGGAGACTAACTGGTTCAAAGGTGCCTTCTGCCTGACTTCAGACTAATGTGCCTAATTATCTCTCTCCATCTTAACAGTTTAAAACTGCCCTCTAGAGGCAGCCTGTCTAGGTGACTTTGGTCCTAATTGGTTTGAAGTTGGTTCTTCTCTCGTGCACTGCTTTCCCTTTTAATGACAAGGAGTAATTTGGTCAAAGTGCCTATGCTTTAGGTGGAATTCTGAGTTCTTTTGTGCATCTAACTGGCAGTTTTTAAGCTGAATAAGTGTTATTTTTGGCATTTACATGCAGGTAATGATGCTGCAGATCCTTGCAATGGAGATGCATAAGGTCACAGGTTTGATCCCTGGTTAGACTAGATGCTCTCTTGAGGTCCCTTCCAGCCTTACTTCTCTATAAAATCTAAGCACGCATAGTAGGTGACCACCTGAATGCACACTTACTCAGCTGTATATATATGCACCCATTCTGGATGTGTGCCTACATTGGAGTCCTGCATATATAAGAGAAGTCAAAAATACAGGTTCAAGTCCCTTTGGATAAGGTTAGGGTAGAGCTAGAACCTGGGGGCATCTTTACATGTGCTCTGGTGTGGGGGGTGGTTTGATGAGACCTTTAGTTAAAGCGTGCCCCCACTGCCATTTTGAAGCATGAGGATGCTGAATACTTGTAATGCTGAGGCTGCTGGAGTGTGCCAGTTAGCACATTCGAGCAGACTTGAGTAATCGAGTTTGCTCCAATGCATTCTAATAAGAACTCATTGGAGCAGGTGTTGGGCACATGTATAGGTACGCTGGGTCTCCAGCTTCCTAGGTGAGTAGCCTAATCACTGAGCTTTTGAGGCTAAAGTGTAGGGGGGCCTTTCTCAATCTGTCCTCCTCTATACCCCCAAAACCTTTTACCTTGGTACTGTTGTTTGACTGTCCACACCCTGAGACTGCTATGGATACATTCCACTGTTTGCCTTGCAGCAAACTGATATTCACTATGAATTGTTTCCCAGTAAATTGTGGGAGAACGTGCCTGCCCCTTTGAAGAACATGGACAGTAGAAGTAATTGTGGAATAGCATCAGAGAAATAGCAGCAGTTGAACAGATCCAGCTTGCATTCACTACAGAGTGGTGGTTTCAGCAACTGAAAGTTTGCATTAACCAGAACATTGGCATATGGGCCCTGACAGGCCGGCCAGCTCCAATGAAAAGCCACAGCACACTTAAGTTAAAAGGTCTTGTGCGTGGCAGGGAGTAGAGTTCTTGCTTGTATCTACTGCAAACTCAACTCCAGCCCTAACTGACTTGGACTATGTTTAATTGATAATCAGGTAAGACTTAGGCTTCTAAGCTGCTTAAGCACTTCTGAACATTAGGGGTGTGTGAAGCGGGCTCTATTCAATTTGGATTTGGCCTGAATCAGGGACAGTGATTCAATTAGTTGATTTGGATCACTGTCCCTGATTCAATAAGGCTGAATCCGAATCTTCCCGTTCATGCAGGCCCTTCCACCTAACCCAGTCTGCGAGAGAAAACTGGTAGCCACCTGCCCAATACAAAACCTCTGTCCTCATGATCATGCTGCCATGAAGCTCATCCTGTCACATATCCCATTCCCTCTGCTCAGTCACTTCCAAACACTCTCCAACCCTGTCCAATCCAGTCACAGGATCAACTTTTGGGCCACCCGGCCAGCTGCAAGAGACTTTCTTTCTCTGTCTCTCTGACTTCCCAGCTCTCTTAAACTCCTTTTCTTTCCTGCTGCCTCCAGTGGACACATGCATTGTCAGCCAGGTCCTGCCATCAGCCCTTATTCTGAACAAACTTTTACCTATTTCCGACAGCTGTCACTCCCTGACTGATGGGTATTATACTGCTAAAATTGTAAAACTATATGGAGCTTGCCAAAGTGACTCTTTTGATGCGGCTTTCAACTGTCTCACTAAGAACAGATACATTTATCTCTTCATTAGTCTATTGTGATGCCTCCATGGCCCAAAGAATTAACTGTTGTGCTGCAGCAAGGATGTGGGCCAGCTGCTGTGATTCTCCTTAAATCCCCTGCTCTGTATAAAGGATTTCTGTAATGATTTAGAGGCATTTCTATAGACCAGGATTTGGGAAGGAGCTTAAGCATGAGGTGTCTAGATTCACTATTTTAACTCTTAGACTGTGGAAAATCTCATGATGTCCTATGGTATGCAGTGCACAACAACCCTCCTAGAAAGGGCCTGACCTTTGCTTGAGTAGGATTCCTGGGCTTCTGCCAAAAAACTTGGTGAATTGAGCACTACAAAGGTTACCTCGGGCCAAAAATGGGTTGCTGGTGCTGATGTAGTGAAGGGGCAGGATAAGCCTCGTTGCTCTGGCTTTATCAACCACCTTCACATTTCTTCTTTCTAAACTTTAGCTGCCTGGGGTTAGAGCACCTATAAATGCCATGCCTGCTGAAAGCACAACAGCAGCATCTGGCAGGTCAAGGAAATCGCCCAAGGGGAGTAATTATGGGAGCAGCATTGTGAATATGCTAGATGGCTTTATTGAAGCTGAGGTCATGCCTTATCTCAAAGACCATCCACAGTTTTCATTTAACTATGAACTCTGTATCAGACTCCACTTATAAACATGCATCTCCCTTTCTTAGACTAGACTTCAATGGTGCTGCTGTGGCCCTTCCCCACATTGATGTCAACTGTCCCAGGGGATGGGGTGAGCGTATGTTTCCAGACCACAGCACAAGGGCTTGTGTGACTCATGCAGCCATGTAGGCAGCTTTCTTTTTAATGTGTGCGCATAATACAAGCACGAGAACCCTAGAGGTAGCTAAACAGGGCCAGTGCCTGTCCTACCCCTGATGACAACAAAAATCCTTTCCCTAGTGGGGACCTGGTCACGATACTTAACCAAAGTTTGGCATGTGGCCTGCATGCTCTGGAAGTCACCAAACTGTCTCTTGCTGGAGCACAAGGGGAAGCAAGTCTCTAAGCAAGGTAGTTTCCAGTAAAAAAGTTTGTTTCTCCTCTCTGAGGGCCCATATTTTATAGACGATCAGCACAGCTGCTTTGTCCATGTCTCTTATAGTAGAGTAGGTCCTCTGAGAACATATGTTGCCCTTGAGTCCCAGACCATCCAGGATTTTATGTATTATAAATGTCTCCCAAACCTGCACCTTCAAGAAGCAGTTTACAGAGCACCGAGACCTATTCCACTGTGCATACATAAAGCTGCCTAAGCTAGGGCAATTGTTTGGGTGCCACCTTCTATGCGTGCACGTTTGTGCGTGTGTAATGATTCTGTCAAGGTGTGTGTTAAAAGCAAATTGGAAGTTTGAATTTGTAAACCATACATAACCTTGCCTTTAGAGCTGCATACATATCATTTACAGATAAACTCCAGCACCCTGTTTTACAGTCTGCAGAGCTCTGCAGCTCAATGCATGGTATCTGTGTGCTTCACTTTCCATTTGTGACTGACTTCGGAGGCCGCCTTGCTTTCAGTTAGTATCTTGCCTCATGGGAGTACTGTGTGCCAAGAGCTGTGCTCAACAAAGTGCACTCACTGGGCAGACTCTGAAAGGGATCCCCTGACATCTCAATCTTCAGGGCAGGATATTCATTGTACTGCCTTCCTTCATCTCCCCTAGACTAACAGGATGTCTTTCCGGCTTCCATCCCTTCAAATTATTGTGCGCAAACAAGTTGTTATCACGGCAGAACTAGATTATGGAAATACAGCTGCATGCCTAAGGCACACTTAAGACTAGCTTCTAAATCCAGGACTTTTCTTGGGGTAAGACACCATTAGGTGGAAGGCTCTTGGAATCTGGCTTTCAGTGATTGGACTATATACTCTCCTGTGTAAGGACAGATGTTGGAGGGAGGACAGCTCAACTTGGAGGACATCTTGGGTTGGATCTGAGTCTGGGTTGTATACAGTATGAGAAGCTGGGGTGAAGACCAAGTAGCAATGCTGCTCATCTGATGCTGGAATGAAAGGAGCTGGGTGCTGGGTGGAAAGCTGGTGCTGAGTGGAAAGGAGACCAAATTGTTTGTAGAACAGAGACCGCATTGTTTGACCTCCTTCATCGTTTGTCATATCACTTTTTGAGACTTTCTAGAGGGAGAAAATAGGCTATGTCTCTGGTAAGTAGAGGTGAGCTGGTATAGCTTTGCTCTGTGCAAGCTGCTTTAGTACTTCAAATAAGACCATGCTACAAATTCTGGGAAATGTCTGCTTCTTCTCAAGCCACCCTCAAGTGGTTCCTGGCGTAGATTTTGTGCTGGTTTCCTCCTTAAAGCAAGGACACAGGTGCTGGCTGTTGTCTCCCTCTAACCTGTCTTGAGTGACACTTGTTTAAATCCTGACCTCTCCTCCTCTGGCCTTGCAATCTAAGAGGCTGGTCCACATCCTCCTAAGATGCACAAAGTAGTGTTTAAAAGCACAAATTCTTTTCCCTGACTGGCAGCTTTCATGACTCTCTCTGAGTCTCTCTCTCTCTCTCCTTCTTTTAAGAATGAAGATGGCACTGTAAACAGGGACTTCAAGAAGACAAAGACAAAGGAACAAGTCACAGAGGCCTTCAGAGAGTTCATTAAAGGGAACCGTAACATTCTGGTGAGTCATCCATTGCGTCAGGAGGGCATTGCTCAAGTGTCTTCCAGGTGCAAGAATGGGGCTTCTCTCTGCGGACTCGTGCCTTGCTGGTGAACTGCTTTAATGCTGAGGACCACAGATGGATGAAGCCCTCTGCTGCTCTGCTGAGCATGCTTTAAAATAGCACAAAAGAGGCAAAGAGAAACCACTTCCTGGAGTGGTGGAGCTGCCAGGGTAGGGAGAGGTTAAGGAGATTGCATGGCTGGCTTTTATAACAACACAAAGAACCTTGTTGCCTGTAGCCTTCTGGTAAGATATTAAATCACAGGACAGGCAAAAGCATAAGCTTGGGGTGGCTGCTCTGGGCAAGGGAAAGTCTGCTGCAGAGGTGCTGAAGGCATCACCTCTGGGATGTAAAACTCATCTACAGTGGCTGAGGGTAGTGCAGAAAAAGAGGAATGGACATTTTCCATGTGGTTTTTAACCATGGCAACTGCCTGCATGGCTGGTGAAGAGTTTTCCTTCCTAAAGGAACTTACAGGGTAGCCTGGGAAAGCATGATCTAACAAGGTGCCCAGGTTCCCTTATCTGTGGTGGACATCCGAGTCTGAATGTGGCAAACCGCTATATCTTGCATTTGCCAAATCTGGCTGCTGAGTTGCTAGATTAGACTATTTAACTGTAAACACTTTACGCTGACTGTCCAAGATCCCACTGTGTTGAGGGAGGTCCATTTTAGGTCTTGCTGTATAAAGTCTACACACTAATGACTCTAAACGGCATGTCTAAACTTGCACTTTCCTTTGACAGTAGTTAATTGGGATAGATTCTTAGTTCAGTAAACAAAGCTGTGCAAATTGCTCCTGTGTACACCAAAGGACATGGAGGTCTTTCAAACCATCCTGACCCCATTCTAGAGTACAGCTAATGAGAACTGAATTTAATCCATCCTGTTGTCAAGGCTTCTTGAATCCATCCTGCCTTGTCCTTGCCTTCCCCTGCACCCCACAAGCTCCCATCGTAGTTGGAGTTGGATGAACTGTCTACCCAAATTATACTAAAACCGTGATTTTTCAACCAGGGTGCCTTGAGATCCTTTCAAGGGTGTCATGGGGTGCCACGCAATGTTAGTACTGTTGGCATACAAACACAATTCACAAGATTAAGCCCAAAACTTCCAGAGAGGAATCTGTGCTGTCAAAAGCATTCTGACCTATTGTGGTCTTTCTCAGTTTTTTGCAACAGAAGAATTGCTCTATTTTTCTGTAGTCAAAAAATAGGGCTGACTTTGAGTCTATCAAGGAGTGCCTCCAGTCTAATAAGGTTGAGAACCACTGTATTAAAGGAAGAGCTGGCAGGCAGTTTGCTTGTCCAGCATTGGGCACATCAGAATATTTCTAATTTAGCCTTTCTGTTTGGGTCAGGAAAATACATAGGCGTGTTCCATGGCTGGTAAGGGGACCATCAAGGGTTTCTCAGTGAACGTATAGACATTCACAATAATAACAATCCCACATGTATGCTTCACTGATTCTGTCCAGTGACTTGCTTGAAATTTGCTTAAACTGGCCATAACACTTTTTTTTCTTTGTGTTTCCAGAACAGTTACCTTAATCGGTTGAAGAGTATTCGTGCCACCCTGGAGATGTCACCATTCTTTAAATGCCATGAGGTAGAACTTGCCTTTCTCTATTGTAACATTTCCTGGCTTGATCTGTTTCTAACCGTTGTACAGCTTTTAATCTCATTTTATATCCTGCCCAAGGGAAGTAGCATAGTCAGCATAAAAGCTCCTCTTTCTGAAATCTGCATCCATTCTCAAATCTGTTGCTTTAATTTATTTTTCCAGTCAGTGTCTTTATGGAGATCTGATGTAAAACGCTCTAAACTTAGTACGTTTGATGAGGTTAAAGATGGTTTTTAGATAAAAACCATCAATTTTTAATTAGTCCAGAAGTTTGTGTATGGGTTTAGAATGCCAAAGTTTTACGTGACTTCAAAAATATTTTTGGCTATTCTGCTACAGACTAGATGGTATGCCTGTGATAAATTCCTTGTATAAATGCTGTCACTGCTCCCCACCACTGCCAAATTTCCAGGCCCATGGGGACCCTTTACACTGGATGACATGTCCTGTGCTGGCATGGGGCAAAAACCCTGTATGAAGTATTGCAGGTGTACCTCTAGGTAATGTGTTTTGAAAGTGTGGCCCTAAAACTGGTGCTATAAGGAAGGGCAGGCATGTGTCTAAGGAAAAGCTGGAGCATGAATAACTTGGTGTCTTCTTTCTGCAGGTCATTGGGAGCTCCCTGCTCTTCATTCATGATAAAAAAGAACAGGCCAAAGTCTGGATGATCGACTTTGGGAAAACCACACCACTGCCAGAGGGACAAGTCCTCCAGCACAATGTGCCCTGGGTAGAAGGGAACAGAGAGGATGGCTACCTCTGGGGGCTGGACAACCTCATTCAGATCCTGACAGAATTGTCACAAAGTGAGGACCTGCATTAAAGCCATACGTCCAACTCCACCACTACCCAGAATCTTGCCCCTCAAACTGACTCTTCCGAACTGCACTACAAGACACTTTCCAAACCCCTCCAATTTTAAAGCTATAATCTCCCTATTTAAGGTGGTTTTTTTTAGTTGTGTAAATATGTAGGTCACCCGCCAGAACAAAAGCTAAACTTGAAGTCTTGGCTTTGTGCAGTAGACAGAAGCAAATTGTGTTACTCCCTTTCAGTACCGGAAGATAACGACTCTGGTCAGTCTGGCTAGGCAAATGCATGTTCTTTCTGTAGCATCTCTGGTTCTTATTCCATCTGTTTTTAACAAAGGTTTATTTAGTGAAAGGTTAGGCAGTTGATACATTCTCCAGCTGAAGGAAGATGATGTCGTAAGTGATGAACTCTGTAGCTCATGAGATTGTGTATGTTTTAATGCCTTTCCAGGTATCAGGCAGCTCAGTCAAGTGAAGGGTGGCTAGTACTTGTTCATCTGTAATGATCAGCTGCCCTCCAGTGGCAGGTGTTGGTAACACACTATCTTCAAGGTAGCCAAGGCTAAGGCAGTTGCAGACTGCCATTTCAGGTGTTCAGGGGTTATGGAATGAAGAACAAACGGAGAGGTCGTGGAGCAGGAAAAGGCAGGAGCAGCCAAGTGGGAGAAATTTAGTTATTTACTAATATCCTTTAATGTAGGAACCTAGCTGCATGGAGTCTGTGGGAGTAACTAGTAATAGCAGATCTAAGCTTTTCTCTATACTTGAGAAATCCTATTATCTGCTTGGGATCAGGGCATCATTTGAGAGTGGCCACTTGGATTTCAAGGTTACTTCTTATCTGTGGCCAAGTCTGGCATGTGTGTATTAGTCCATGCTGACCTACCTGTGCTGGATGATGAGTTTCCTCTAACTGCGGAGGTGCGGCCACAATGTCAGGTGCAGAAGTTTTATCACCAGCCTCAACTTCCAATTGAAAATGCCTTTAGATGGCTTAGTGGTATGGCAGTGTGATGCCACATGAAGGTCTGAGGCATTAGCTCAGAACTCCTGAGTTGGCACTGGTGAGGACTGTTATGGAACCAGTGGTCTGGGGCCAGACAAAAAGAGAAGGATTTCAACATAGCCAATGATCTCTTTTTTTTTTTTTTCTTTTTTTTTTTTTTTCCATTTTAGGAGCAGCTTCTAGCATTCCTCAGCAGGGGCAGCTGGCCCACCCTGGGCCTGAAGGGCCAAGACAGCAGTGAGGAAGTGTGAAAGTGGTGGTAGGAAACCACAGAGACACTTAAAGCCTTCAATGCTGATTGTGTGCTTTTTGACTAGCAAGCGGGCTCTCCTCCATGGCATGAAAGGTTAACATTGCCAGGATGCACCTCTTCTCTCCTCCCCACCCTGACGCCCCCTAAAATCTGGTTCAGTCAAAATGTGATGTGTAGACTGTCTCCGTGATTTACTTTTTATTGCAGGCTTCTTGTTACAAACCTTTTAAAATTTACCAAGTGCCAGGCAGCAGAGTTGTATGTTCCTGTAGGTCAAACCCTGCCTGCGTCTTCAAAAAATAATTGCATTGTCAGGTCTTGAGGGGACTTTTCAGTACACACACACATGTGTTCCTTGAGGTGGTGTGGGTGTGACCTAATGCCTACAAGTGCATACCGGGGGAGAAAGAGGGCAGTCGATCAGCTCTCAAGATGATCACATCAGCCTGATATGACAAAATGTAAGGATGGTAAGGCATTCCTTTCGTGCCACAGCTCACTAAATCTGGTGGTGGTCTTCAGCTTTTTTTTCCCCTTTGCTCTGTCTGAACTGGATAGCATACATGGCCTCTCCTTCAAGTCTTGTGAAAACAACCAGCCCTCTATTTAGGGTGGAGGCTATTTTTTAACTTCCTGGAACATTTGAACTAAGCAGACTGCTTGCATTGGAGCCGGTTTGCTAAAGGTCAAGTATTGGCAGGATGGCAGGGAGGGGAGTGTTGCTGGTGTGTTCTGATCATCAGAGGGAGCTTGGAGGTCTCTGGGATTTAGGACAGAAGGATGGCATTGCATTTAGGTTATGAACAATCCTGAAGGCTGTTGTCCATGAGTAAGAGCAGCTTCCAACAGAAGCTCTGAATCCCTCACTCACCTGACTCCAAAAGGTCATTGCCTCATCTCTTTCCCCAGTGGCAGCGCTAGAGACTGTCTGCCATGGTCAAATGGGTGTAGCTTCCTACGTCAGGGAGGTTCTCACTGCAACGATAATGCAGGAACGATGTAGCCATCAATTGTTCTGCAGTCGAACACAAGCGTCTTTCATGAAGATTAAAATCTGCTAAGATTTTCTTGGTTCATATCTCACCAGGCACATGTCTGTAGTTCTTTTGATACAGTTGTAAATGGTTGCACTGTTTAGCTTTGCCCAGTCTTCCTAGGCTGCTTAGAATAGCCAATATGGAAGTGCCTTACAGACTCGCCTCTGTTCCATTAGTGTCATGGAAAAGTTTTTTTTTTTTAAGTTATATTTATTTTCATTCCTTTTTTAATTGCACAAAACACTAAGACTTAATGCATGGAAACTTTTTTTAAATGTATTTTTAGTTTTAAAAACACCCTTTTCCAGCTTTGGGGAAAAGACCCGAGTGGCAGCATAGATCCGTGCCAGTTTATAGCTGTATTTTTAGCTTTGAGTTGCTCCTATATGTGTATTATTATTTTTTTAAGTCTGTTTATAAACCTTGCTTTGCGGCTTCGAAAGAAGCAGATTGTTTCCCTGGATGTCTTATGCCTTTCTGGAGGCTGGAACTGTAGCTGTGAGAGATTCTCCTCCCCACCCCCATCTCTCACTTCTCCTTCGGTCATTGGGCGATTATAGGGAAAATCTGAACTGGTCTGAAACACCAACGCACGGTGCCTGTAAAAATCCTGTACCATTCAAAATAAAGGCATATGAAAACTGTCTCCGCAGCAAGTATTTGGACCTGGTCACCTGCCTAGGAGTAACTTGGGAGAATGGAACTTATCTTTTTCTCTGAGCCCTGACTTGTGGAGAGCCTTTTTTTTTTGTCTTGGTTACACACGTTAAAACCAGGGGTACAATGCTGTTAGCAAGAGTACAACTAGACTCTAAGGTTGTGGAGGGGATGGCAGGAGAAATGAAAGACAAACCTGCTGGGGACTTGGCTCTGAGGCTGTTGGGAAGGAGAAGCACTTTCACTCCACCTCAGTTGGGAAAGCACACATGGCCAGCACGTCATCTGGGTTCTAACCCAGGAGCCCTTCTCTTAACATGTTTCCTCCTTGTAGATGAGAAGAAACAATTAGGGCAGACAGCGCTATCCTTTGCAGACCACAAAGTCACATTTGTCTCTTCTCCCCTTGTGTCTTGGCACATATAATCCTCACCTAAAAATAAACAGTCAGTGCTGAGCTGAGCACCCAGTCTCCTGAATCTAAATCCATCATGATACCCTTAGCCACAATGGCCTCAGGCAGGCCTTAACTTTTCTTTCCCCATGTACATTACAGCAATTGCAATACTCATTGTCTTGACCCACTGGAAACAGATGTTGGGACAGGGTGAGAAGAGGCTTGCTGATTCTCTGTGGAAGGAGGGTCTGGGTGGAGCCTCAGTCCAACTCGTTGCATTTTACAAAGCATACAGCAGTCCTGGAACAGGTGCACAAATGTCCTCTTCTGGTGTCTCATCCAGAGCACCAATGCCCAGTTCCTCTGGCTCAACTCCCCTTCCTTCTTCCTCCCCAAAAGAATTGGCATTATTGGGAGAAATAGAACAAGTACATGCTGCTGCCCCAAAGGAGCTTCATCAGAAAACTAGTGCATGCTCTCAAGATCATAAAAACTTCTTTGCCAAAAAAGAACTTGGAAGCCCATGTAATGGCACTATCAGCTGGCCCTGCCATAAAAATATTTAACTGTCATCTGTGGATTAAAAAAATTGGTAGTATTTTTGTTATTACAGACTTGGGATCTCAATTTTATCACAAATCTGGGCATGCTTGATGTTTACCTGTAACTTCAGCCCCTAGGGACACGTGAGACTCCTGATTTTTATTAAAATAAAGCAGGTTTCTGTTCTTTGCGATAGCTGGGAAAAAACTCCAATATAACCAATATGCACCATAGAGGTCTAGGCCAGAAGCATAGAATTAAACAAAACACAACCACAGCCCTTCACTTAAATCTGACATGTAAAAACTCCTGGTACCCAAGTAAATTTCATGCTTTTGGGGGCTGATGAGAGGCCAGGACTTCTTTTATATGGCTTCAGATATCAACTTCCAAATCTATGAGCCACTGTCTGGTATTATCACTCAATATACAGATTCTAGCTACCCCCTCTGGGCATTTGTAAAGCTTGCAGCTTTCGATTAAGTGCTGTGTTGTTTGTTAGATACTGAATTCACAAAGGGGCTGTCCAAGATGTTCATCTTGTGAAGTGTTGTGAAGTGTCCATATCCAAATCTCAGTTTGTTCAGCTTGACCCACACTTCTGTTTCAAGAGTGTGCCCAGATGACATGCTGGCCATGTGTGTTTTTTCAACTGATATGGCTAATTTGGTGTTAGTATAAAAAGCTGTAGGAATAGGTCTGACCATTCCCAGCAGTTGGCCTACTCTGTTGCTGCCCATAAGTTTGGTTCAGCATCCTTAATCTCTTCCAGGAGCTTATGGGCTTCATGTACAAATAATTTACAACTTTTAAGCCTCTTAAGCTTCCATCTGTTCAGTTTTTCAGTTAACAGTTGATGAAGCAAGTGATTTTCATCATCTCTTGCCTCAATTGCCAGTAATGATGTTAGGTCTGTCTTCTTATATCACTTGCTCCAATGCCTGAGAGTACAGGGAGTACATCTGTGTGTGTGTAGGCTGTGCAGCCTGGTGTGATCTCAGCACACTGGTAAGTACAGTGTTGAGCTTTTTAGTGTGACAACTTCTGGACCATACAGGAGCACAGTGTTCTGCTGGGGCTCACATCATTGCAAGTTCAGTGATTCTGAGCACTTTGAAGTTAGCACCTCATGTCGTGCTGGCTAAACATCATATGGCAGCTACCTGTGCACAAACTTTACTGCTGACCTTCTGAATGTGGTGTTTATACGTGAGGCAGCAGTCCAATGTGACTCCTAGGTAGGTTGGGGTAATTTCATGAGGAAGGGTGTGGTTGCCTACTCTGATATTCAGCATACTCATGGCTCAGTGATTGTCCAGGTGGAAGAGTGAAGATACTGATTTATTGATGCTCAACTTTAAGCACTGCCTTTGGAGCCTTGATTTCTTGGGGGTGGTAATACTTATATTTGGGCAGGTATTTGGGAGTGTAACGTGCACACCCCAAACTGATGCCAATCCTGCCATCAGAATTAGCAGCACTGCACAGAGAGCAGCAACCTTCCCAGTTTGACATCTGCCTACATCTGCTAAGCTATTCAAAAGAATAGCTCAGCTCTCAGGTATTTTGAAACCTCCGACCACTCTGAGTGCCTCAAACTCTTTTCCAATAGTCCAGAACTGACTGGGGAAATGCCTGTAAATTGATGAAGTCACTTCACATCTAGACCAAATTAACACAAGACTCCTAGTCTCTCCTAGGCACCATGTGGGAAGCTGAAGCAAGCTGTATTTAGACAGCACTCTGGCTTTTGGACTGTACTAAGGTTGGTAACCAGGCACTTGGCTCTGTGTTGTGAGTGGAGAAGATAGCTAATTATCTTTGCAATATGTAAGATCTGTTAAATGGTGAGGGGGCTGGGCAACATAACTGAGAGGTAGTATCTTGCCCTCACAGAAATGCAGGACCTCACTGCAGTGTTTGAATCAAATCTCAGACATCTGCCTAACCTTGGAGGGCCCCAACTACCTTGGTCAATTAATTATATTTGGCATGGAAATGGAAGCTAACCAGGTGTTGTTTAGCTTGTTGCTTGTAGTTACCTGGGGAGGAACCAGCCTCTTTGCTCTCGCTGACTTCCAAGTGCAGTTCCTTAGGGGGTGCAGTATAATCATGGCTGATAAAGCATTGTAGGAAAGAGGTACCAGAAACCTTAGTTAAAGGGCAAGCTACAGGACCTCTTAATTACTTCATTAACGCCTTGCTTAGATCACATATTGCCAGGTACTTGCATTAGTTTGGACCTTGATCTCACACCCCTGCTGTGCCCCAAAGTGATGGTACTCATTTTCCCAGCTGGAGAGACAGTTCTTTGATGAGACCAGAGTAGAGAGGAGGCCTAGAACATGGCATAACATCTAAGAGCTTTTCTGCAACATGGTCTACGCTTTTTCTTCCCCCAGCCCTGATCCTCCACCTTGTTCCTGAGCAAGAAAGTAGAGAGGAAGGGGTGGGCTAAGGGGGAGGGTGGAGGTGGAGCATATTTGGTGGAGGACCCATCCAACATCCCTAACAATCAAGGAAGAAAACAGCCTTAGCACTAGGAGGCTTGTTAGATTATTTAAACAGGGCTTCAAAGCACAGGATGGGGCACCAGGAAATCAGTGTTCTGGTCCTGACTGGCACATTGTAAGAAAAATCATAGTGCAGAGGCTGTTGTATATCAAACACTTAAACCTTATTGGTCAGCTGTTCTGGCACCTTTGGCACAACAGTGCAAGGGTCTCATAGGCTTCACAAAGCAGTAGTGTGGGCATGCTACCTTGTGGGTACTTGCATATGCAGCCAGCTCTTTGATAACACTGCAGTTAGACTCCTTGGTAAAACCCTGCCTCTGCTGAAAGCAAAGGATGTTTGGGCAGCATCTTCAAAGGCACCAAGATGTCACACAGTGCCTCCATGCTGACCCAAGTAGCAAATAGGGAAAAAAGCTCAAACAAGAGCAACTCAAAGGGGTGTAACAAGGTGCAGGGTTTGCTCTGAGGAGAGCTACAAGTTATGGTTAGGGTAAATGATAGCCAGTGAGAAGTAACTCCCCACAAGGATTTGAATGGGGCAGATGCATAGGCATGGGCAAGATGTATTAACTAGAGCAGGGATGTAAAATCAGCTGGAAGGATGTATTCCCTTTTTAGATGTCTGTGGGCCATGCCCCAGGTCTTATCTTGGCAGCCCTAGTGGCACTGTGGGCAGAAGATCCATCAGGGACACTGTGTATGTGCACACGCATGCACGTGTCTGCCTAAATAGGACTGCAAGAGGCAGGATTAATGCTGCCACCATAGGAAGCCCCATCACCACATCCAGAGCTGGCACTCTGCCTGAGGTAATGGGGTTTGCTGCTGGGGCTGTCTGCACCCTGGCAGGGTTTCCCACAGCAAAACCCCATGCCTGGTGAGAGGCAGGGTACACGCTGCCACAGTAGCACTCTAGCCCTGTGGCTAGAGCTGAGGGTGGGGCTGTGATGAGTTTCCCATGGTGGTGGCCAATGCCCCCATAGAAGCTGACAGATGTACAGCTCTAAGAGCACCATGGGCAGCCACAGTGGCACCACAGAGAGAATCTCTGCCGCTTCAGCCAGAGTCCCTGCTCTGGCTTTGGTGGCCTGGTTTCCTGCAGGGGCAGGCAGTGGGCATACAGCTCCAAGAGCACCATGGGAAGAAGCTGTGCCACTCTGGCCAGAACTAGGGTTTTGGCTATGGTGTCTGGGCTTCCCTCAGCAGTAGTCAGCACCCCAACAAGAGCTGGGGCATGGGCAGCTCCAGCATCATGGTGGTCAGAAGTTCTGGCTGTGGCCACAGTGGCCAAATTTCCAGAGGTGGCAGCTAGCAGCCCAGCTCTTGCTGGGACTCTGGCTGCTGCTGCTACAGACAGGAAACCCCACCACCCTGGCCAGATCTTGGGCAAAAATCCATGAGGTGCATCCAGCCTGTGGACCGTGTATTTGACACCTATGGATTAGGGCATGGAAAACTAGCTAGGAGTATTACACAGACACTCAGTACTACATAAAAGTGAGGCCTGCTGCTCAGGAGCAGTTTTGCTCTACTGAAGGCGTGAAAGAGAGTGTCTGCTAGATGAAAGGAGGCAGAGGTCAGGGCCAGAGTCTATGCACTATGATTCATAGATTCATAGAAGGGACCTAAGTAGATCATCAAGTCTGACCCCCTGCCCTGGGCAGGAAAGAATGCTGGGCTCATATGACCCTAACTAGGTAATTATCAAGCCTTTTCATAGATTTCATAGACATTAGGGCTGGAAGGGACCCCAGGAGATCATCGAGTCCAGCCCCCTGCCCAAAGGGCAGGAAGTCAGCTGGGGTCGTAGGATCCCAGCAAGATAAGCATCCAATTTACTCTTGAAGGTGCTCAATGTAGGTGCTTGAACCACCTCCGCTGGCAGACTGTTCCAGACCTTGGGGGCTCGGACAGTAAAGAAATTCTTCCTTATGTCCAGCCTGAAACGGTCTTGCAGGAGTTTGTGACCGTTCGACCTCGTCATCTCTTCGGGCGCTCTGGTGAACAAACGTTCCCCTAGATCCTGGTGGTCACCCCAATAAACTTATAGGTGGCCATCAGATCACCCCTGAGCCTACGCTTTTCCAGGCTAAAGAGTCCCATGGCTCTCAGCCTGTCATCGTAAGATCTGTTTTCCTGACCTCTGATCATGCGTGTGGCTCTCCTCTGGACTCTCTCAAGCTTCTCCACATCCTTTTTGAATTGTGGAGCCCAAAACTGGACGCAGTACTCCAGCTGCGGCCTCACCAAGGCTGAGTACAAGGGGAGAATGACGTCCCGGGATTTGCTTGAGAAGCATCTATGGATGCAAGCCAGCGTTTTGGTCACTTTACTAGACGCAGCATCGCATTGCAGGCTCGTGTTCATCTTGTGGTCAATGATGACCCCCAAGTCTCTTTCTTCTGTAGTGCTATCCAACGTAGCACTGCCGAGCCTATGAGGATGCTGCAGGTTTTTCCTCCCAAGGTGGAAAACCTTGCATTTTTCGGTGTTAAACACCATCAGGTTCTCGTCTGCCCATTTGCTGAGCTTGTCCAGGTCAGCCTGGATCACCCGCCTATCTTCTGGCGTGGATGCTTTGCCCCAAAGTTTGGTGTCATCGGCGAACTTGGCCAGTCCGCTCCTGACTCCAATGTCCACATCATTTATGAAGATGTTGAACAGTATGGGTCCAAAGACAGAGCCTTGAGGGACCCCACTGATCACAGGGCACCACGATGAGTGACTGCCATCAATTACGACCCTCTGGGTCCGACCACGGAGCCAATTTCCCAGCCAGCGGATCGTGGTGGAGCCAAGGCCACAACCGGCCAGTTTGGCCAAGAGGTGATCACGGGATACCAGATCAAAAGCTTTTTTGAAGTCAAGATATATGACATCAATCTCTTCTCCCTTGTCCAGGTGATAGGTCACCTGGTCATAGAAGAAAATTAGATTGGTCAAACAAGACCTACCCGCAACAAACCCATGCTGGCTATCCCTTAGGATGTTAGCCTGGGCCAGTCCCTCAAGGATGGCCTCCTTAATAAACTTTTCTAAGATCTTCCCCAGGATAGAAGTCAGGCTAATGGGCCTGTAGTTAGCCGGATCCACTCTCCTCCCTTTCTTGAAGATCGGCACCACATTGGCCTTCTTCCAGTCTTCGGGCACTACACCAGAGCGCCAGGAGTTTTCAAAGATCCGTGCCAGGGGCTGGGCTATGACGCTCGCCAGCTCCTTGAGTACCCTGGGGTGCAGATTGTCAGGGCCGGCTGACTTGAAGGTATCCAGCTTCTCAAGGTGTTCCTTCACGAGGTCAGCATTTATGGAGGGTAGGGGATTCCCATCACCCGGATCTCCCTGTCCCATAGCAGGCATGGGCGTCCCATGGGACTGATGAAAGACTGACGCAAAGTACCTATTTAATAGGTTGGCTTTTTCCTGGGTGTCAGTTGTCAGTTGCCCCATCTGGTTTAGCAGGGGTCCAAGGTTGCCCTTGCTTTTCCTCCGGCTCCCCACATATCTGAAAAAGGACTTTTTGTTGCCCTTGGTGCTTGAAGCTAGTTGGAGTTCAGTTGCAGCCTTGGCTTTCCTGGTTTGCTCCCTGCAGGACCGGACCAGTGCAGAATAATCCTTCTTGGAGGTGAATCCCAGCCTCCATCCTTTGTAGGCTTTCCTTTTTAGCCGTAGGGGGTCCGCTAGGTCCCTGGAGAGCCAGGAGGGCTGCTGTGCCTTCTTGCTGCCTTTCCTCCGTGTTGGAATAGATTTAGCTTGTGCATTGAGGATCACTTCCTTGAGAAGCAACCACTCTTCTTGAACTCCCATCTTCTTGGGGTCATGGTCCCTAAAGGCCTGACCAACAAGCCTTTTCTTAAAGACCCCCAGGGTAGGAGCCAGCACCACTTCCCTTGGAAGTTGGTTCCAGATCCTAGCTGCTCTGACCGAGAAGTAGTACCTTCTAATGTCCAGCCTGAACCTATTCTCAAACAACTTATGGCCATTATTCCTTGTTACTCTGGGAGGTGCTTGGGGGAACAGGGTTTCTCCTAATCCCTGCTGGTCCCCCCTGGCAAGTTTATAGACAGCCACCAGGTCCCTTCTCAGCCTTCTCTTGTGGAGGCTGAATAGGTTCAGGTCCCAGAGCTTCTCCTCTTAGGGCCTGCCCTGCTGCCCCCTGATCATGCGAGTGGCCCTCCTCTGGACCCTCTCCATGTTGTCCACATCCCTCCTGAAGTGTGGCGCCCAGAACTGGATGCAGTACTCCAACTGTGGCCTGACCAGTGTCACACAGGGGGAGGATCACCTCCTTGGACCTGCTTGAGATGCATCTGTGGATGCATGACAAGGTGCAGTTGGCCTTACTGACCGCTTCCTCCCATTGGCAGCCCGTGTTCATTTCAGAATCGATAATGACTCCGAGATCTCATTCTGCCACTCTGCTTTCAAGAAGGGAGTTCCCCAGCCTATAGGTATGCTGAAGCAGAGGTCAGGGTCTCCCTGAATGTGTGTAGTGCATGGATTCTCTCCCTGGGACTCATGAACCATGGTTCTCAAAGAGCTTTATGAAGCTGTGGAAGCACCTGGGCCCTGCTCTACAGGTGAGGAAGCAGGGCACTCCCTTTCCTCCAAGGTGCAGGAGGTCTGGAGTAAGCTAGTGCCCATTCCTTATCAGGCATCCTCTAAGGAAACAGGTGTTCAAGGAAATCAGTAGACAAGTAGCAAAGTGGGTGGGGTGGACAAGGCAACTACTTGATGAAACCCAGGTGACCTGAAGGGAGGAATGTCAGGGAGCACAGAGGAAGAAGTTGCTAGGTTGAAGAATCCTGCCTGAATCACAAGGACTCCCTGAAGGGGGACATGGGCCTGCTGAGCCAAGAAAAAGAGGTGTCTGAACTCAGGGTCTAAGGGAATGTGCCTGGTGCCCAGGTATGGTTGGGGCAGGAGAGCCTGTTTGAGTCCTGCTATAATCCCAAGCAGAGGGCTATGGAGCTCCATCACCAGTGAAAGGTATGGAGGGACTAGGGCAGGAGAAGCTTGGGCAGCATCTTGGGACCCTAGAGAGGTCATGGGATTGGCAGTGTGTCCCTGCCTCAGAGGGGGCTGGCGGAGATATGAGGCTTGAAATGCTAGAGCAAGAGTGACTTGGAAGCGGTAGGACTGAAAGGCAGGTTTGGGCTGGAACGGCCAAAGGAAACTGAGTTCTACAAGGACAAGTGCAGAGTGCTGCACTTGGGGAGAGGGAACCAGCATTATGGTTATAGGTTAGGGGCTGCCCCTCTCGGCAGCACATAGGCAGAGAGGGATCTTGGAGTCAGGATTGACTCCAGGATGAATGAGTCTCCAATGCGACAAAGCAAGGGGCAGAGCCAACCGCACCCTGTCGTGCATCAACAGGGGCATCACTAACAGGTCCAGAGAGGTCTTACTCCACCTCTGTGCGGCGCTGGTCAGGGCGCAGCTGGAGTAAGGTGTCCAGTTCTGGGTGCTGCACTTCAAGAGGGACGTAGAGAACCTGGAGAAGGTCCAGAGGAGGCCACTCATATGGTCAGGGGCCTCTGTAGCCAGCCCTATGAGGAGAGGCTGAGGGATCTGAATCTCTTCAGTCTCCGCAAGAGGAGACTGAGGGGGGATCTTGTGGCTGCCTACAACCTTATCAGGGGCCACCAGCAGGGACTCGGGGGAAGTCTGTTCACCAGGGCCCCCCTTGGAGTCACCAGGAACAATGGCCACAAGCTGAGGGAGGATAGGTTTAGGTTAGATATTAGGAAGAACTACTTTACGGTAAGGGTGGCCAGAGCCTGGAATAGGCTTCCCGGAGAGGGGGTCCTCTCACCTTCCCTGGAGATCTTCAAGAGGAGACTGAATAAGCACCTGGCTGGGGTCTTATGACCCTCCCACCCCCAGTGTCATTCCTGCCCATGGCAGGGGGTCGGACTAGATGAACTGTCTAGGTCCCTTCCGACTCATTGATTCAGTGATTCTGTGATAGATAACCTGGGGTCAGGAGGCAGCACTTTAAACCTCCTGGCTGGGAGTAAACTACTGAGAGAGAAATGCAAGTTAAAATCATGCTCTTCTGTGGGTATACTTGGTAGCTGTGTTGGTCTGAGACAAGAAGACATGCATTTTGGAACCAAGAGTTCTAGTTTTTTGTAAGTCTTCTATGCTTTTCTGTGGCACTTGAGTAGGAGGTATCAGTCCACTTACCCCATTCATAACCGTGTCACGCTTCCCTGCCGCACCCGCTCCCTACTAGTGTTTGACGTAGGATTGCTCGAGGCGACTGGTGCCGCCTTAGTCAAGGGGGGCATGTGCCCCCCCCAGTGACTGTGGGAGAAAGGTCCCCCCACAAAAAATCACAAGATGGCCGATCACTGCAACTGATTGCTGCGGCTGCTTCTGGGAGCACAGCAGCGCTCCACTCCCCGGCCAGCGCTTGCAGGGGGGGCACCAGCGCTCCTGCCTGCCCCCCCCGCCCATCGCCTAAGCAGTGAGCACGGCCAGTCAGAGGGTGCGCTCTCAGGGGGTGCACACGCATCCCTGTGCACCCCCTACACGTCGCCACTGCCCAGGATGCATTTCCCACACTCAGCAAAGACTCTTGTGCCAGCAGCCATACCTCCCAGATGCCTGCTGTTGCACACTCAAGCCAAGAGATGGCAATGCTCCATTGGTGTTAACTTACACGAGCAATCTCTGGCAAAGCTCCTGAAATGTTCACCCCTCCTCTGGGGCTTCAGAGGGAAGGAGCCCTGGGAGCACCTAGCTGAGACAAAACATTTCTAGACTACATGAAGTGGCAGCCTTTTAAGGGATGTGTGTCTTATGCAAGCCCCCAGATGTTAAGAAGTGGCAGAAAGGCCTTGTTACAGCTCAAAGGCAGAGATTGGAGCTTTCAGTTGCATTATATTACCCAGCAAATCCCCTTTCTTCTCCCTCCTTCCTTCTTTCTCTCTATTGCCTATTTAGACTACTTCTCCTTTCCCACTATCATTTTCCATGTTCCTTTCCATCTGTCCCCACTCCCCATTCCTCCGCTGCATCACTTTTGAGAACATCCTGTAATGATGTTGAAGGCTCTGCAAAGCCAAAAGCTCAGCAGATCATGAAACTAAACTGCCCTCATGCCACAGATGTGCTTCTCCAGCAAAGTTTACACACATTAGTCAGACTTGAATGCCACAGCAGGAAACATCATGTCACAAGCCTCATCTGACTATGAGGAATGGCCCCGTTTCCTCTAATGCTGAACAAGGCCCAAGAGAGCAGTGTTACCCCCACACAGTGTTACCCCAAGGTCTCCCACACTTGCTGTCAGCTCCATAATGGCGCCTCTGCCTAGAACCAAACCAAGCTCCTCCCCTGCTTGGCTTCCTGCTTAGTACCACGACCAACACATGTATCCTAACCAAAGTGCTGTTCTTCAGGACAGACTGTCTTGACAAACCGTGTCTGGAGAAGACAATAGATACAGCAAGGGTAACAGACGAGCAGTAAGGTCCCCAGAACTGAGGCTTGCTGCCTGGGATGTTAAACTGAGCTTTGTCTTCCTACAACAGCCCCCTAAGGTGCATGGGTTTTTTCTCTCCTGTTTTTATTTACTCCTTTTACTTGACTCCACACCCTGTCTCATGCTGAAGCCAGAAGTCCAGGGCATCTCCCTCCTTCATTTGATGAAGTGCTGATTGTGCAAGTGGTAGCCCTTTTGGTCCATCTTTTAAGGCTAGTTCAAGGTGAGGCATCTTAAGCAAACTAATCCTCTGAGCTGAAATTGGGTGGGTATTACTCCTTGATGAGGCCTGTCCCTGTCACTCCCAAGTTGCAAGAATAGTATGTGAGGGTCTTTTTTTTTGCCTGATTGTGGGCCATATTAGCAGCTTCTGGGAAGCCTGTTGGCTACAGCAGATGGGTAGGGTGCTGAATTGTTCGGTGCTGTGTGACATTACATATTCAGCGTTGTTGGCCCTTGCAATCTTACTGTAAATCTTGCTGTAGTTCGTGTGTGTTCTAAAGCTCCAGGTCCTGGTGTCGTGTGGATGTGTAAAACTCAGCTTTCCTTCCGTACATTTTTTGTCTCTCCCAGCTCTAAAGAAATGTAGGAAATGGGAAGCGAAGAGGGGGGCCTAAAGGCTTAAAGCCACAAGGCAAACTGATTCCCAAATTAATTAACAGTAAATTAACTTTAAAGCCCAAGTTCCTGCTTTTTGGAACCCTAGCTCCTGACTTTTGAATACTTGGCTTTGGAAACACTAGATGATGAGGCCTGTAGTGTCCCCAAAACCACAGTCTAGGATAAAATTAAAGCTGCCACATTTGTGTTGTAGTGAGTGGGCTGCTTTTGTTTTTGTGAGCTGCACTTTGGCACCACCTGTAACAGAGAAATATGAGCCATCCCAGGGGCTACATGGGCTGCCTGTGCAGTACTCTTGTCTCACAGTAGTTCAGGGAGCAGTAAAGTAGGGTGCTCAAGTCTCAGACATGGCTTCAGGGTTGCACTAGACCACCACAGCAGCCCTAGCCCTCCCTTGCTTGCTGTAAAGCAGGCTCTGCAAAGTTAGCAGGGGTCTATTTTAGGCATTTATTGTTCTGAGAGATGCACGGATGGGCGTGGGCATGTCTATATTCTACTGGCAGGTTTGTGCTTCATGCTCACACTTCCCCCTCCACCCTCGGGGGACTATTTTTGCATCACAGGTTTTTATGAATACACTTCTCTGCATATAAAGGGGTCATTGTCCTGGCATTTCTTTTCCCTAGGATTAAGTCTAAAAGTCTTCCCCGGAGAGCTGCCTTGCCCTGCCCTGTCCAGCTTGCTAGGTCACATGAGCTAGAAGGGAAAGTATTTTCCTAGACATCCTGCAGGTTGGGGAAGGCTCTGACCTAGCAGCCAATTCTACTCTGCTGTGTATCCTGAGCTTTAGTGACACCTCCCCTTTTGGGTGATCTGTGAGTTATCCCTGCTGGCTGGGGCCTTGCCATGCAAAAGTAACCATGCTGCCCTCTAGAAGCAGGTGTGTCACATAGGAGGGCTGTGTATTCGTCCCTTTTCTGCGACAGTGTCACAGGGCACTTCCGCACCCCGCTTCTAAGGAGGCTCAACCCCGGGAGGGGGAGAGGTGTAGCAGGGCACTAGGGTGCCTGGTACTGGCATTGGGAATAGGGCTGGGCTGCCAATGAACAGGACAGCACAGCTGAAGTTGGCTTAGGCAACAGATTGGGTCAGCTGACAGCCAGGGGGCGGGGCCTAGCCCATATAAACAGAAAAGCCTGAAGCCAGAGCTAGTTCCCTTTTGGCAGCCTAAGAGGCAGGAGCCCTGTTACAGAGCAGAGCTGCCTGAACATTTGAGCGCCTATGTGTTGTGATGCGATGGAGAGGCCTCTGTTACGAAGGCTTGAAGAAGAGCCAGGGTGGTGCAGAATGTTATGGCTGGTAGGCTTATTTTGAGTTAGAGCTGGTTGGCTGATAGCTTTGAGTTGCTGTTGGGCTGTTTGTATAAAACTGGAGGACCGGGTGAGGCTATAAGGGGATGGAGGAGGCCTCATTAGGAGCTCCCCAGTGGAGTGGAGGGGTTCCTGGGTGCCCTGGGAGGGCATAGCAAGGGCGAGGAGCGTGAGACTAGGAAGCCCCAGGGAGGGCAGATTAGAATAGGAGGCTCCAGGGTGAGCGATTGGCACCCTACCGGGGCAAAGCCCTGGAGAGGGGCAGGCGCATGAGAACAAGCCTGGAGAAGGGCAGACGTGCAGATAGGGGCCCGACGGAGACGAGGCGTGTACAGAATAGAAGCCGGAGAGGGCTGAGCGTGCGGGCAGGAGCCCGGACAGGGCTGAGCATGAGAGTAAGAGCCTGGATAGGACTGCGTGTACATTTGACAGGCCCGGAGAGGGTACATATACAATAAGGGTGTGAGGGGTGCGTATACTGGAGAGGCTCCGGGAGAGGGGTGCTTATATTGGAAAGACCCCAGAGAGGGCGTTTACAGGAGGGAAGCCTGGAAAAGGGCGAGAGGGTGAACAGAAGCCCGGGAGGGGCAAGTATATCGGGTGCGCATACTGAGGGACCCCAGAGAGCAGGGGGGGTGCGCGTATTGAGAGACCCCAGGAAGGGGCGCGCATACAGACATGAGAACATCTGGCACATCTGCGAGGCTTGGGGTGTGCTAAAGGGGAGGTTGGAGGCACACGTGGCCCATAGGGTTGGGGTACACCAGATGACTGTACAGAGTAGGGGCTAGGACAAACTTGTCACCGTGTCCAAGCAGCTTCCCACAATAACATTCCAGCAAGACATGGCGGGCGAGAACTTGGCACGGTAGGGGCGCCAGGGGAGATCACAGCCACTCCTGGGCCCTGCCCCGTGACAGACAGGATTGTAGATTTAGCTGGGGTCTGGCAATGAAACCCTGCTTTGGTTATGCCAGTTGTGCATGGGTGTCTCTGGGAAGGAAGGAGGGTGATACCAGAGACCTGTGGTGCTTGGGTTGCCTGTTGCTTTGTAAGGAATTGTTGTGCAAGTTTCTGCCTCTGGACAGTGTTTCTTGGAGACCTAATCGCTATGCTCTGAGCCCTGCCAAGAGGCCTTGCTCTCAACTCAAAGACCTTGAAAAGGGATGAAGTGGGCTGCTGGGCCATTCTCCTCAGACTGACTTAGCACCAGTGAGTGAGGAAGGCAGACAATTGGATCACCCTTATTCTCAGGCAGGAACCTCCAAGATCTCCTAAGACAGCACAGACAGAAGTTACAGAAGATGCTCTGTTTGACCATTGCATGCCGGGTCAGATGAGGACATTTCAGTTTCACCCATTTTTGAAGCAGTCTGCAGCTGTGCACTTGTGTTTGGTCACAGATATGAACTGCTTTCTGTGACCATATCGGGTGAAAATTGTCACTTCTGTCTGTGCCCTTACTTTAACAATACTGCTTCAATCCAGACTCAGAAGGGTGGGAGGGCACACCAGGCATCTCTTCACTTTGGTTCTTTTCCTTTAATTTACAATGGGACTCTCAGGTCTCCATAACAGAGTATGGAGAGTCACTCTGCTACAGAGGGTTGCTTCTGACCTAAACACAAATTGGCACCTCCCTCCCACAGAAAACCCACTAGGTTTGTTTTCCATTTTTGTAGGCAGTAATCCTTCAAAAATGGCAACAACCTGACACTTCATCCAGAAACTTCTTATCTGATAAAAAGCTGTCCCTCCCGCCCTTCAGTAAAGTACCTCAAATGAGAAATCTGGACCAGCACCACTGACCCAATGGCCTCTTGGTAGTGTAATGGCATGCCTGCTTCTGCTCCCAGCCACCAAGTGGGAGGGGGAAATATAACTGAAGACAGTGCTCTAGCTTTGATTGCTTAGCAAGGGCTCCACGGGGTGGCCTTTGGGGAAGGGTCTTGTCAAGGAGGGGGAAATAGTGATGTCAGGTCAGACAGATGCTTTCAGAAATGGCCTTGTTACAGAGCAGCTTCCAAAGAGGAGAGATCCAGGCACTGGCTATTGGAAGAACAGGCAAAAACATCTGAGTCAGTCCCTACTGGGCTTATCCCACCTCCCAGGCTGCAGCTTTAGCTACTTTGCCAGGACAAGACCAGTGCTTTTAAGTCTTCTAGCATAGGGGTCAGCAGTCTACAGCCCCTGGGCTAGATCCGGCCTGCAAAGAAGTTGGATTTGGCCCGGGAAGGTCCAATGCAGCCCCAGGGCAGCATGGGGGTGACGCAGCTGAGCTACCCATCTCCTCTACAGCCCCTTCCTCAGCAGTCCTCCCTGTCACTGTCTCCTGCCTGAGCTTACCTCACTGCAGAGAGGCTGGGTATTTTCACAGGTGGCTTGAGCTCTGGTGGCAGGTGAGGAGGCAGCAGGTTAGGTTACAAGTTCTGGCAAACCTGGAAAGTAGCTGCTCCCTGTTCTAGCATGTTGTGTCAGTTGTCATTGTCTTTCATTATTATAGTAGCTACCAGCTGAGTTGAAGCCCCATTGTGCCAGGCACTAAATAAAGTGCATCATGATGCCCTCCCACATTGCTGTTCATCTTAATAGATATGCCAAAGGCAGTCAGGGAAAACAGAAGTGCAGTGAGAGGAAGTGACTTGCCCAGGGTTGTGCAGCACAGAAAAGCAGAGCAAGCAAAAAATGATTTGCAGTCTGAGGCTCTACTTGCTACATGCTGCCTTTCCAGGGTGTTTTGAATGTTGATTTGAATGGCAGCCTGGGGTTTCATGAAGTTCCCTCTTGTTACACACTTCCATCAACACCAAACCCACTGGACCCTTCCACGCCACAACCAACTTTATTACATAAGGGAAACTGAGAAAAAGGAACCAAAATCAAGTTTCTGGACACAGAATAGAAAGGTCTTGTCATGTGCATGGCCACATAGAGACACAGCAGCAGGCAACAGGTACAGGCTGGCTTTCACTTGCACTGTATTCTTACTTTATAAATGGGAGACAAAGTACTTCTGTGCCTTGTTCAGCATGGCACTGGCAGGATTTTTCCTCACTCGAACAGCTTTTCTCTTGAAGGGAGGTAACTCCCTGTAGGTGGCTTGTAACAGCTCTAATTATGCGACCCACCCATGTGCTCTATTTGCAGTCCTACCTTAAAAAAATTCAAAAGCTGGAGTAAGCAGAGGAACAGTACGCAAGCCAGAAGAAATGCAGGTCCCTTTGAACTGCTGTCTTCTGTCACAGACCCCATCTGCCAGAGGTATTTACTATGGGGCAGAATGCAGCTCTTGCCTAGGGATGTACAACTGAACAGTGCTGGAGTAATCATAGAAATCATGGAAAAGTAGGGCTGGAAGGGTCCTCCAGAGGTCGTCTAGTCCAGTGGTTCTCAACCTGTTTCCTACTGGGAACCATTTGCAAAGATTCATGGCCTGTCCCAACCCGCACCCCCCTGGCCCTGCCAGTGCCCAACCACAGACCCCCCTCTCCTCCCTGAGCCACGCTGGTGTCTCTCACTCCCAACTGCAGCCCCTGCCACCCAGCCCTACCAGAGGCACCCCCAGCTGCCCCTGTCCAGCTTGGGCCAGAGGGCAGTGGCTGCAGTGGCTCCAGCTCACACTGGTGGCTGCAGAGCAAGTCCCGCCCCGGCAAGGGATGGAGAGAGGAGGGGAGGCCCGTGGCAGCCCCTACCCTGGGCTGAGGCTACCCCGCTGTGCCAGGCCACCTGGTCACATCCCCCTTCCGCCCCCTGAGCAGGATTTCCTGGCTGCTTTGCCCCTGCAAGCACCCGGCCTGGCCTCACACCTCTCCTCAACCCCCTTCTCTTGCTGGAAGGGGCAGGTGCCTTCTTGCTACCACTCTGCCCTGCCGCAGTCTCGGCACTTTCCCAGGATCAGCGTTTCTCAACCTGTGGCTCGTGACCCTCTGAAATCTTCTTGTGACCCACTTTTGGGTTGTGACCCACGGGTTGAGAAACGCTGATCTAGTCCAGCCTCCTGCCTCAGGCAAGATCATCTCTATCCTGACCTTCCCATACAAATCCATAATCTAGGATCTTAGTAAAACTACCATCAATCCTGGCACACACACGTGCACGTGCTCTGATTGTTTTCCTCTGACTCCTAAGGCTCCTGGGTTTCAAAACCCAGCCCTCCAGATCCTTCCTTACTGTCTTGAACTCAGGAATGGCTTTCCAGGCCCTGACTTGAAGGGAGCCATCCACTTCAAGACCAGCAGCCAAATTCCCCAGGATTGGCTCGGGTGCTGGGTGGGAATTCAGAATGCTTTGAAGCCCTCTATTCTCATGGCTTTTTTTCCAAGAAGATATAAAAAGATCTATTTTAAAAATAGCAATGCCTATGATGTTTGTGAGGGTTAAAGCCACATCAGTGGCAAAGAGACCAGAGCTATCTGTAAGTGTTGTGCAGTTAAGGCTGGTGGTGGCAACCCCTCGGCTTGTCTGCAGCATCCAGTGTGGGGCGCCAGGCCATCCTTTTTAATGCTGAAGTGTGTGAAATGCTGATGCCAGCTCCAAGACCCCCTTCCTGTGGAGGGCTTTGCTGCATGCCATTCTCTGATCTCAGGGAACAGCTTGCTGTGGTAGTGTACATGGTGCTGGAGGGGGAAGTGCAATCCTCAAAGCTGCATGAAATAGGGCTTGGTAGGATACTGTAATAACTTTACAGTGGACCCTGCTGATAAGGCCAGCTCCTAGTCTCCTGAGAAATCAGTGGCAGAAATGCAACTTGCCAGTGAATCTGGATGTACTAAACATCTGCTCTCAGGGAAAGAGGATGATGCTGTGCTTTGTAGGGCACGTGTATCCTACGTACCTGGTCAACAACAGTGTCTGCACTGTGCAGAGAGCAATTATGCTCATAGTGGCATTTCCCAACTGGGTGGGAAGTGTGGTGGGCAAGAGCAGAGTTAGTAGGGAGCATAGAAAGAGCAGAGATAACTGGTATTGTTTCTGTTCCATCCCTGTAGCAAATATGCCCCAGAAGTGGGGTTATGTGCTTGACCTGCTTCTGGACCCTGGGACAGTATACAGTGTTTTAAAGCAATGGCGCCCTCTGGTGGCTAGATCATAGGTAGCTTGAAATAGGAGTAGATCCTTTTAATGGACTGAAAGAACAGGTCCATGGGTGCGTCTACACGTGCGTGTTAACGCACATTAGCCTATTTAAATGTGCATTAAAGCCTCACTTAAAATGTGCTAATTAATGGGCATTAAAATAGGCCAATGAGCATTAAACGTCACTTTAAAACTGTGCTTTTTAGTTAATTCACATTAAGACAGGCACATTTTCTTGGTACCTAACAATGGATCCAGGTACACATGCAGATTCACCTTGTTGAAGGTCCAGGGCTCTGGCACCAGCTCTGCAGGGTGCACATCCATGAGCTTTGTCTAGTAAGTGCATCTCTTGTCTGCAGCCCATGAATACGCTACACGGTGGCAGTTCCTAGAGCAGCTGGCAGTAGGAACGGTTCAGGTGCAAAAGGTTGCAGACCCTGGGGTCAGCCTGTCCCTTCAATCTTTGTTTTAGGTCTTTGGACCCCCAGCTTTCAACCTCAGCTCACCATGTGCACCTGACCGCCACACAAAAACACCATAACATACTACCTGGTAAGCACTAGGTTGTCCCAAAGTAAGTCAGGGGGTGGAAGATGGAAGCTAGCAGAAGATGATGATGTGCAAAACAAGTGAGGGAACCAAAAGTTAGGCAGAAATGGTTGATAAAAAGGCACAAGGTGGCAGGAGGAAGAGGAATGGTGCTAGGTCACTACTTGGATGGGCACAGTGCTGTGAAGGACAAAGCCACAAGTCTAGGGCAAGGACACCACTTGTTTGTCCTGAGGGGTTCCCAGGATCCTTTTGTTTTCTCCCATTGGAAGCGATGTACTGACCTAAAACATGTATTCCTCATTCCAGCGCCTTCCAGGATTGTTTTTCAGTAACTAAAGCTGCTTTCAATTGGAGGGAAGTGAGAGGAGCAGAAAAAAATCTCTGTCATTGGACTGAGGGGAATAGAAAGGTCTAACCTTGGCAGAAGTTCCTGAATAACTCCTAAGATGCTCTGGTGTGGTATTAGAAAGGTTCAGACATGGCTGTGAATAAGAACACCATTTGCAGTTACGAGATGAAATTATACAACCTCTCTTTCTTGATGGCACAGGGTATGAGTTAATCAGTGGATGCTGTCAGAAAGAAACTAGATGCTTTGCTCAGTATGTTAATGCAATTTAAAATAGGTTATTTTTTGGACTTGGAGACATCTGGGCTAACTCATAAGAGTCGTCGCACCTCTGTCAGCTAGAAGGGTCTGGAAATTTGAGGTGAGATGGATTCTAGTTCAGCTGGCTGCTGTATTTAATTCATCTGACTAAAATAAACCTGAGCAAAGGGGCTAATTGCTGCAAGAAAGAAAAGCTTTGGAAAGCCCATGAGAATGATGTATAATCCCCCTTGCTCTCTGGTGACTCTTTAATAGAAGTCAACATCAACTTACACAAAACAAAAATAAATGACTGCTTCCTGGTTTTTCAGTACATGACCAGGAAGATTCCTGGTGAAGATTAACACTTTGGCCAGTGTCAGTGATGGGACACTGGATTTAATGAATTTTTTGGCTGTTTTAACGTGGCTATTTAAACTAAGAACAAAACCCGGGAGTTTTGTTTTAAATTGCCACGTCTAATTAAATCCAAAAGTTAGGCTTTGTAAAAGTACCACAAGACTCAGAGAAATGTTTCCATTAAAACGGCAATCAAACAAACCTGCTTGGAAAGAATGATTAAAATAAACAAGTGTGTATAGGTGGTCTCCACCCCCCAAGCAAGAGCCTTCTACTAGAAACTGGCTGCAAACAGAAAGAAAATCTCAGTCTGCTTTCAGGTTTTGGAGGGGAGGAAAGCCTACTTAAAGGAAATGAACAGCAGAAATGGGGGAAAACAAAGCAGATGTTTAAAATTCCAACCACATTCACAATTTCAAAGCTTACTTTGTTACAGGTAAGACATTTTTCCTTTAAAAGAAGGAAAGCACTCCTTCTCCCCCCTCCACATGGACCTGATTCTGCCACCCATAGTGATCATAGCTCCTGGGAGTAGTTCCCTCGTATTTGGTATGAGTGTTTCACTTGAGTACAGATAACCCAGCGTGACTCCATAGGATTTTAAATTGACCCCTAAACAATCATCTGGAAATACGGCACATGCAAAATCTCCTCAAAGAGTGTGTGTAGGTGACAGGCTTTGTGAAAGAGGGAAGACATGGCAGGGTTGGGTTTCTCTATTCCTTTGGTTGAAGAGGGTGTCCTGGGATTTGCTATTGAGCATCAGGACTGTTCCTTGATCTGTCAAGCAGGTGCCAAAAGGGGCTAGGGGACCAATGCCACCAGATGCTGCTGGGCTGGAGGCCCATGAGAACCAAACTTGCCATCTCCTCCTGCCATGCTCTTGTCACAGGCTGCCATGGGGTATGTCTGTAAAACAATAAAGGTTTGTATCAATTGGTCTGAAACAGCTTCCCCAACCAGGTCATCTCTGATGGGACCCTAGAGCCTGAGCCCTCTGCCATTCTGCTCCTTTTGAAATGAATGGGAGTCCTATGGGCACTGCAGGTGCCCTAGGGCAGTGACCATCCTAAACCAGCTCTGCATGAGAGGAAGCTGATGGTTTAGTGTGGTAGAAAACAGGAGGGTGGGGGACTGCACTTGATGATCTGCTGGTCTGGTTTAACTAACCTTTGTCATTGCTAGGATAAAGATGGGGGGTGGGGGTGGGAAGCTAGCTATTTTGCTGTGGTTGCCCACATGATGTTCGAGGGTAGCAGAGGGGCTGGGAAGAGGAGATGCAAGCAAGCCCTTGAGACTTCAGAGGAGACTCCTCTATACTCAGTAGGCTTTTTATTGTAGCCCTGCCACAATATTTACAACCACACAGACATCCAGCAGTTTAGGATCCCACTTGAGGAGTAAGCAGTGACTATCTGACATGGTTCCCACCCTGGAGACATATTTATATGTTTTCCCAGTGGAATAGACAGTCCTGTTTTGTCTGTTTTTTCTGTGCCATTCCTCCCCCAACCCTGACAAGCCCAGACTTTCTCATAAGAAACAAAGGCACTTGCTGCACTATGCAGGCAAACAAAGGCTGGGGAACAAAGAACAAAAGTGATGGCTCCAATGTACTCATTAGGTTCTGCATTTCCTCAGCTCAAATGTTGATGAAGGGCAGTGCAATGCATGCCTCAATAGCTCTGTCAGGCTTGCAAAACAATTAAAAACTACCAAAAGGGAAAAGAGGTTTTTTATTAACTATATTTTCCAGAAAATAGGCTAGGAAGATGTTCTTTATTCAGTCCTATTTGAACTTTATGCTGGAGGGAATGACAGCAGCTCTGGGAAATGTGGTGCTTTTTTTCTCCCCACTGAACAGGTCTGGCCTCAGCAGAGTCAAGGCAAACTTTCTTCTTAGTCCTCTCTGGTTATGTTACTCTTGTGTAACAAAGTTGGCATGCATCCATTACAGTTAGTCCTTATATTGCTCTCCCACCACTGACACCAAAGTTTATCTCAGTGGCAGTGTGCCGATTCCGGTTTGCAGAGCCTTGCACAGTGGTGAACTTGGTAGTGTTTGTGTCTTGGGCAGCAGACTCATACCTGATAAACTTTGCCCTCGGGGGCACCGGAATGGAGGTAGGGGGGCTTGAAACGCTGGTCTCGTACAGCAGAACCAAGACAGGATGCTGCTGAGATGGGAGCTGTTGCCATCATCAGCTGGGTGACTTCTTCCCTGGCTCTGCAACTGCTGCAGTTCTGTATGGAGAATAAGGTGGTAGAAATGGGAGTTGGTTGTGAGAGGGGAATTTGCTCTCCAAAGTCCATGTGATCCCTGACTCTACTGACACTGCCTGCAAAGGTTCCAATAATGGAGGTGTCTGTGGTGACACAGCCACTCCATCCACTCACAACTTGTCTTGGAGCACCAGACTATCACAGTGTCTGCACCCCTTTCCATATTCATCAAAGCCCTGTTTTTCCTCTGGTTTTCTATTTCAGGTCTTACCGGGGTGCTTGGGGCCTTTGCTGAAATCAGTGGTAAAAAATTCTCTTTGATGCCACCAGGCCATTAGCCTGAATAAACAAGACACACAGGGGTCCCAGTCTTTTAAGGAGCAACAGGGTATGCAGCAGTGAAAAGATGTATATTATGTGCAGTAATGCACAGGATAGTTATTAAGGACAAGTTTAAGTAAGTAAGGAGCCTTTTCCCAGTGAAAGCAAATGGTGGAGGTTGCTGCTTAACAGGGAGCGCCTGTTGACTTAATGGAGATGCCCTTACTTAATGGTACAGGCAGTCCTCGGACTTATGACAATTGGTTCCTGAAAACTGCGTCTTAAGTCAAAACATTGTAACTCAGAACCTTTTTTCTCATAGGAAACAATGTTATAAATGGTGATTGGTTCCTGAACCAAGGCCCGATACCCTACTTTCACCAAAAATAACCTAGAATTTTGTACTCAATCAACTATAGATGAGTAATATAGCTACATTAATACATGTATACTGTAAATAACAATCATATTGATTTGGAAGGACTTCTCTGGGGTGACTTTGCTGGACTTTTTGAAGGACTCTTAGCTGGACCTTTTCAAGGGTTCTTGGCTAGAGTCTTCTCAGGAGTCTTGGCTGCAGGTTTTTCTGGAGTCTCGTTTGCTTTCTTAAAGGCAGTGTCCAAGGAAGTTTGGACAGATGTTCTCCAGGGAGATGGGCGATGCAGCGAACTTGTTTGCTGGCATGGCTTCGCATTGGATCACGCGTTGTAAAGTCGAAACTGATATCAGAAAGTTGAAACGGTGTCAATTTATAAAGGTTGTGAGTGCAAAATGTGACTCAAAACATTGTAAGTCAAGGACTGCCTGCGTGTGTGTCTCGTTCTCATGCTGGGTCAGACTGTCTGTCTGCTCCTGAGACAGTAGCTGTTGGTCCTTCCTTACCTATGGTACATCCCAGAAAGGGTTTGAACTGCTCCACTGTTTCCAGGTCCTGGCTGCTTTCAGACAACTTCCACACTATGGCTTCTGTGTCAGGCTCCCCATGGCTGTGTCCCATAGTCCCTTTCTCTGGGTCTACAGGCCATGGCCAGGGACGATGCAGTAGTGCAGCTGTACTTTGATTCCTGCTCCACCCAAACTTTAAACACAACTGCCTGGGAGAGTAAGCAGCATTTCTATTCAGGCACTGAGAGAGTCAATTGACTTCATGGCTCACTATCATCTCCCTGATTCCTGCTAAACTCTCTCCACTCCACAGATGTTAAATACCCTCTCTCCTTTTTAATGGTCTTGATATTCCACTATTCAAACTATCCTTTCTTCCACAATTCTGCACTCTGTTAGCCCTTCCTGGGAATGTCTCTCTTCTATTTCCCAGGTCTGAAGATTGTTTTTAGCTCAAGTGTGGTCATATTAACTCAAGTATAGAACTAGCTGACTGAAATATTTCAGACAAGGTCAAGATACTTAAGAAGGTTAGATTTTGTTTTATGAATCTGAATAAGACATGCACATTTAAGTATAATGACAGCAGGACTAATGACACAATATCTTTGGGCTATTTTAGTTTGTTTTGTTTTGTTTTTGTCTTTATATATAATCTAGCAAATTAGAGTATATTCCCATAGCTATTTTTGCTTTTGCTTTGATCGTAAATGGAATATTGTAACGCTAGCCCCCTTTCACAGCCTCCGATGAAGTGAGTTCAGGCTTCCAAAAGCTTATGCATCTCTGATTTAGACTGTAAGGGGCAAATCTACCCTGCCCTCTGCCCGATTTCAGACTAACACAGCTAACTACCTCATTCGAACAGTGCATCACCTGAGCAGGGTATCAAATAGAGAGAGTGATTTGAATACAAGGGTTCTGGTTTCTCTTTAACTGGAGAAATGTGTTGTGTTAGCACCCCCATTTTTTAAATCCTTGATCTGCCTGTGGTGATAGTGCCCCTGCCCAAAACCAAGAATCTCTGTAACAGTACAAGGCTTCAGGCCCACTGCTCTGGGATCTATTTAATTGGGACAAAATCCTGTCAGCCACAGGTTTGTGTAGGCTAGAATAGTCTCTGCCACTGTTGCTGTAGAGACACAGTGCAAGCTGACAGAAGGAGGTTCATTGCTAGTTTATTCACTTTTCTGAACAACTTAAAGTAGGCCAACAAAAGCTCTCTTCTGTCTACCTCACAATTTGGATGGCACAGCTATGTTGGCCAGGGGATGTGACTTTTCTTTTCCTTCTCCAGACTTCTTGTTGACATAGGTGTACCTGCAAAACTCTGCACAGCAGACCTGGCTTAAGTGGGCTCTGCTGCATCTTTAGGTGACGTACTGCTCAGATGAGATGGTTAGTCATGTCAGTCTGAAGACAGGCAGAGGGCAGGGTAGATTTCCACCTTATAGACTAACTAAATCAGAGATACATAAGCTTTTGGAAGCTTGAGCTCACTTCATCAGAGACATGTGAAAGGATATGCACAGAGCAGGCTATCAAACAGAGTGAGTGATTTGAATACAAAAGACAGGGATGAAAAGGAAGGATGGGGGCCATCCTGGGAGAGGCAAAAGAGTAATAAACCCATGGTGACAAAGCTATCGCCAAAGCTAATCCAGGCAATGGGATAAGACTCCATAGTCCCAGTTTAGACTACACTTCATGCAATTACAGTCTGTGGATGATTTCTTGTTCCAAAATTTTGCATACAAATCAGTTTTTAAAACTTTGTTGTTTAAGAACGGCTACTCTGAGGTCAGCAATGGATGTCCAGGGAGGTTTAAAGTGTTCTGCCACACGCTTGTGTTTTGTTCTGAAACAGATGTCAGGTCAGTGGTCATTCATTCTTACATATATGGATCCTCCCACCTGCCCAGTGTAGACAGCAGAGGGATCACGTAAGCAGCAGGTGATGGTGACACGGGTAGAGGTGAAAGAGAACAAACCTTGGATGTTCCAATATATGTCATTTGGTCCAGCGATGATGTGGCCTGTATTGATGTGGGGATAGAGTTGGCATCTGAGTCGATTAGAATTGCACAAGAAGCTCTTTAAGGGTTTCTCTCTCCAGCTTTGTTATTGCTCTTTACTATAGCTCTTATCCCTGGCAAAGCCAATGACCTGACCAGCTCACTCCTATTACGTTTTCCTTCACTGTGTTTCTCACGCATACATAGGTTAGTCCAATGAATTTCAGCTGGCAACACTTGTTTCCACAGTAACAGCAGTGCCTCAGCTATGGTTTAATTTCATTTCCAGATGGATCACTTAATGCAAGTCAATGCTTGACCTCCCCAGGAAGTGTGTCCTTCCAATAAACTCTTAGGATGCAGAACATAGTCCCTGCTTGATACTGTGGCCTGGAGGCCTCCATAAAATGAAGAAAAGGAGCAGAGCTTCCAAGAAGGAGTACACGGGACTTCTCCCACCACATGAACCCAGTGAGTTTAGTTAGCTCTTTTAAGTGTCTTTCCTCATGGCCCCACCTACTCTGAAATTACAGTTTAGTTAGGTGATCCAGTTAAACGTTGAATAGTGTAGACAAGACCTCTCTGTGTCCCTGCAAACTTTGACATTCAAGGGCGCCTGTACATGTGACAAGAATTGCCCATTTTTGCAGTTTAACTGGGTCATGCTGTACGCGTGCAAGGATTTTTTTGCGATTTAAATGGGTTTGTTACATTGAAAACTAAACCACCTCTGTGTGTAGTTTCATTTGCAATGTAACTATTTGTAACATTGCAACCTTTTGACAGCTCACCCCCACACCATGGGAGAGGTGGGTTGAAGGAAGAAGTGGCGAAGGGCCCGATCCTTTTTTTTTTTTTTGCAGAGCCTGCCCACATCTCCCACAGCTGAGGGGCCAGCTGCCAACCAGCCGAGTGGTCCTTGAGCTGCAGGGGGCCCTGGTCCTTCCCTCCACAGCAGCGGCGCCCCCCGGGGCCACCTGGGCAGTCTGCTAGCTCCAGCCTGGGATCAGGGAACAGCTGGATCAGGCCGGATGTTGTCTCCAAGCTGGGGCAGCACCCTCCCACTAGCCACCAGCAGCTTCCCCTGCCCCCTCTCCAGCTGTGGGAGATGTGGGCAGGCTCCACAGAAAAGAAAAAATGGATTGTGCCCCTTGTCATAATCATCACAATTAAAACCCACCTTTTCAGTTTGGGTGGCTACACCCTCATCACGTATACAAGTTCCCTTACAGCCTACCTGTTGTCGGCTTGCAGTTAGGACCCAATCCATGCCAGAGCTTTCAATCCTGTTGTAACAGGTCAAGGACAGCCAGGATGCTGAAAGATGCTGAGCAAAGGGCCAGGAAGCTGTTATCCTCCAAACAGATGTAGCATATGCCACAGCAATACAACTTTTCAGGAAGCCACCACAACCGCAGAGCCTCAAACCTGACCTAGAGCTATTACCTCTAAGGAAGAGAGGACAGCTTTCTGACCAGGACCCCTTCAGGCTTTCACCTCTCTTTGGAGATGAACAACATCTTTTATAATTGGTGCTAACTGTGCTGTTGTCTTTTATGACATGAACTCTTCCTTTGGGATATGGACAAACATTAAACTCTTTTGTATAGTCTTCAGATTATGGCAACTTCTGGTGGTCCTGAACACTAAGGACCTGCGATTTCTGTGCCACTTGATGCATAAATAGATGGCTTGTCATAAAGTAAGCCATAAAGATAATGGCTGTCTGAAAGCTTTCCCCTCAAGTGGAGAAATGAAGTGCCTTTGTCAGGTGGTATCTGCTAGGGCAATTCAGAGCTATCACTGTTCAGCAGATTCTGTATTATTTAATGGGATTAGGTCAAATCATCTTGGCTTGGGAATGGAGAAATACAAGATAACAAACTTCCACTAATTATTGACAACTGGTTCAGGTCCCTGACAGATTACATGTTTACACAGATATAATCAGTGTAACTTTACCTCATTCAGTTTAATATTACCCCTGAAAGAATCAGGGCTAAAATTAAACTGGTTTAAATTATGCTGATTTGGAGGTTATTAATTTTCAGCTTCTCCCAGGGCAGCTGTTTGCTTAAGGCAACTGGATTACTTATCTGTTCTGCTGACATTCAGTTGTGACATGCTATAATAGCACCTAATGCATTCAGCTGCTCTGGGGTTGCTGTTCATCTATCTGCTCTGGATCCCAGTGTAATTAACATTTGTGTACAAAACTGATAGAAACTACACTGGTATAAGTGTGCCATGTGTCCAGGCCTTGAGTTTATTATCAGGTGGTTCTTCTGGTGGGTTTCATTGTTTATGGCAGGGGTTGTCAACTGGGGATATGCATACCCCTGCGGGTACTTGGGAAGGTCCTAGGGGGTACGCACAGGTGGGCAGGGATGGAGCACTGCCACCCACCACCCTGTGGCTCCATGTCCCAGGAGCATGGCCCGGGAGAGAGGGGAGGGTAAGGGCAGCAGCACCCCTCTGCAGGCTACACAGGTGCCACCTGGCCAGCTGGATGTGAGGGAGCGGGGGAGCTTGCATATGGTGGCCACCACCACCACCCACCACCCCGTGCTGCTGCTGCTCCACATCTGGCCATGCACCACTACCCCCACCTCCTGCTCCATGTCCAGCTGCCGAGGGTACACTTATTAAAAAACGTTGAAAACCCCTGGCTTATGGTATTACCTCTGAATGTACTCTTTCTCTCAGGAACAAGAGGCTTACCATCCTATTTCCTGACACTGTTCGTATATACACATGCACCCTCAGGCTATGTCTCTGCAAGTACACTCAGAAAAGCTGAGGTGAACCAGCTAAAGTTGACATGTCATTGTTTTCAAGTTAAATTGTGTTAAATTCTCAGGCAGGTGCCTCCTTTCAATAGGATTAAACTACAGTGATGAATGGCTACGTTACGCTTGAACAACTGGGCTTCATATACTGATTAGAAGCCTCCTTACAAGCACTCTAGCTTATGTTCATTGTCTTCCCACTGTTAGGAAAATTCAGATGGATTCACTCTCAGTCCCCAAGGAGTTTTCAGGAGCTTCTGCAGGGAGGGTAGTCTCTGCCTTCTACTGAGGGGCTGCAGTACTAAGTCCTGCTTCATTTCAGAACTAATAAACATGCTTAGCTTTGTGTGTGGGTCATATTCTACTGTGACAATAATTGAGTGCCTGAAGGATTGTAGTGATAGCTCATTGACTTCCAGATGCTTCATTTCTGGGAAAGCCTGCTTGAGGTTATTTGTCAAGGCCTCCAGAGCTAAGTAGCATTGCTCATACTGTGCATTCTGCAGCAGAACAGCAGTGATTGTTTGAAACAGGTCTTGTTGTAAGAGTTGTTTTATGTAGTTGGGAACTGCTGCCCCATATGTCCTAGGCTAATTCAACACTGATTGTTAGGTTTGACCTTAAGGATGTCCTACAGCCTATACCTGTTGTCCATCAATGCTGTAAACCCCTAACCCAGACCCCCCTCAACAGCAGTTCAGTCTACCTTGGATGCTTTCATTAACTTTAGGGTCTGAGATCTATCCTGAGCCAGCCAGTTTCCTGTCATGTGGTCAGAACTTACCAAGGTATATTATATGGGGCTTGAGCATAGGAAGTCTGCCAGCAGCAATGCCACAATTCTCTCTGTGTTCTGCCCTTCTGCACCCTCCTCTCTATTTCTGTTGCTCCTTGCTAGAGACAGGCCCTGAAGGAGAGAGAAATAGTCCACGGACCAATTCCCAGCAGAGCTATCCTCAAGGAATAGGAAATATAGTATGGATGGAATGGGTGAAGGCCATAAGATAAAATATATCCAGGAAGATATATCCAGGAAGCTTTCATGGGTTAGGCTGGTTGAAGGCAACACTGGGCATGTCTACACGTGCTATTAATTCAAAGTAGGCTTACTGTGCAGTAAAAATATTGTGCAGTAAGCCTACTCAGGGAACACATCTACATCTGCTCCCTCTTGGGAGCAGATTTGCTCCTGCCTTCCTCTGCCCCACTGAAGAAGCCAGGGGGAGCTCCAGGCTCCCCCTGAGTGCTAGCGCAGGGGCTGGCAGGGAACATGGGGCCAGGAGACAGCTGTTTCCTCGTTCCATACACACTGGGGTGGGGGTCCTGATGTGCATGGGGTGGGAGAGCTGCTGCTGCAGAGCTCTCCCACCCTGGGGACAGGCCCCACGCTCAGTGGGGCTTCCCTGCTCAGCCCAGGGCTGGCCATGACCTGTTCTATTTTGGGGCAGGTCCCAGTCAGCCCTGGGCTGGGCAGGGATCTCTCCTGGGGCAGGGAGCTTCTGGCCCCGGCTCTGTGATTGGAGCAGAGGCTGGGAGATTGCTCCCTGCCCCTGGGAGCTGCCTGCTGCTGGAATGGGCTCCAAGCATGGAGCCTGGCTGGGACAATGTCCCCCTTCCCCAGCAACAGGCAGCTCCTGGCCCCCACTTTGATCACCAGGAGCTGCTGGCTGCCAGGTCAGGGGGACGTTGTCCTGGCCAGGCTCTGAGCTTGGAACCCACCCTGGGAGCAGGCAGTTCTCAGGGGCAGAGCGTAATCTCTGAGCCTCCACTCTGACCATGGAGCCAGGGCCAGGAGTTGCCTGCTGCTAGGGCAGGAGGACGTTGTTACAGCCCAGGCTTTGTAACCAGGCTGGAATCTCTCGTGAAGACAGGGTTCCTGTAGCCATTGGTATTTTCAATTGCATGTCATGCAAACATGCTAACAGCAGATCTAAGTGACACCATGTTAAAAATACCAATGGGTGCAGGACCCTTGCTTGTTCTGAGCTTCCTATCACTGGTGGAAATGCATATGTATTAGGGGGATTTTTTTTTCTTTTAGACCTGCTAGCGGAGACAATGGACGGGGCCTTGGATACTGAGCTGTGCTATGCAAATGTCAGTCTTCTAATGAACCTAGGCTTTTAATGAAGTGTTTTACAAACTAGGAGCTTAATATGCCTTTTGACACTCAACTGAATTCAGTTGCTAGAACAGGGGTAAAGCTGACTGGCTGGCTTTATGAGACACGTTGCCATATCAAAAAATATCTCTGCCTCTTGAGAAACCTGGATACCTAGGGACAGCTATAACCTCCACTGCAGTAGGTAAGACAGAGAGTGATATTATGCAGGAGGTGTGTTTTTATTCATATGATAATGTGAGTGTCTGACTTTGCTGTGCTGACAGCCTGGTAATTTGCAAGCTGCGGACTCTGTAGGGCTATTAAAATACATGAGGGAAGAGGCAGATGGGTTTTTGAGAGCACGGTTACACTAGCAAACACGGCTCATTCTCAGTCCATCTTTGCTGAACATGTCACTTCCCCAGCTGGCATGACCCGATGGAATATTCTCTACCAGCAATTACTCTCCTCTGAAGAATGTGCCCTATATGCAGATCTCTACCTGAATGGGAACTGGCGTTATGCAGCTTCATATACTGAGTAAAATGCAACGCGGATGAAAAGCAAACATCCATCCCTCCCTTCTGCTCACAGCTCTAACACATTCGTAGGGACAGAGTGGCTTGGGTTTTGCTAATGCTTGCTGCTGCTGCATAATTTACCAGCTCAGCCTGAAACTATCAGGGCCTCTGCCAAAAAGCATGAGTGATACCTCCCTTTCCTTTGAGTTGGGCATTCAAGTAAGGGCTGATGAGAGCGGATGCCTGCAAGAGGGGCTGATAACAATAGTACCCATTTCAGAAGTGTAGGAGGTTCTGGGGCATGTAATATTCTTGCAAGAAGGTGGGAAAAATGGCACCCTTGTATAGAGAGATTTGTGGTGACAATCACTAAAGAGAGGTCTCTGGTACACAATCACAGAAGAAAGGGCAGTGCAAGTAACAGCTGAGGCTCACATTATTAAATGAGATTCTTACTGTGCTTTTGATAGGCTTGTTACCTAATTCTAGTTTGCTGCTAGAATTCCCTGTTATTCTGTTTCTAACAATGCTATTTTAAATTTCTATCAGCAAGCTGGAGGGAAGAAGGCAAGTGTGCCTGTCATTCTCTCCTTGTGATGAAGCATTGTTGTTTCACAGCTTGAGTTTATTTTCATTTGTTGCCTGAGCTGTTGTTGCATTTAAATCAGCTAATTTGTTGTGTTCCAACCCCATAGTCCCAGAAGCTGGCACAAAAGATAAGGAGTAGTTTCCACTTATATATAGAAAATCATAGGGGTTAGGGTCACAAGCCAACAAATCAAAGGGAGGGAACAGGTAAAAAGTAAAGAAACATCAACACTGTGGTAACACACTCAGCACCTTAATAATCGCCCCTCTGCCCCACCCCCCACAGGTGTCCCCAAATAAGCCTTTAGTCCTTAGACCACTCAAACAGCAGCTTGCAGCTGCTACTAATGCTGAGTCCTGCTCCCTGGGTTATACACGTGCTTTGGGGTGGGGGGGGGGTGCTTTACTTAGAGCGACTCTGAGAGCCACTCTAATTTAAGCACTGCAGCATCCCATGTATTCAGCATCCCGTTCTTCAAAATGGCTGCGGAGGCACTTAACTAAGCCTCATTCAATGAACTTTAGTTAAAGGGCCCTCACTGCCATTTTGAAATGTAAGGTTGCTGAATACATGTGACGCAGAGGCTGCTGGAGCGTGCTAATCAGCACACTCCAGCAGACTCACAGCAGACTTGATTCACTGCGTCTGCTCCAGTGTGTGTTAATTAGCATGTGTCGGAGCAGAGGGCCATCATGTGTATAAGTACCTTTTCAGTCCACAGTCTTGGGTGCCCAAGGCAGGGAGATCTCCAGCTCCACTGTGCACTCCTCTGTGCAGGGCTGGCCAGGTTCCCCTGGCATGCTGTTCTCTCTTCCCCCTACTCTAGCTGCAAGTTTGCTTTCTCTTGCCACCCAGCACCTGGGGGTTTCTGGGAGTTGCAGGCCAAATTAATAGTCACCACAGCTCTATAGGTTGCCCCCTGGCTCCTCCTGCTGTTACACACATTACCTTCACATTTCAATTGTTATAAATAAGCCTTGTATTCATCTAAGGCAGTGGTCACTAATGAGTGGGTCTCACTACACCGGTAGATCTCAGAACCTCTTGTGGTAGATCTTAGGGTCTCTTGGAGTCGGTTTGAGGCTGGGGTGGGGGGCTGAGTGCCTGCGTGCATGCACATGCGCGACCCAGCCCAGCAGGTCAGTCTGTGGGGAAGGGAAGGGGGCTAGATCGAGGCCCCCGCAGTGAGGGACAGTGCTGCAGAGGCAGGAGCAGAGGTAAGTTGAGTGGGGCCCTGGCCAGGTGGGACTTAACTGCTGAGGAGGTGTGCCCCCAAATAATTTTTTCTCCCTCTGCCTCGATCTTCCCCCTCCCCTTTCCTCCCCACAGTTACTTGCTGGGCGGGGCGGGGAGAAGGCGACAGGGTGGTGGTGGTGCACGGTAGATCTTGGGTTGCTTTTAAATGCCAAAGGTGATCTCCTACTTAAAAAGGTTGGAGACCACTGATCTACAGTTTTGTCCAGTCATAAGGAAGCCATAGAACAGGGGTAGGCAACCCCTGGCATGTGTGCCAGAACATGGCACGCAAGCACATTTTACATGGCATGCATGCCTCAGGGAAGGGGCCAGGGCTGCACTGCCACAACAAAGATGGCCCCTTGTGGCTCCCTGCCATCTGGTCCAGTATGCCAACATCTTACAAGTTGAGGTTGCAGGTGTTTTGGGCACTCTCCCCTAAAACGTTGCTGACCCCTGCCATAGAAACTTTACAAACTGCATAGAGATTGCTTTACCGCCACTACAGTGTGGATACTTCTGGGGTGAAGCACAGCAGTTAGCAGTCTATAGCATCAGTACACAGTAGGTTATATCAGGAAGTGAATAGCTTTTCTAGTTAGTCTGTAGGGGCACTCTAGCTGGTCAAAATGCTGTTATCCTACAATTTGGAAGCAGGATGCTGGATCTAATGCCCTAAGAAAAAAAGCTCTTCAGTGGTAGTCTTATCTGAAAAACACCACTCCAAACTGTGGTGTACTGATGCCTTAGTAAAACACTAAGGGAAGAGCATTATCTATGGAACTGCCAGCATAATTTCCTACAGCAACTCCAGTGTCTCTCATCCAAGTACCCATTCGACTGGATGTTGTAGAGCTTCAGAACGTTCCCCAGATGACAGACGGGTGCTATGGCTGGTTTTTAAGAGTGCGCAGACACACTGTGTGATGGGATACCAAATCAGCCAAGGCCACAAGGGTACAAACTCCTTGTGAGGTGAGATAATAACAGGACAGCTAATTCTGAGGATAAAAAAACCCAACTTTAATAATTAGGAAAAACACTACAATGGAACTAGGAAAGACAGATTATAACCTAAAGGTTTAAAACATGTTGTCTCCAAACACTTTTCACTTTCACACTCGGCCAAGGCTTATTTTGCAGTCCATAGCTGGTCCCAGTAGCAGGCAGGAATTATCACTGTCTCTGCAGTCAGCTCTTCCTCATCCTCACAGGTCTTGGCTTCTCTGCTGGCCTCAGCATGTTGCTTTCCCCTGTGGCTCCAGCCTTTTCAGTTGCTGTCCCCCCGTAGCAGACTCCCTCCATCTCCTTGCTCTGAGGTTTCACACCCATGCACTTCCGTGGACGCCAACACGCTGCCGGCTGGCAGGCACTGACACAGTTGTGTGCACACTCCAGCTCCCCGGCTCATGTCTCCTTTCCCCTCTACAGCTTCTAGAGCCAGCTAGAGTTATCAGCAGGGATCCTGGTTTTCTCTGGCAAAAAAAATGGTGAATTCTCTGATAAAACCCCCCACATCCACAATTAAAATGAAATGCCACTATATATAGGTATCAATTGAACACAATATTTTATTGATATATTTAAAATTTTAAAGCATTTGGAAGCCTGCCGGTGCCTCAGTCACCGTCATAAAATAGATTTTAAATACATATATATTTTGGTATTTGATCTGGGGTTTTTTTATCATGGAAAATCAGAGCTCCTCCTGCCCCCTTAGCTCACAAAATACAGGTCAAGGCTCCTCGCTCCCAAGCTCTGGGCCCCCAGCTCTGCTGGTGCCCCTCACTCCTCCCCACAGCCTCCCCAGTGCCCCTCACTCCCCCACAAGCCTCCAGCCCTGCTGGTGCCCCTCACTTCCCACCCCCCCACAGTCGCCTGGTCCTGCTGGTGCCCCTTGCCCCCCACCCACAGCCCCGTGCCCCCCCCCGCCCTGCTGGAGGGGGCCCCCAGCTGCCAGGGCTACAGGGCCAGGGACCCGGGTCTGCAGGTCCCTGCCCCTTGCTGCAGTGCCTGATCCCCGGCTGCTGCCCACGGGATGCAGGGCCTGCTGCAGTGGAGCAGAGTGTGGACCCCGGCTCCCCCTCCATGCAACCACATCATCATCACATACTGCTTCACTTCTGAGCCCAGGAAGAGTAGACAAATCCTAGGTGTAGTCGACTATCACACTCTGCTTGTGGGTACCCCCTCAGGCAATTCCTCCGTGTCTAGTTCTGCAGGTAAGATTTAGGCAGGTGGATTGTGATTACCTATTTGAGCTAGCTGGAAAATTGCTCAGGGTTTTTTCGCCTTTGTTTTGTAAAACACATAAGCGTTTACGCCGGAAGTTTTAAAGAACATTTTTGGCAACACCCCCACCATTTTACTTCAGGCCTGACACTGTCATGTTTCATGGGAGCTGTACAGTAGATATTTCAAGGCTGACATTCTCCCTGATGGGCCAGCCTTCCCAACTGGACTACATTTCCTATGTTCACCCTGTCTCCTCTCTAGCTGGAGCACCACAGTGCTTACTGCGTGGATACCTTTCAGAACGCTATGTATAAGTTGTTGCACTGGCCCAGGGGTTGCAGGAGGGAACAGCAGATCAGGAGGCTAAGAAGGCTCTCTGAATGAGCAAACTTTATTGTTTTATAAGTTTAACTCCTTTTGAGAATAACATGTGGTACCAGGAATGGAGTGTGAAGAAAGACAGAAAAATGGAGCATCTCCGAATTCCAGAGGAGTTAAAGCTGGCCAGCAATGCAGCAGAAAACTGGAAGAAATTTATGCAGCACTTCACCATATATACAGTAGCCAGTGGAGCTACAGAGAAGGAAGATTCACCGAAGTAGCTATTTTTTTTAAATACAGCAAGCCCAGAAACTCTGTCTCTTTATAATAGCCTACAACTGTCAGAAGCTGAACAGAAAAGCTATGGCACAGAAGTAGAGACATCTGAACAAGGAAACCAAACAAAAACTGAACCAATAAGGACCGAGAATGCAGAGAAACTGAGAAGATCACTTAGAGCTAAAATGTCAACGTGAGGACTAATAGAGACCTGTTAAAATGTGTTTTAACAATGGGTTGAACTAAACTTCCAATGTTAGTATTACATGGGGATATGTTAATTGTAAAGGGGGGAGATGTGCAGATACCTTTAAGAGTGTTAGGTATAAGTTGTTACATTGGCCCCAGGAACGGGGGAGGGAACAGCAGTTCAGTAGGCTAAGAAAGTTCTCTGAATAAATGAGCATTATCATTTTATAAGTTTAACTTCTTGGTCTTTTGAGAATAACATACTTATTGAAGACAACACCTTCATTCCTGCAAGGCCAGCCAGCCATGGTTATAGGCCACAGTGCTCAGGGCCTTGGTTTTACATCTTGGCATGTCAGGAAATGTTGTTAGCAAAAATATTTCTAAGCTTCATAGGGATCAGAGATTTTTTTTCCCTTCTCTCTAAATCCCATAAAATGAAAAGTGCTTACCTTCAAAAGGAAAGGCAGCAAGTGCATGGCACGTTTTCTACTTTCAGATAAAAGCTTTCTTAATTTAAGAGCTCTTTAAGGTTCAGGACTGTATCTTTCTAAGTCTATTCAGAGTGTAGCACAGTGGAACTGGGAGCTTCTAGATGTTGTGATGATGATGAAGATAAAAATAAAGGGCCATATTCTGCCTTTACTCTGGCACCTTTCCTTCTGTCTGGAGCCTTATTCTGTAAGCAGCACCATTGGTGTTAACGGGGTTACTTGAGAACTCTTCAACACCATTTGGTCATAAGAAAGCAAGGTTATAAAATACAGATAACCAGCAACAGACAGTAGAAGAGGAGAAATGAATTCAAAACGGTATTTCAGAGACTAAAAGATTTTCCCCAGATTGTCCTAAGCAGACAGTAATTACTGACTTGGATAGTAGATTTCTGCTACAGAAGGGAAGCTGCTTATTATGATGTACTATAAACTACAATAATCCAACCTGCAACATTCACTGCATGTGCCAGGCAAGCTAAGCTGTCCTTGTGCAGACAGAGATGGATAGATGCAAGATAAATGTCCATCATTTTCCAGGCAGAATGCAAATCAGTAGGCTTCTGGTGATAACTTGCTCGGTGAAGACACCTCTCAGTTTTAATCCTTCTAGCCTCTTCATGTACCTTTGCGATGTGACTGACTGAGGAAGCTCTGCCCTTCAGATGAACCATGGATGAGGCTTTTTTTACGATAGAGAGAAAAATAAAGCTTGAAACAATGAAAATAAAGCTCTAGTGGCTGCTGGTGGGCCTGAGGGGCAAAGTTTGGATTTGGATAAAACCTAGCCCAAATCATATGGGTTTCTGGTGTTGCTATTCAGAATTGAACTGGAAAATTGAAATCTAAGCATAAAGTAGGAGTGGTGGAAATAATGTTTATGTGACAGGCTGAAGACTCACTTACCACCATGCCAGTGTCCATGTGGCCAGTCTGAGGGCAAGCTAGATGGCCCCATGGAGCTGCAGGATGGTCTGGTGCCAAAAGGCTCTGGGCTTAAAGGAAGAGAGAAGAGGGAGCACTGGCAACAGAGCTGAATGCTTTCCCCACAGCCAGAAGGGACCCAGCACATGTGTTCTGGTCCAGTGCACCTGAAGAAACAGTGCATGTCCATAGTGCCACTGGGGTGCCTGGGAAGTGCCTAGATGTGCGCTGTGGGGGAGGAGTGGAGCCGGTGGCCCCCAAAACCCCTCTATCCGGTGCTAACAAACCTATTTTATGCCCCTCGGCGCAAAATGCCAGGGCAGGGACGCTCACTGTACACAGGTACGCCCAGCAGAAAGGTAATGAGGCTGTTCAGCCCAATATAAAAGAAATGCCGCCGCCAGCTCGAGAGGAGGAACCGGAAGCGACTGGCAAGGGGGCGGATGCCGACGGGAGCGCTCAGGTGCGGACGCAAGTAGCCCAGCAGCGCGGGAGGGCCTTTTGGTGTAAGGGTAAACCCCAACGGGTTTTGGGATCCAGGAAGGAACCGACCCAGCTCGGACACTGACTGTTTGAGTCAGCTGGAACGGCTCGACCCGGCAGGAGCCGGCAGACCGTATTTTCTCTAATAGAAGGGCACTCACAGAGGGTAAAGGTGCCTTGACTGAGATAGAGAAGGGCAAGTGGACCCTGTAAGCCCCTAGAGCGAGCGGAGGAGTTAAACGGAAGCTCGGAAGAGGGTGATAGCCCCACAGCGGACAGGGAAAGACCGTGGAGGCACGCGAAAGGCCCAGGCGGTCTCCAAGCCCCGGGGAATCCCTGGCTGTTAGTATTAAGTTGTTTTCTCATATTTCAGTTTACGGACCCCGGGCCGGATACCCTGATAAGGGGGGCTGACTAGATTGTTGCTCACTCTGTGGAGGTACGGGCGAGGGTGTAGGGGCAGAGGAGCCCTCAACGACGTGGGACCAGAGGACCCAGGAGTCTCACCTTCGGACTGACACGCACCGGATTGTCAACACTGAACCAGGAGATCATTAAAGTCGTGGCAGGCGGTCCGGAAGCATTCAGCCTACAAAGGAGCGCCTCCTGGTGGATTACCCAGAGGACGGTCCCCATGCGGGGAGGCGGAGGTTACAGCAAGAAGTAACTGTCACTGCCCGCCCCCGACTGCGCCCCATTGCTAGCAGAGAAAAAGGGAAAGTCTGGCAGCCCTTGATACAGCAGCAGATGCCAGCTGGATTGCTGCAGCGGGCAGATCAAGTGGCCACGACCCAGCACTGCTTCTGGCACCCATGACAGGAGCCCACAGGTCAGCTGTGGCTGGGGAAGGGTGGCACAGAAGTGTCTTGAGGGGAGAACCTGGCATGGGACCCTACTAGCTGCACACCCCCCCATTGAGCCTCCATGGAACCAGAGTACCCCAGCAGGGGACTCTTGGGACCTTGAGCAGCATGTGGGCACAAGGGGACATGCTCTGTAACATTATAGCACCTGGCTGGGTGGAATTCAGTCCTGGATGCATGCTCAACAAAAGGGGCATCCTTGACTTGAGAACCTGTGGGAGAAGGGTTCACTGTGTACCAACGTACCCCACATGAAGAAGGAAAGCACTCATCATGGGGGGATCATTGCCCTGCCTACCACACAATCCAAGCTATTTTAGTTGAATTATCATTATGTTGTAATTTTTACAAGCCTACAGGGCTGCAGCCAGACTTCCTACAGCCATCCTTGTCACCAGGCCTCAAAACAGGAGGAGAGAGCCCCCATTATAACATCTGATCATCATCAAGGCTGATCCAAAACACTTGAGTACAAAGGAGTGGGGTGTAGGGGAGGAGGAACCCCACAGAAGATGTGCCAGCAGAGTCATCTGGGATCCCAGGGAAATCACTGAACATCACGTCCAGAGGTAAAATCCAACTCCACAACAGGTTGTGGTGGGCGAACAGACCTCTGTGCAACATAGCTAAGGAGGTGGGGCATGCCCATTAGCTGATGTGGTGCTCATGAGCCTGTCAAATATCAGTTCTTAGAGAAAACACCTTGTATCCAACAATATTGAAGCACTTCAGAAACACTAATTAAACATGCCTCAAAATACTCTTGCGAGGTGGGGCAGCATGATGCCCATACTGTAAGTTGGATAAACAGACCCAGTAACATTACTTGATTTGCTCCAAGTTACTCAGTAGGTCAGTGACAGAGTTGGGGAGTCCTAATTCCTAGGTTTCCCACTCTAACTGCTAAACTAAACAAGTTCCCTGCTCCTAATACAGAGCTTCCTGGAATTGTTTGATCATTATTTTTTATCATGATAGTATCTAGAAACTGCAGTTGGGGATCTGAATCTCATCATGTTGAGTGTATGTAGACACAGAAGAAAATGATGCTCCAAGAAGCTCATGATGATATTACAGGGAGCATCTACATGAGGCACTTCATGCACAGAAGACTAATTCTACTGCACATTAGTGTGGCTGTCTAAAACCTTGATAATGTGCTAATGTGCAGGAGACAGTCTAACTATTAGTAGTACCTATTATTATTACAGGTACTAAACTGAATGCACTGTAATTACTGCGCATTAATGAAAATGTAGACCCACCCACAGAGAGGTTACTAAAGGGCTGAAAAAAGACTCTTCTAGGGAACTTTGATACGTTATTCAATGTAATGAGCAGCTAGCAGAGCACTTCCAGGATAGGCTGTAGCCTATCTCTCTTGTTTATATTCAAAGAAAGTGAAAAACTACACGCCTTCCTCAATTATGAAGAATGCTTTATTTATAGCCTCTGAGACTGACAGCCTGTAGCCATGGGGCAGGTACATGCAGCAACAGTGTGAGATTTTCTTGGATCCTCCTTTTGTAAATGTACCTCAGTCCTTACATGGAGAGGTCACCTCTAGAACTGAGGGGTCACTGGGCCCATAATCATAAGCACAGCTGCTTCTGGAGCAGTGGTTGGAAGCCACAACAGAAGCAGGAAGAGAAAGTTTTCACAAGTAAAGTAAAGGCCTAGCCTGAGGAAAATAAACAGATCTTCTACTTAATATTGTTGGAAAGGCACCTGCTCAGTAGCCAGGGCACAGTTCTGGTATTCAGTCTAAGGCATGTAAAGTCAAGTTGACTTGGTGGGATTTTAACCTGTCGCTCTAAGAAACCTAAGTTTCTTGGAATCATTTAAAAAAAAATCTAAGCTTTTAAATACTGGAGCAATAGATAAGCATCTGTGTTGGGCCTGCACAGGCTGTATGGATAGAGTTGTTCAGTCTCCGCTCTGCAGAGAGATGGATGGTGTCATTAAAGCATCTGTCTTCCCCTAGTTTAAACAAGTTCAGGATGTTTTTTTCACTGATGTTCTTGACTCTCACATCACAGGTATTTAAAAGAGGTTGCAATGAAATGTTATAAAAAGAATAATTTTGATTTATCCAGACTGGAGCCAAAATGCAGCTACTTTATGGAAGTTCAGCTAGCCTTAACATGTGAATGATCAGATGGTCTTTTACATAAACTTCTTGCCAGATGTTCTTTTAAATAAGTCTTTCATTCTAGGGTTTAACAGGGCGGGGGGTGGGAATGAAGCCAGCCATTAAGTTTAGAGCATTCACAGGACCTGGTCCCATGAGACTCATGGAACATGAGGCAGCTGGAAGCTGGGAGAAATGCACTCTGTTTAGAAAATTAGACATAGGAGGTTCTTTGCATAAAGCCAACCTTTTCCATTTGGGGAAAAGAATAGAAGAGATCTTGGAATCAGCCAGGAATGGATAAATTCTAGTGCTACCTTCTATTTGGTTTGAGTTGCCTGCCATTGGGCCAAATGGGGGATTAAGGGCAAGTAGAAGAACATCCCCTCTTTATAGTTTCCTGACTGCAATTACAGAGGGGTCACGGCTAACCATGTGGCATGTATAGCTTCAGTCTCAAGAGGGACAAAGGGTCATGGGGTGTCTTCCAAATAATTTTTTAAAATATTTCTGGCTAATCAATAAACTCTCCTGTCCTGGCGGATGATAACCTGGAGACCGCTGGACATGCCTCTTTCACCTCACATCTGGATAACAACAATGGACATGCACCATCAACCCTTACAAGTAGCAAATCTCAGCAACACAGGCTGTAAATCTAGTATGTTGTCCACTCCCCCTGCTGGCCTTGCATACAACAGAGTCAAATTTAAAGGTCTGCATCCTTAAATGCAAAACACTCGAGCCTGGGCCCAGCATAAGGGCTGCCTAAAGCACAAGGATGATGTCCATAGTCAAAAACCTTATTCCTCAGGCACAATGCTTTGTTCTATCCTGAATGATTTTGTGCAGGAGCAGAAGTTTCTCAGGGCTTGGTCCAGGGTTATGGGACAAACTCCCACAAAGCTGAAGCACCATCACAAATGTCACCACTTTTCAGTTCAATTGTAAGGCATACTTTTTTAACCTTGTCCCCTCTACTGAACAGCACAGTGCACATTTTAAAAAGTTCAGAATTAAACATGGGCTGTATACGACAGCAGGGGCTAGACTTGACAACACAGGAGTTTCTTACTGATCTTATCACCCTGTGCCCCAAACTTGCTGTCTATTTCTGTTGCAGCATAGTGGGTTTTGGTAGTCAGTGCATTGTGGGGCGAGTCCAGTGTATTCCTGACCTATCTTTCTAGAGGTTGGGCCCCCACTTTTCAGACAGCTCTTTTGCTTACATTCTCTGTGCCTTTCAGCCTGCCATTGCTTGGGAAAACAAAGTGTTATGATTGCTAGGGAAACACAAGATAAATAAAAGAGCATTAGTTCCTCATCCAACACAAGGACTTGGCTGGTATACACTAACTGCAGCCTATATTAAGGGCAGCAGCCCATATTAATATATAGCTGTTTTCATTTTCAAAGGAATGCAGCCATAATAACTCTATGCATAGGTTGTCAGCAATGCTTAGATTACAGTGGAGAAGCCTACAGAAGCCAGCTGTTACCTTCTAATGGACCAACCCCTACAGGGGCAACATAACATCCACCCTGGATTTTACTTGGCTACCTGTCGGGAACAACTATGTGACACTTATTTAGCAATGCACAGCTACCACTGTGCAACATTTAGAAGAGAGAAAGAATGAGAATGCCCTTATCCATGAAAAGTGCATGGGGTATTTAAATAGGCAGACAATTACCATTCACAACAGTACAAGAACTAACTCCCTGGCTGTTGCAAAAAAACCCAGGATTTTTAATGAGACCAAGCAGTCAGGTTTTGTGGTACGTACTTGAGATAAAGATCTTAGACTGATTGGGCCACTGAGTTCAGCCGAGCTGCCTGACTTCGAAAAAAGGAAAGTTAAAATGAGAAAGTGGGAAACAGGAGGACTCAAATATAAAAACAACAAAGCCCGGAAAAGACCTGTGGCTGGGCTAAGAAGAGAGCATGCACTTTTTGCTTGGTAAGAGAACAGAGTCTTAGAGCTAGGGCTCCGCACTGCAACTTAAGAGCTGGGTCTGACGCACAGTTCTGCCACCTACCATTTTTCCAATGCAACCTTTGGCAGTCTCTCTGGACCTGTACCTCAAGGGACATGAGAAACCTGAATGTGGCAACGCCCTATGTTCAGGCATCTTGCTGCCCAGTGGAACCCAAAGCCACAGGTAGATGCTTGATGAGAAGACTAAGGAATTATTGTCCCTTCCTCAGCAGCAGTCCTGAGCATGGCACAAAGCACACCATGGTCACTTGCTTCTTGTCACCATGTTTCAAATGCTGGAAATAAGGCCGGGTAGCCAGCAGCAGTCCTGAGTATGCACCCATATGTTACCCTCAGGCTCTGACTCGGTCGTGCTTTGTGGTGTGTACTCAGGGCTGCTCTGAGATGGCTTTACTGCCTCATCTGAGGCATGTAGCCAGCAGTGAGTGGGAGCGAGAGGGTATGACATAGATAGAGACAGTGTAGATAAGGCTTCTGATGTCTGAGAATGAGATCCATAAAGTCAAGCAGATGGGGTGTTGGTTAATCCCTTTCTGGGAACGGGGTGCCTTATTGCAGTGTTGCCAACTTTCATGATTTGTGGTGGTGTTCTTAAATGTCTGCACTTTGGGAATGTGAGAAACTTAGCTCTTTCTTTTATATATCTTTCATATATATAGATAGATATAGATGTCTGTCTGTCTGTCTGTCTGTCTATCTATCTATCTATAAGAAAAAGCTAAGTTTCTCACATTCCCAAAGTGCAGACATTTAAGAACAATACTAAAAATCATGAGAGTTAGCAATACTGCTTATTGTGGGCTGCAGGGAGGCAGCATCTCTGACTGGGGCTCATAGCCTGGAGCCCTTTCCTGGATTTGGGTGCTTACACCAGTGCTTTGTCCCAAGAAGTGCCTTCTAACTGACAGCTGGGTCATTAGCGCACTCCTGTGTGGTGTAGGAGACAGAAGCTCAGTTCCCTCATTTGCTCTGCTGACCTAGATTCTACATCTGGCCTGTCAGGTAAATGCCCTAACCACCAGGCTATCGGGTATTCTGCGGTGAGACTCACTGGGTGTATCTGCACAAGATGCTTACTGTGAGGCTGCCTAATTAGCTCTGCAGTTAAATGTCACCATCTACGTGACTGGTGCTATTAGGCTGGAGTAAACTAATTAACTGTGTTGTAGGATAGTACTGACCAACACAGTTAATTAGTATTCTACAGTGGAGTTATTTACTCTGCACAGCACAAGTGTAGACAGTGACCTGGCTGGCTGGGACACAAGGGTGCTTTAGTGAGGGGGCTGTCCATCGGCTAGGCCTGCACTATAGTACCCTCATGCCCCAGCCAACCCCTCTGCAGTATGTTGAGCCGGGGTGGAGCAGCCCTGGACTGGCAGGTTCACCCCCTGCCACCCTGGCCAGCCAGGGCTGAACTGCCCCAGCTCAATGTGCTGCAATCCCAGGTGCACATGTAAATGCTGTGCCAGGGAGCAATAAACTTGGATGCAAAATGTGCTGGAGTTTATTGTGTCGAATTAATTTCACATGTAGTTGTACCCACTTAGTTCTTCCTGGTAAAGCCCTTCCACTTTGCATGAAATAACTACATGGTGGGCTTGGGAATCTGTAGCCTCTGACTTAGGGCTCTGAAGTATTTTATATTAAGCATTTACAGGAAGAAGAATTATAACCTAGATTTTTTCATCCCAGCTAAGTGCCATAACAAGCAGACTACAAAAGCATGTGCTCTCCCTGACCACTGCCATCCCCAGATTTTGTGTGGGTCCTGATCTGGTCCATGTGCTCTAACTGCCCCAACTGAACCAGGCCCTGCAGGCAAGATAGACAGAGAAACATTTATCTGCTCTGTGCATCTCCATGGGCTCTAAGCATCAAGCAGCATCAGGACTTGGGCAGTTCTGGGCACACATAGCAGCACAGCTTTACGTGTCTAAGGAACTTTTTTGGCAGAAGCCTAGGAACTTCTAGTGGGAGACAGTAGCTGAGTGAGGTATGAGGAGTGGGACTGCAGATTTGCTTGCCCACAGTTGCTGCTAGACGAGGCAGGGTGGCTTGAGTCCTTTTGTAGGTCTAGCCCCTCTGTGTTTCAGCTCCCCGTCTAGCTTTACCATGGGGATAACAATGTGTTCTGTGTCTGTCTTGCCTGTTCAGGTTGTAAGCCTGCTGGGAAAAGGACTGTACAGCAGTGCTGTAGCAAGGAAGTTTGGTGCCCAGGGCAAACCTGCAGTAGCACAAACAGATCTGACGGACACGTCTCTTCATGCTTGCCAAGACTGCACGCAGTGGTGGGAGCTGCCTTCCCCCCATCCCAGGGCTCTCCCAAATGAGCAGCTTGCGGCACTCTGCCCCGACCCAGCTGGGCAGTGTCTGTTGGTGCCCCTTCGCTTTGGTGCCCAGAGCATTTGCCCCACTTACCCCCCACACCTTGCTATGGCACTTCTGTACAGTATTTACCACCATGGGGCTCTGATCACAGCTGCAGCTTCAAGGTGCTCCTGTAACATCAATAAATATTAAACATGCTGCAGCTCCTGCAGTGAGAGCTGCCTTTGATGGAATATGAGTGCATGCACTAAGCAGCTTGCCAGCCCAAAGGGGTGGCCACTGTACTACCTCTGTCTGTGTGCCAGGGGAAATTATACATTAAAGACAAAAAGTTTTAAAAATAGGTAAAAACCATCTGATAGCAAAATTGAGGCAGCTCCAGGGCATTTTTCTTGTATGCAACTGCAGTGGAGGGGAATTAATAACACAATAAAGCCAGGCAGCAAGCAATAAATGTCATTCAAACTGACAGCTGTTCAATTTCAATAAACAATTACCATCTTGCATGCTGAAAGAGCAGAGCTAACATTCTCCCATTCTGAGGCCTGGCTGTGTGCAATGACTCTAATGCCACCATGAACTCTATAAATGCAGCTCATAACCTTTGCATAGCCCCTTATTTAGACTTTATCCACATCTCCGCCCTGCTTGCCCAAGAATTGTGTCAGCTGCTGTGACTTACGCACACTGCACTGCATGTGTGGGTTTGATCTGCAAACACTGAGTGTGTTAAGCTCTCTCTGTATCCTACAGGAGTTTTGTGCAAGAGGCACTTTTAGGATTGGGCTTGATGGATAAGGCAATTCACTGGGCTTGGAGTGGTGAACAGTAACAGCTGTCATATTTAAGACATGATGAGCATGAGACTAACTGTCACAAGGTCCCAGTTCTGCAATGCAGCGTTAGGATGCAGTGCCAGTTTGACACCTCTGTTGGCAACTGGCTGCACATAGGAAAAGCCTGTGCACAGCATGTGTGATGTCTCTTTGCTAACAGCTGGTTGAGAGGGAGGATAGAAGTCTACCACTGTTCTGTGCTACTGGCACTCTGCTTTTAATTACCATAATGGAAATCTAAAGCTCAGGTATAGCAAAGTTCAGGTTCCAGGGGCAGTCATGATGACCCTTGGGCACCATGCAGCCCTCACTGGGCTCTAGCTCTAGAGTGCCTGCCCCTTCTCACTCTCCTGCCATGCCTTGTTGTGTTTGCTTGATTGAAAGGCAGGCTACCTAAGGGTCCTAGAGTGAGCCCCAGTTCTTCTAGCCACCAGCCTGGCCCTCCTGGATCCTGCTGGTCTCTTTTCTTTTCTCTCAGGCTAAAAGGGTCCTTCTGATCCACCCGTGCCCTCCCACGGCACATGTAGCCTTAAGGCAGGGTGGGCAAAATATAGCCTGTGGGCCAGATCCAGCCCATCAACTGATTGGATCTGGCTTGTTGGTGGGGGCCTGCAAATTAATTGTATCTGGTCCACAGTACTCCACATGGGGCTGAGTCCTGCCTGCTCCTGCCCAGGGCAGGGAGTTCTCAATCTTAAAAATGGCAGGACTGGTGGTCCATGACACTTGAAGAGGTGGCTGACACTGCTGGCTCTGCCAGCCATACTCAGGAGCTCTGAGTGTCACCATTTTGCCTCCTTTCATTTTTTTTATCTCTTGATTTTCACTAAAACCCATGATGACTCTGCCCATTGAGGCCTGAAACTTTAGAGTTGATCCTATACAGCATTAAAAGTGATTGTAGAGCAATGAAACAGACAAATGCCACCAAGCTATGGGTAGGATCATGCAGGTTTGGCCAATATTTTCTTGCTAGTGATTTTCTTATAAGATGCTTGGTCAAAGCCTACTGTTGTGGTTCAGTGGTGGCTTCCTTGTCTGCCATGCAGGAGACCTAGGTTCAATTCATGAATGTGCATAACTACAACCATCAAGGCACTGAATGTCTGGACTTTGGCTTTTGGATGCTGCCTCAATGGCCCAAAGGGGGATGGAAGGACTTGGGCAGCCTCCATTCCTGCCTAGGCATGTATGTTGAAGGTCCTGGTGACCTCTCATGAATACCCCATGATCTAGAGCAGGGGTTGGCAACCTATGGCACATGTGCCGAACGTGGCATGTGGCATGGTTATTATTGGCATCCAGGCTGCTTCCTGCCCCAAGGGGCGGAAAGAGGCGTACCCAGATTGAGCAGCACGTGGCTGCCTGGGAACAGCCTGCGTTAGACTTGCCACCACTGGACCCCAGCCCCAGAACACTGACTGCAGCCAGGTAAGAGCTCCTGGCCAAAACCCTAGCCTGGCCCTGGCCCTGGCCCTGGCCCTGGACCAGGGGCTGTCCCCACCTCGATGGCCCTGGCCCCAACCCTGCACTACTGGCCAGCAGCCCCAGCTGGCACCACCACTGCACCAAGCTGGGGCCATCAGCAGCGTTGGGATGGGGCTGGAGCCATGGACCTGCATGGGCCCTGGCCCCATCCCAGTGCTACAGACGGCCTTGGCCTTGGCCATGTGCTGCTGGCAGGCCTGGCCTGCACTGCCACAGCCACTGGGCCAGCAGTGGGATGAGGCCAGGGCCCAGGCCCATGCACCTGCGCAGGCCCTGGCCCCATTTTGGAGCTGCCAGAAGGCCCAGCCACGTACTGCCGATGGGCCTGGCCCCGGTTGGCACTGCTGCTGCCCACCCCAGCCCAGCACCGCTGCTGAACTGGGACTGTCTGCAGTGCCAGGATGAGGCTGATGCCCAGTCCCATCTTGGCACTGCCAGTGGGCCAGGTCCCAGCCGGCACCTCCACTGCTGCTGCTGGGCCAGGGCCATTGGCAGTGCTGGAATGAAGCCAGGGCCCCATCCCAGTGTTGTGGGTGGGCCTGGCCCCAGCCATGTGCTGCCGGCAAGCCAGGTCCTGCCCAGCACCACCACCGCCTGCCCCAGCCCAGTGCCACCTGCAGTGCCAGGATGAAGCTGGGACCCAGGCCTGCGGACATGCATGGGCCCCAGCCCCATCTTGCCGCTGCAGATGGCTCTGGCCCCGGCCCCAGCCCCAGCCCCAGCCCCAGCCCCAGCCCCACCCAGCATCACCACCACTGCTGGTCCCAGCCACTGCCGGGTTGGGGCCGTGGACCCTGCAGGCCCCAGCACCATCCCGGCACTGCCAACCCTCCCAGCCCTGGCCATGTGCTGCTGCTGGTGGACCTCACCCCTCGCCGCTGGCCCCAGCCCAGTGCTGGTGTCGGGCCCGGGCCATCAGCAGTGTCAGGATGGGGCCATGGCTGGGGCCTGCGCAGGCCCCAGCACTGCAGACAGCCCCGGCAGTCAGCTTGGGCTGGGCTGGGCCCAGCCCAGGCCCCAGCCATGGTGGGGGTGCCAGATGCCAGCAGGCCTGGCCCCAGACCTCACCACCATCATGGGCCCCAGCACAGTGCCACTGCCAGATCGGGGTCTTTGGCAGCATCGGGATGGGGCCGGGGCCTGCATGGGGCCAGGGCTGCGGACCTGTGCGGGACCCAGCCTCATCCCAGTGCTGCTGAAAGCCCCAGCCACATGCTGCTGGTGGACCCTGGCCCTGAATGGGCCCAGCACCAGCCGGCACCATCACTGCCATGCCTCAGCCCAGTGGTGCTGCCAGCCCCATCCTGGAGCTAGCGACAGCCCGGCTGCAGCCCCAGCCCCGTGTTGCTGTGGGGCCCAGCCCGGTGCTGCCACCAGGCCCTGGCCCCAGCTCCAGCCCCATGCTGCCCACGGCCAGGCTCCAGCCCCAGTCCCCTGTTGCCTGAAAGCCCCAACCCCAGCTCCATGCTGCTGGCTGGCCCTGGCCCCACAGCCCCAGCCCTCGCTGTCTCGCTGCCAGTGGGCCCCAGCCCCACACTGCCCACGGCCCCAGCCCCAATGGGTGCAGAGCCCAGGGCTGGGAGACAACCAGGGCCAGGGTGGGGAGGCAGCAGTTCTTTGCAGCCTTCCAGCTGCAGCCGGCCCAGGTTCGTGGTAGCTGCTGATAGCCATGGAGCCTGGGCTGCTCCCAGCAGCTGGCTGGGAGGATGGAAGCCCTGCTGCAAGCATCCTGGGCTCCGTGGCTATCAGCAGCTACCCAGAACCTGTTTTTCTGGCATGTCAGCACTCGGGCACCTTCCAAGGTAGACATTGTGGGTTTTTCAGCACTCTAGCCAAAAAACATTGCCTACTCCTGATCTAGAAGGATCAGTGATTAAAGGCAGTGTAGAACTACAACTTCTGTTGAAGACATTCATGAGGCAACTGATAGGATGTGTATTTCCTCCCCCCCTCATCAACTTCACTACCACCATTATGTTTTAGTTTGGAGAGTTTATCTGCATGTTATGATTAATGGAGTAAAATAAAAACAACTGATATCACACTAGAAAAACTTTAAAAATCTCTTTCAAGGTAATCACCCCAGGTAATCATCCCAGTTTCTCTCCAGTGAGTTCTATTGAGTGTTTGTTTGTGATAGTATTTTAAAATTATGACAATGTTATATATCAGTTTTCCTACCAAGCAACAATGCCTGAATCCCCATGCAAAGCTAGAGTGAAAGTGTTTTGTGGACGGAGCAGTCCACAGGGGTCCCAGAGAACAGAAGTCTCCTTCCCAAAGCAGGAGAATGACAGAAGAACTGTTCCATTGAATTTGCATCCGATTATACCAGCACTGAGTGAGTTCCTTTGGGGAAACTCTTTGGCGCACAGCTTGTGTCCTAGGGTTTGTATCTAATGTTGAGATTTATTTTCCCTCAGAGAGCTTCAGGGTTGTACTGTACTTTCCAAATAAGGAGGCTGATTTCAGGTGGGCTGTATGGCTCTCTGATTTGCTTGCTGCAATTGGTTCTGCTTTGTAGGAAACTGCAAGTGTCCCTGAAGCATGTACCTCCCTGTCCTGCATTAGTTTACCAGGAAAAGTGTCAGACATACTGCCTAGTCCTTCCATAAGCAGCCCAGGACAGGTGAACTTTGTGGGTCCTGACATCAGCTCCAGCTGGAACCCTGCCTCCGTAACACCCGTGAGCGTGACCTCCAACACAGCACCCTGTGAAGTGTTTGCATGTCAGCACTGCTTGCAGATAAATTGAATGATGTGTGTCCAAGCCACCAAATATTCAGATAACCTCCAGCCCATTTCATTATACTCTTGCCTTTCTCCCACTCAGGGGTTCTTGCTCTTTTTCCCACTCTAGCAGGTGTTTGGTGGGCAGTGAGCAGATGCACGCTGTAGAACTGGCTGCTGCTCCTCCTCTGACTCACTGCAGATACCAGGCCACCTCAGATCTTGCAGCTTCAGTCCCAAAAAAATCCTGTCTTGAAGTTTGGAATCATAATATCCTTGTTCTCAGTAAACCACACAGGGGTGTCTAGGGACAGCATACTCCTTTCATTTCCACTGCTCCCACTTCCATCTGGCAGGTGGAAAAGTCTGTAAGGCTGCAGACTGTTCTAGCCCAGTTCTCTCCTTCTACTCCTTGCCTACCTCATGATGTTCAACTACCTGAATACAGCACCCAACATGCTGTTCAGCATGATGCTCTAGGTCCCAAAGCAATACACCGCCAAATCTCTCATTGCTGCCTCAAGCCACGTGCTACTTCCCACCATCTGCTTTCTGGACTTGGGAGAAGGTGGTTAATAAAGACAGTCAAAGACAACTTCAGAGGAAACAGCTCCAAATAAAATGTATGAACTAAAAATAGGAAACAGAATGAAGAGACAAGGAAACAGTAAGAGTCTGAGCTAGGACATGCTGTCTTCTGCTGAACAATCCCCACTTGCTCACAGGTGTCCCCTCTCAGCTTTTACCCTGTGGTGAAACAAACCTGCTAACTGCTGGATTGCTAGATCCTCCTACAGGTCTGGGACCACAGGGATCCCTTTGGCTGGAGACCTGCCTCACACCCCTGCCTATTGAATGTTGAGAGGAATGGCAAGGGCTGAGAAGTAGATCCAGGTGTGTATGGTCTTTTTGTGGAGGGAGGGGGTATTGGGTCAATTGGGTGTGTTTTGCAGCAGGAAGAACACTTTACTCTGTTTGGGAAAAGTTAGGTGGCAGGGGGTAAAGACTGAATGAGGAAAGTAAAAGAAATCTCTAAAACCTATTTGCCATTTTCCTCCAAATCTTTGGTCTCCTTCCTCTCCTGATGTTCCTTGTATAGTGTTACCCAACCCACTTGTCCTCTCCTCTCCCTCTCTGATAGTATGAAACAAAAGTTTGGAAAGGGTACAGGGATGGATGAGCTTCCCATCACATAAGAGGACAGGAACCAGGACATGCTCTATTCACTTCCCAACCACAGTGAGGTCAGATCCAGTCCCTTCTCTGTGTACAGATGTGACCCAATGACAATCCCACCCTCAGTGGACAGAGGTCTTGAGCACAATCAGAAACCATCCTAATTCCAAATGTATGCAGATGTATACAAAGTTATAATGGACTCTGTGTGGATTTGTTTGTCTTGCATTTTGCTTGATAACACTGGCAGGCAGGTGAAATGGAGCCAGCAGGTAAGATCAGTCCAGCTTGGAGACTTTCAAAGAAATTAAAAAAAAAGAAACTTTAATCCACATCAGAGACTCCCTAGAGGGCTTAGAAAACAGCATGTCACAAAGTGCTGCCGCTGCTAGAATTGTCATATTAAAACAGATTACATACCGAAAAGGGAAAGAAACAAAAACAGAGAGAAGGCAAAGTATCAAAGCATCCACACTAAAAATACTTGCCAAAACTCAAAACACATGAAAGAATATAATGTGTTTTCTGTACACCCCCCCCCAAACACCCCCCCCTTATGTGTATAGTCATTGACTTACAAGAGGCATTGCAAATAATACTTATTGTTGGTCCAGGTATTTCTAATATAAAGGCTCATTTGGTTATTTTTAACTTTCTCAGAGTTGCACCTCCTTTGCCTGAAGTTGTGAGCACCTGCTGTCAGTGAGGGAGTGTTAGAGGCAGGCACAAGAAACCCTGCAGAAGTTAATTAATGAAGCAGCCCAGCACCCAAAGGAAGTTGTTTTCTAACAACCCATAAGTCAGAGGTTGGCTCAGGCCCTGAAGCCTGAGATATGCTTCTTACTGGTCCAATGAAAACTGGATTAGATTTAATCTATTTATAAGGACTTTAAAATTGTGCATGTGCTTAAGAAAACATGCATATGAGATTATATTAAATGACAGACTGAAGTGCATGTGCCTAAAAAAAGGAATAGAAATCTCTGTTGAACACAAGCTGTCTCGAGAGTTTATTAGACAAAGATGCGTGTTCAATAAAGGAGATTGTTGCTTTTCACAGGTCATCAGTGGAAAGGTATGCGTTATGATTTATTCTAGTGAGAAAAGGCAGGGATCCTCAATGGAATGGGATAGCATGGTTGTTTTAGGCTCCTGACTTACTCGGTACAGCAATTGTACTGTGTGATCTAAATGAGGCTGATGTGAGCTAGCAGGCAGTAAATGAAGCAAAGGGCCTCAACTTAACCAATGGGAATGCACAAGAAATATTGAGTAATTGCCTTGTTCAGTGAGCATCCGCTGCCTTACACACAAATAAGGCAAGGATTCTTTGGACAAATGAGTATATAAGAATGTAAAAGATTTCCTCAGACCATACACCCACAGGAAGAAGTGCTGAGTTAAGGTTGCACAAGCAAGATTTATCATCTGTGTGCTTTACTTTGCAATTCCAGCAGTCTGTTCATGTGATTTTTATTGGTGGAATAGTGTACACAAAATAGTGTGTGTGCATCTTTATAACAGGACACTGCCAAAGATGTGAGAAAGTTCAAGGCCAAACAAACATTAGAATCAATAAGTAGGCTCTGCCTGTAAGCGGTAGCACACAGCCCAGGTGAATTTCAGCCTTTGGTGCCTTTCTATTTTTACTCCTTGAGGTCCTGATTCTCTTCTGCCTTACACACTTACACTTGTGCAAAAGGAAGGCCAAGTGGCCACACATGGCACCAAACCAGAAGAGCAGTTTTCTCCATCTACTTGACAACTGTCTTACATGGATATCAGGTACTACAGTAGGTGCAAGGCAGTGGAGAGCCAGGACTATAGGCTCTGTGTCTCTACTACCATGAAAATACTGAGATTTAGCTGTGCAGACTAAAACATGATGTATGGAAGATCCAGGTTAACTTCTTTAGACCTCCAAATAGATTTTCATCTAATGGAAGGTGCATCTCTTGCAGCATCTTAGGAACATGCCTAATAGCTCCTATAGGTTGTCATACACAGCAGTTATAGAATATCTTTAAAATCAACCCTTTCAGTTGCAATGGCAGACATTTCCTATGTCTAGATCTATTAAACTTGGACATTCTCCTTTTGTCTAATGTTACTTGAGGAGCGATGGAACACTGTGGCAGGCTCACACAAAAGTCTTCCTATAGGTAAGAAGAACTTAGTTTGTGGACTAGTTTTGCAAAAGAGGTGGTATAGGAGTCATGTGGTTGGAGTGATTTAAAACTGGACAAGTAGACAAAGAACACACAACAGGGAACAGTCTTGTCTTGACTGGGGGAAGTGGGGGTTTGGACCAAATGAACTAACAGATATTTCTTCATTTTTGATTTCTATCTATCAGATTCTGATATGGAAGAGGTAACTCATCATTCAGTTCTGCATGTTCCCATATGGCCTCAATTTATAAATGCCCAAGAAAGGCCTTAATCCCCTACTTGCCTTCCCCACACATCATGGTGTGGGCTGGTATTTATTCATTGCTCCCATACATAGGGTTTGTGGGCAGGAAGAGGGGGACCATATCGGCTTCAAGCCAATAACAGTACAGTTTCTCCAGGCTATATAAAGACAGAATCTTTTCCATTCCATTCCAACTGTAGAGCAATAGAATATATTTAACTAAAAAAAATCCACAGTATCAAAACATGACAAGTCACAATAAAATACTTTGCAATATAAATAGGCATACAAATATTTTTCTATCATCTTAACAGTTTGGCACTCTATGCAACCAGTTTGGACTCTTGCATACAAATGAAATAAAGACTGGCCATTGCATTGCAAGCCTGTGATGGTAACAAGGGGAAACCACATATATACAGGAGCATAGACACACACCCCTCTTGCATTCTGGGATATAAAACTTGATATACCAGATTGTAGGCAAAACAACACAGATACAATTGTTTTCTTGGTGCTTTTTGTGCTCAATCCAATTTCTGTTTGGAAGCAAAGAATTTGACCCTATCCATTCTTTGAATACCATTTGCCTGAAGAGAATACATGGAGGACCACTTTAGAAGCATGTGCTAATCTATGGTGACTGCATAAGCAGAGCACTGGACTCTGGGCCCCAAGAGGCCTTTTCTAGTCTTACTGACTGTATTTAGCAGATAGCTATTTTGTGTAATTCCCAAGCAATTCCAGTGAAGCTAACTGGCCCCATTTTGAGTGGATGCATGCACATGAGATGCTAAAAGCACAGTAGACTAATTCTACCTGCTTTACATCATGCATCATGGCGAAAGCCATGCTAATGCTCAGCACATTAGCGTATCACGCTACTGCACATTAGCACTAATGCACAGTAAAACTAGTCTAATGAGCATTAGTGTCATGTAAAAGATGTGTACTGGTGCTACTGCACAGTAGCGCCAATTACATTAAGTTAGTACCTGTTATTATAGCTACTTAACTTAATGCGCCATTAATGCATGTGTAAACTGCCCAATTACAAGCATACTACTACCATTGAGCTCACCCTGAATATCACCCTTACAGCTAAGGAAAGAATTTGGTCTGGTTATTTACTTTGGATTTACCTATGTTCATAACAATAGAATTTGGCCTTCTATGAAGATTGTTCCCATTATTTATTTGTTTGGGAGCAGAATCTGCAGTGAAAACCTTTCACTATTTTTATTGCAGAAAAAGGAAACACAGGTTCCCCTTCAACCTGTTCACAGGGACAGAGAATAGTGAATTTCAGCAGAGGCCTACCAAAAAGTCTGGAAGAACAAAAAGAAAATATCTGGCTCATAGATGGCTAGGTATGCAGTGAAGCTCATTAAAAACAATTTGATTTCAGTTTGTGCTAGCCAGATTCTGAAGCAAAGTGGTAACACATGGAGAGTGAGAATTCATGCCATGAACTCTGTTTGGAAAATGAACTGCAGAATTACCTGTATACACATGGTATGTTCACAAGCATAGAGAAAGGTAGACAGGCAAATTAACTGGAATATTGTATATGAGCTGGTGGGTATGTGAGAGAAAGAGAGAGAACTTGTGCACTGATTTCTTAGATTTTGCAATTGTGTTTTTCAAGTGACTGGATCCTATATGTCTGTAGGCTCTGATACTGGTGCTGTACATTCAGCAAAGATTCTCTTTTGGCTCAGATGGTAAAGGGTTGCATTTGTGGAACAGCAGCTCCTGAGTACTATCACTCACTGAAGTTTAGTGAGAATGGTGGAGTGGTACAGTATATCTTGATGATTGGGCGGTGGAGGCACATGCAGTTGTGTATTTGCTATAATACCCAAAATAAATATGGTGGAAATAGAATGTGAGGGGACAACACCATCTCTTTGCTCCTGGAAGAATGAATAGATTTACATGTAGATCTTCACGGCACTTCAGAAAAGGAAAATTGCATATACTTCATGTACTATAGAAGGCTGAGCACAGGAGTGATTTACAGCAGGACATAAAGGGTTTTTCTTAAAAGTCTGTGACAGGCAAGGCACAGAAGAAGAAGCAGGCAGTCTGGGGGGGCTTATGATGGTACAAACTGCAGCACATACTGATGGATCCTACATTTATAACAACTGCTATTATACATTTGTGGGCTGGATTCATAGACGTCCAGGCTGAAAACTTGGTTGTATCAGCCAGTGCTTGCCACCTCCTGTTCAGCAGTGAGAGTACTTTATGAGAGGGAAGCATGGAGTACTAAAATATCCTGTCTGGTGCAAGCATTTTACAGCAGACTAGGAGGTGGGCAGCAGGGGGCCTTGACCCCTGCAGACAGGATCAGGGTAAGCAGAGAGAATATGGACTTGGCAGTACTGCAGTGTGAAATGTTGTGCATGACATTTTTGAGGAAAAAAAGAACGGATTAAAAAAATATGTGTGAGATCTCAATATTGAAATATTTCAAATCTGTTTGAACAATATATTCCCATTGGCCCAAAATGAAGGGATTAAAAAAAATTGCTTCCAACCAGAATTATATTTCTTCCTCTCCCTTCTGAAATGGGTTGACAAATGATTTGTCTGTCTATTTTTGACCCAAGTCCAGCTATGGGTACTGCAGAACCATTTAACTGAAATCCTATTGAAATCTGTTGTAAAATATTATCCTGCAGCATTTTGGTGCAACCTTAAGCCTGCAAAGAGATGGTGATGCAAAAGAGACGAGTGCTGTTCTTTTTTTTTTAATCTAACTGCAAACTTTTATCTAAAACACATTCATATTTTTCAAAGGAAAAAATGACTCCTAGGTAGCCTTGGGATGTGCACACTAGAAATGTAGATCCAACAAATGGCTAAATGACAAAGAACAGTAAGGAAAAAAAATCTCAGGCTCCGATGGTACTGGAGCGTACTCTATGCTGGAAATAGGAAATTAAAAAATGAGGAATTCTGTGGCAGTACTAAAACTGTTCCTCTTGTCTAATCTGGATATGGGTAAAGTTAGACCAAGGTGCTAATAACATGAAGATTACAGGTTTGATCTCTGATTGGACTAGATGATCTCCTGAGGTACCTTCCAGCTTTACTTCTCTATAAAAAATGGTTTTGTCCACAAGGAGCTTGGCCTTGTGGGTAGGTAGGTAAGCTGTACAATACAGCATGGCAGGAGTTAATGCAGTGAAGCATTTGTAGTACTCCCACTGAAACAGGCAAACATGATCAAACCCACATTGCTCGCAGGCATGTTAGAGGAGGTGGTCTTTGCTGCTTTTCAGGAGGTATAAATGTTTAAACTTAGTATTTAAAGAAGTACTTTCTCTATGCGTTTCTTTCCAGTACAGGGCTTGAATCCTGGCCCAGTAGTTCCATTTTAATTTCAGAGTTGGCACAAGCTCCACTTCTGTAAGGGCACAAGCTTCTCCATTGTTCCTGGAACTGTGATGGGAGTCTAAAAGGGAGATAATGTGATGTACGCTCAGGGTGAAGTTACAGGTTACATTTAGATTATACAAAGGACACTTGAAGTGTGAGAGTCTGCACATGAAAGCTTGTGCTAAGTGCTCTCTGAGCCCCTCAAATTATGCCACTTCAGGCAAGGGTTAACTCTGGGCTGTGCTACCTAGCAATTTGCATCCTGGATACACTGCTCCCAGCCCTCTCCAGAACTCAAGAGCAGGGATAGAGCCCAGGTGCTCTGGCTCCCAGTCACCCCCTTGCTCATCAGCCCTCTACAGGCAACCCCTGCTTAACACTGTTTCACTTAGTGCTATTTCACTATAATGCTGGCTTGAAATTGATCCCAGATTTCACTTAGTGCTCAGTGAGTTTCATTATAGATGGTACAAGATAGTCCCCATAGGTAGGAAATAAATTTATTTCCTGAAATAAACTTATTTCCTACCTATGGGGACTTTTTACCATCTTGTACCATCTATACTTTTCCCAGAGCCTGACGAAGGGACTTTGATCCCAAAAGCTTGCAGAAAAGGGCAATTTTCTCGTGACTTTCCAGTTGGTCTAATAAAAGGTATCATTTTGGAATCAAGAGTTCCAGTTTTTTGTATGTCTTTTTGTCTCAGCCCAATACAGCTACCAAGTACACCCCTGATCCAAAAGGGAATGTTTTCCAGCTCTTTCCAATGGATTATATTTTTTTTTTTGGTGGGCGGGGAAAAGGGGGGTGTTGCTTTTTCTGTCCTGCTGTCTTCCTGGTTTTTAGACTCTTAGCTGCATCTGAAAGGAGGCAACATGGCTCCCTGGTCTAACAATCCTACACTGGTAGCCTGTCACTGCTGATCTCACAGGGGTTGCATGGTCGTCCCTTTTCTCTGTAGTCAAGTAGGTCAAAGTCTTAGCTCAGCACCCTCCTGAATGTGGGAAAGTTCAGATCTGGATGGTTAATGGTAGTACAGGGAAGTTGGAACCCTGTAACCCAGGGCAGGACTTGGCCTTCACAACAGCGACATGAGCACTGTACAGCAGGGGGGCGGCTGGGGTGCTGGTGGGAAGAAGGGTGCAGCTGAGAGAATTGATTTTGTCCCAGAACACATCAGTGGCAGAATTTAGGCTCTTCTGACTTCCAACACTGTAGTCAGATTGCCCTAATGAAACAGGGCACACATCCACTGCTTCAGCACTGTGCCCTGGCAGAAGCCCTGCCACGGGGCACACTTTGCCCACCCACACCTCGTGCGTGGTACCAACTCCAGAACTTGAAGCAATGCAGACACCTTAGAGCAGCCCTGAGCACCTGCCCAGCACCCCTGCCTCCCCTCCTTCCTCCAGGGTCCCTGTCCCAGTAACCCACACTCAGCAACACTCTCTTTGCCTCTAGGAGTTGGTGTGCTTGGACAGGAGTGACTGGGTGGGTCTGATTCAGCACTCACAGACATGACAGGGCAGGAGTGAACGACCAGTCCTACTCCCTCTTTAGAGCAGTCTGCATTTATTTTCTGGTGGGCAAGGAGGGCCACTGAGCTGGGCCAAGGACTTCAGTCCTGCAGCACAGTGTAGGAATGATCTCTTGTTAATTAAAATTAAGAAAACCAAATGTGACTGGCAAAAACAACTTCATCTTAAATATTTCATAACTTCTTGAGTGGTGAGTTGACCGCTTTTCTGCCCCCATCCATTTGATAAAACAGCCAGCAACTCAGGAGCAGAACTTACACGTAAATTATACATCCTGCAGCTTGTTTATACCATGCACAGTGCTCTCTATGCCAACATCACTAATGCAGTAAAAGCAGCCAACACAGTCCTAATTAAAACACTGTGGTCTCAGAAGATGTAAGGCACCCCTAAGAGTTCAGCATTGCCATAGCAACTATCCCGATTTTCCTGTCCTTGCTCCAAAACTCTGTATGTTTGACAAGAAAAAAATGAAAAGAAGGAACCCAGCCAAACCTCAGGAAAACAGCCAAGTTGCCTAAATCTTTTGCACTTTCATCAGGAGACTTTCTACAGCCTTGGGAACCCCACCCCATGGGCCTGTCAGAGTCACCCAGCAGCGGTGCTGGGGGAATCCATCAGCTGGACTGAGACTCTGGCACCTGATGTCATTCACAACAAACACACTTGTGTGTCATTGAATGTATTGTGGCATAGAGGGCTGTCCATTTAACCCTTGCAACACTGAGATTTTTCACGTTGCCAGCAAAATAAATCTTTAGGAGAACATACATTTTCATAAACTCCAACAGTAATGGCAGCATCAGGAGGCATTGTACAGTGGACTGCAGTCTTGACTTCCTCCTCATTCCTGACCTGGTTATAGTACTGAAAACCAAAGGGCTAGACTCCATACTAAGTTACACCCATGTACCCCAGCCAAATTCTTGAGGATTTTTTTGAATGAGGCTCATCTCTAGGTAGGAACCTGGATGAGATGCCACTCCATGTGACTGTAACACAAGCCTGGGGAGCTATGTTCCTGCCTGAGCAGCTAACTCACAGTCTGCCTTTAAGTAGGCCACTGCTCTGGTCTGCACCTCAGGTATCTCAGCCATACAACAGGGATAACTGTCCTCCTGGAGCTCATGGGTTACTGTGAGGCATAAGATTTGTGAAATTCTGTGCACTGAAGGAGTTGCACAAGTGCCAAGTAGTACTGTAGTAAAGTGCTGAGCTGTGCACATTTGGTTATCTTGTCTATTTGTTATAAATTACTGGGAATAGTTAGGTAATGTCCCTGTCCCAATCAACAGCCCTTTGGGTAATTAGTCTGAGAGTAACAGCAGTTACATTCATGGTGGTGTCAGATGGTGTGTGGCATCATTTCTGGTGTGATTCAGCACTGATGAGTTGGTATGTCATTTGAAAATGCTGCTGTTGAGGAACTTTCTATTTGGCAGAGTGACTTAGCCACCTCTCCAGCTCAGACTGTTGTGTAATGATAACAACAGCTAGCTTTCTTTGCTAACTGTTCGCAGCACAGTTAAGGAACAGCAGTGACTGATACCTCTCATGGAAGAAACCCGCTTTACTGCTGTCTGCACCAGGTGGGTTTTAACTCTCCAGAGTTGGTGGGGGGGGTTTCTAATCTTTCTTCCTCCAAAAATTTGAAGGTAAAATTATCCTGTTTGCTTCACACTGCAGGAAATGGTGCAGTGTATTTCAACAAAGCTACATTTCAATAAAAGAGATTTATCTTTGCTGCATGTTCAGCCTAGCAGTGTGGTTCAATATTTAAGGCATCAGTCTAAGAACAAAGGAGACCTAGTTTCTGTTCCTAATTCTGCTTTACAACTTTAGTTAAATAATTTAATCTCATTGTGCCTCAGGGTCACATCCGTAAAATGGGTCCCCATGTCTGTGAAGTACTCTAGTGCAGCATTTCTCAACCAAAAGTGGGTCACAAGAATATATGAAAGGGTTGCTAACGAACTTTAAAAATGGATTCTCCTTTAAGAGAAAAACATGGGAAACTATGGGCTTTCCTTTGCAGGCTATCAGAGTTCCAGCTCAGGAACCAGATCTCTGAGTCTGCCCTTTCCCAGGAGGATTTAGTGAGGCAAATTGTGTACAGGCACATTGGTACATGGATTACATGTGTTAAGATACCTGCACCCCCACCCCCTGCCCCACACACTGCGGGGCTGAGGCCTGAGGGCAGTGGGTCAGGAGTGAGGGGCACTGAGTTGGGACTGGCCATCGATGTTTACAAATGGGTCCTGGTACAAAAAAGGTTGAGAACCAGTGCATTAACATGAGCAGTATGTGTCAGGACACAGGAAGAGCTAGCTCAGAGCCAACTGGATTGATCTTTTGCAAATGCGGTGTTGTTTCATTTCTTCCTGTGTGAGCAGTCCCTATTGTCACTTCTCTTTCTAAACGTGGTCCTCTTGGGAGGGTAGAGCCAACCTAAACATGTTTGTCTGCCCTCCCAGATGCCATACAGACATAATGGGACATTTTTAGTGGGTCTGCTTCATTTTCCTAAGGGAATGTTGCATTGACATGTGCATGTAGAGATATTTCCAGCTCAGTTCTCAGACATCATGCAGTGTTTACATGTACCGATAAGCATATGCATGAAACATAACAAGCCAGCTGAAAGTTGAGCATAATGTTTGTATAAATACGTTGTTGGCATTATGTGTGTGAGTCCCGGGAGAAAGTCTCTATTGCCCTCACTGGGCATGTCTACATATTCATTAATGTGTTGTGGTTACTGTGTATTAAGTTTAGTACCTACAATAACACTGGCATTAGCACTACTGCACAGTAGCACTGGTGCACCCCTTTTAAATGACGCTAATGTACAGTAGACTAACTCTCCTGTGCATTAGCACAATAGCAGTTTTTGCCATGATGTGCTAATGCACAATTGAATTAACCTACTGCACATTTAGCATTGCATGTAGATGCTCCCCTATGTGACAGTGAGGCCTCTGAGCTCAAGCTAAAATTCACTGGGTTTAACTGCAAAATGCCTATAATATTTAACTGAAAATCTCTGGGCTCCCACTCTCCCCCACTACCTCCCTTGTCAGACAGAGCCTGAATCTATTAACCATGTGGGCAATTTGTTGATTGCAAAGCTAATCTGTTTTACCTGGTGTATTATCTGGAGGGCTTGGACCAACTGAGGTGGGATGGAAAGCGGTTTATATTTATGCCGGCAAACCCACATAATTTTGGTTGGTATTTTTTTAAAGCCAACTGCTCTTGCTGCCACTTAAGTCCTTATGAACAGAGATGGGAACTTACATTATTCCTGTGTCCTGAGCTTTGGGGAAACACTTTTTTTATAACCAAAATGGACTGTTATCTCCCCTGGCTGAGGTCTAATGAATGTACTTCAGAGTTTATGCTTTAAATCCAAATAAACAAAGTGAACTACTGAAACACACTTTGGAGGAGGAGACTATATGGGTGATGTGAGTAGAGAGGGAAGAGGAAACCCTGGCTCCTCAGAAGACTAAAGAAACATTTAAAAGGTTCAGATTGAATCACAGAATCATAGAGAAGCAGAGCTGGAAGCAGAGCTCCAAAGGTTTTCTAGTCCAGACTCCTGCATAAGGTTGGGTCATCCCTATCAACACCATCCTAAACAAATCTTTTATGTAACTTATTAACAAAACTGCAGCGTCAACCCTGACACAACCAAAAGACATAACACCCTCCCCTAATCAGCCACAAGTAAGGCAGGGGGACCACAATGGCCAATGTCTTGGTGCTGCAAAAGTTGTTAAAATACAGTAGAGAGATCCAAGGAAGAGGGCATTTGGCTGAAGACCAGTTGCACAAATTATAGCAGGGAAGAGAGTGCTTGGATTAAGATACCTGCTTAGTATGCCACTGCTAAAGGGAGCGCACACTCCTGCCCATGCTTCCTGGGGTGATTTTTAGACTCTGCATCAGGGGTTGGCAACCTAGATCTACAAAGTGATTTTATCCCACTCTCCAAACAAGTTGGTGCAAGAACAGACCATGTAGTGGCCACCTCCCTTACCTGCCACCCCCAGCCCAAGGAGGACCAAGTTGTGTTAATTCAGCCTGCTCTTACTGAAAGGTTGCCAGCCCCCTGCACTACACTACAAAATGCAGGGAACCCATGACTGTTCATAGCAAGTCTAACCTGCAGTCTATCTAGCTATGTCTTTGTGTTTGCTGCGCACTGCCTTTTTAAACCTTGAAGAAGCCTGCTATCTACATGGCCAGGCTGCCATTTTGTATTCCATCCACTACAGGCTATCACAGACAAGAGGCACATCCGTGGTGTGCTCCCTCACTGATAACTGTTCTCTTTGCAGCAAAGTCTGTTCTAACTAAAAGTATGGGTTTGCTTTCAATGTCTGAAAGATGTAATACAATTTGAATGCAAGCAATTATCAGGAAGGGGCAGCTAGACTGAAAGCTCTTGGGAGATGGGATGCTTTCCTCTAGCCCCTTCCCCACTACCTTTCCACTGAAGACATGAAGGTGCGTGCATGCATGTGTGTGTGTGAGAGAGAGAGAGACAGGAAGAGAGTGAGTTAGTGACAGAGTCTTACAGATTGATGCATGTCCACCATATTTTGGTGCACCTCCATTAAGGCTATGGGGTTATTTTAATTAATTTGCTAAAAAGACTAATTCTCCCTGGGTGAGAATGGCAGCATCATTGTGCACCATGCCCTTGAACGGCCTGTCTTGTCTCTCCAGAGCGGAAAGTAACCTGGCCAACACAGTTCCATGCATTTCTTACAATGCACTCACCATGAGCGTGATATGCAGAAGTGCTGAATCCTCACAGCACCTCTGAAAATCAAGCCATGTAGCCTCTTGCGAATTCCATCCCGGTGTGCATAACTAAAGGGCCTGGGGAAAGAAGTTCTCTTCTTTAGCCAACACACAGACACAGCACAGGCAGTACTGCAAGCTTCACTGTACTAATGGTCTCTTGACTGGGACTGCTAACATGATGCCCAATGAATGCCATCTGTTGTAGATGTCTTTGAAATCCAGGCACTTGCCCATGGGGGAGTGGACCAAGACTGCCCCCTCTTTCAGCCACAAGACACACAGTATAATAATTTCCAAAATACAATGATATTTATCAGCAAGTCTCTTTCAGCGGCAGGGGCTGGGGCTGGGGCAGGTGCAGGAGGGCCATTTTATTCCCTGTAAATTCCAGGTTCAGCCAGAAGCTATAGACAGCACATAACCTCCCCCAGCCCACCCCCAGCACAAAGCACGGATCACACGATTGAGTACCAGTCCTTTGCAAGTATCAGTCTGGCACTGGCTGGTAGTAGATTCTGCATCTTCTGGCTTTCAGCAGGTAGGAGGGCAGGATGTATTCCCAGCCTGAGTCCCCTTAGCAGTTAAGTATGATTTACAGCAAGCAAAATCTCAGGACATCTGCAATGACAGCGCTTCGGTGAGCATCATAAACACACACACACACAGCAGGAAAAAGGCTGAGTTGCACCCCTTTGCTACCACAAAGCAGTCAAGAAAGAGCTCTCAGGAAACAAGGTACCATTCAGCTTTTGCTTTTACATACTGTACAAAGATCTATAAATAGCTCCTTGGCATTGATATTCACAGCTGGGTTCCTTCAATGGTGAATTATAAAGGAGGCAAAATGTCTCCAGCTGCTTCCCAACCTGCAGATGAAGAAAGCAGAGTCCCCAGCTACCAGATCTCTTGTCCCGGCAGCCTGCCCAAGTGCCCTCTTCCTCGGCGACGTCTCACTCTAGCAATGCTCTCCTCCCTCCTCCGGATCGGTTGCCCATCATGACACGTTGCCTGTGCCAGTCCTAACCTGCGCCGCGTTTTGCTTCACCGCCGGTTCTAAAAGGGATCAGTGCAGGTCCCCATCTGTTGCTCTGCACCGCCGCTCCGCTGAACAGACAGACGTGTTGGTAAAAAAAAGAAAAGGAAAAAGAAAAACGAAAATGAAAAAGGTCCTTGTGCCCACAGCTGCCAAACGAAACCTGGAAACCTCTTGTCGTGTTCCTCAGAACACGCTTGTCCCAGCCATTACAGCTGCTGTGGGATCCCCTGTTCCTTGTAGCCTGTGAGGGGGAGGGAAGGGAACACGATTAAAATGTTTTGTGGTTCAAAGCCTTGGCAAGCTTTACACAAGCGCTAAGTCCTGAGCCTGCCCTGCTTCACAGCAGCTTCTGAGATAGGCCTTGATGGCCATCATGTTGGCCAGATGAGAGTACTTGGCTTAAGAGTATGCACACAAGAGATGTGCTGATGTGACCCATTTGGAGGTGATGCAAATACTGACCGATGTGATTCCCAAGTTCTGCCCCGAAATTGGAAGTGGCTTGACCTGAATTGTTGCTCCTGCAGCTATGGTTGCATTAAGGAGGGCTGGGAGGCACAGTTTGTTGTATGCACAGCTAGCTGTAGGGCAAAAGCATGGTGTGGAGCAGCAGCTGTGATTCCCTTCTGTGGTGCTCTAAGAGCACTATGGTTGAAGACAGGGCCTGAAGACCCATTCAGACTCCTGTCCTGCCAAGCTAAACTCTCCTTTTGCTATGTGTTTTAGGCTCCTTCTAGTCCTCCCTTAAAATCCACCTCTGTTATGACTTCTACAGAAACTCTTGGCAATGATTAGGTGTGCTGGCAGCGCTGTTTATTGGAACGATCGTCATCATCTCTCTGTTACCTTGGGCTTTCTCATCTGTTTGTGGTAGCTGCCAGCAACTGCTCATGATAAATGCAGACTTTACACTCTTTGGGACAGGCCCTGTCTTATATTTTTATGACTGTAGAGCAGCAGCCAGCAACCTTTTACTGGTGGAGTCTAGCTTAGGTCCTAGGCAAACCAGTTAACTAGGATGCAGTTGCCACTGCTGGCACCTGGCTCAGCACAGGCAGCTTCCAGTCGCCTGACTGAGATGCTTGCTGCTCATCCACTACTGCTTCCCAGTGGCTCTATGGGCTGGGCTGTCTGTTGCCAACCTTTGCTGCAGAGTGTCTTGTATAGTGGGGCCCTGACAGGGGCATCTGGGAGCTATAGGTAATGCTGAAGATGATTTTTTGGATGACTGGTTCATTGGCTAAAAAAAAGTACACAGTTTGGAGGCCCTTAAAATCATTTGTGAATACAGACTGAATTTGGCAAAGTGTTTCTGTGACAAAACAAAGAATAAGGACATTTTGGAAGAGTCAAGCTGCCAGGAAGCCATCAAGCCAGGAAATCAGTTCCTCGCCCAGTTCTGAACCTAAGTGGTCAGAATGGCACCTCTTTCACTGCACAAGCCACGGTGCTTGGGGAAAGCAAATGTCAGCACCCTGCCCGCCTCATGGAAGCTCACTGAAAGAGGGAGCAACCCTCAGAGCAGCAACCTTTGGATCTTTAAAACAGATTTCCCAGTGGCAAACTCACTGGTTGTTCACGAAGGGATCACAGAAGTGGGTCTATACATGAGGAATCAGCCTTCCCCAAATTTTGTTTTGAGTTTGGAAATGGAACCCACTTAGCTGAACCCATGTAGTTTTGAGTGGTTTTCATCCAAAGTCACAGATCAAGCCAGGCTTGGCTAAATCTTGGCTTCCAGCAGCTCACTGAAAGCTCTGTGAACTTCTGCTTTCTTTCTAGGAAGCCTGTATCAAGTGCAGGCTTTGGAAGGAAGCCAGGTGAACATCCCCAGTGTTTACAATGAAGGGTTTGCACAGCTCTAATTTTCAAACAGTGACTCTCTCAGCAGGTTTTCCCTTTGAGATAATGAATATCATCCAGAGCACAGTTGGACTTCTCCATCCCATGTTTCAGGAGCCACATGCCTTATGCAGTATAGAGCACAGTTTACATCTGGGGGGCATCAATTTCTCTGGTGTTTGACAGGCCTTTTTTTCTTTTTTGGTCTTGTTAGTTTTCCCTGCACCACCACACCTACAGTACCGATTGAAGGATGTGCAGCAGCAGGTCAGCCTGGACAGGTTGGGGTGCTGCAGAAGTGTGCAAGATAGATTAAATGTCTGCGGTGTTCTCAGTGCTGGCTGCTTGCACACTAAGAGCTTTCTGTAAATGCTAACTTTCCTGTTTGAATTATTGTGTGCATATATATACGAAGGATGAGGACACAGAATTAAGCGGAATGCAAGCCTCTATTACCCCCAGGGTGTTCCAGCAATTGCTCTTTCCAGACAATGCTGGATGGCATAAAAGCTTCAGTGGCAACTTCATGTGGGAGGCTACCAAAAATTTTATATTTTCTCTCATTTAAATTTAACAGCATCAGTTTAACTTGTTTTTGTTAAACTCCACATTAGTTAAATTAATGTAACCCTTTGTGCAGATGCTTATATATTTGTTGGAAATAGTTAATCATTTCAACATGCACCTCTAAACTTACATGTGGCAAAGTAAGGTAATAGAAAACCTGATCTGTACGGGCATGTGTAATTGGTGTAATGATCTCATTTAAGAAACAAAGTTTGCTATGTTTCAGTAGAAACAATTATACCAGTAAAAGCTGGCAACTAGATGTGGTCAACAGCATAAATGAGCTTGTTATTCCTCTTCTCATACAGGAGTAGCTAGCCTGGAATGCAGCATCTTGACATCAGTATAACTCCTGGGTTTTAGTACTTTGAGCAGATTAATATAGTTAAAACAGTACAGTTTTCTAGTACTGACGGCCCTTAGTTAGGGCTAATTCAATCTGAGCGTGTCCACCCACAGAACTGCATCAATTTAATTCTATCAGTTTAACGTTGCACCTTTAGGTAAACTGAAGTTATTTTGCATGTAGGCCAGAACCCAGGAACTAAGCCACACATGGGACCATCCTCTTGGGTGATTTGGAGATGCCTGCATACACACATGTACACACACGCACATACACGTACACGGAGACAAATTTTGGCAGAAAGTGAAAGCTTATTGAGGCAAGAGGTCTGTACCTGCGGCAAAGGGACATTGGCTTCAGTGGGAGTTTGTCTGAGGAGGTAAGTCAGAATTTTGCCCAGTGGAAGTTAACAGGCATATTAGAAACAAAACTTACCTTGTGAAACTTTGATGATGGACAAAAGGAAGCAAAGGAAACATGAAAGAAAGAGAGAGGGAAAAATATAACTGTAAAGGGACTATTCAAAACATATAAAGAACCAGAAAAGAATGAGTAAATTGAGGCTGCAGAGTAAACAGAGAACAGCTGCTCTACAATTAAACATTCACACAGATCTAAACATTTCTGCGACTTTATGTCTGTATTTATCTAAAATACATTTTAAGTAGCTGATTTTAGTTGGGGATTTGGGGGGGAGGTAGGGGGATCCCCAGCTGCTTGAACATGACTGGACCTGTGCTGTAGAGTTGGGAATGGCACTTCATAAACCACAAGGTTATCTGACAAACCTAGGGCAGTAACACAGTGAAAGCGTGTTGTGTTGGCTGAAGAGAACTGTTGAACTGAGGGCATCAGGAAGCAGAACACTATCCTTGCAGGAAGATGCATAGTGTGAAAGACTGGAAAAGACAACTCCTGGGTTCTTCTGCCATTTTGGCTACTGATTTACTTGGTGCCCAAGTTAATTCTTGACCTCCCTGTGCCTCAGTTTGCCCATTTTGTACAAATGGGACTTAGACTAGAAGAAATGGGGTGGGACTAGATGACCTCTGAGGGCCTTTGTAACTTGGTGATCCTAAGATAGCGCCTAGCACTTGGTTAAAATGATCAAAGTCGGGTTATCGTCAATGTTGGTAAAATACTTTAGGGACCTTGTAGTAGTGTTAGAGTGATGTTGCAGCTGTGACAGTCCGGGAAATACGTGAGAGGCAAGGATTTGTGTGGGAAGTAGACTCTACTGGCCTAACTGCATGGTTATAGCAGACTTGGACAAGGTTTCAAATGCAGGGCACTCTTCTTCAGGTTTCCCTCAGGTTTTAATCTTTCACTGCGCCTGCTTTCTCCTCAGACCTGAGGAAGAATGCCCTGCATTTCAAAAGCTTGTCTAAGTCTGTCCCAATTAGGCAGTTGGGCCAGTAAAGGATACCGTCCACAAAAATCCTTAAGAACCTTATGTTACCGTAGCATCAGTCAGGACTGATTACGAGATCTCAGAAAGGACTACTTCCACACGCTGTCCTTTGGTTGGTAAACCTTAGAAAAATAACTATAGGTCATCCTCAACATTTATCTCCTCCCAGGAAGGCTTGTTTAGTCAGATAACTGGCCTCTGTTTTTCTATTGTGGATCTCAGAAACACCCTCCTTGTCTTAGCTTTGCTTTGACAGGATGGAAAAAAGACTTTCTAAAGTCCCCTATTACGCCCAAATACAATAGCTAGGTAATTCTTCAGTGTGGTTAGTGGGCTCTGAGCACTATAATTAGTAGAGGAGTGATGAGTGGACAGCAGGATTACAGGTATTTCCTTATTACCTGTTGGGAGTAAGCCCTTGAGAATCAGATTGCCCTCACCTATGCAGCCTGCTACAAAATAGCAGCGAGAGCCCCACAGCAGCAGGAACATCAAGCATTCCTTATATTAGGCAACATTACCGTATTTATTCACATATCACATGCACCTGGATAAGTTGTGTACCTTGTTTTGGGCAAACAGAATGAAGAAAAACATATTGTTCTTTGACAAAAGAGGTGGGGAGCAGCCAGAGACTTGCTTGCCATTGCAGGGGCTGCAGGTGCCAGCTGGGCAGAGCAGAAGCAGAGTCCTGTCATCAGCCTGGCTCCTTCCCCCAGTTAAGATGCTGCTACTGCAACAACAATGTTAAACCTGTCACAGCTGTAGCCTAACCAAAGGCAGACCAACACCTTTAACAAAAGCTTAATTAAGTAGTGGCTGTGAGGGGGTTAAGTCTGTAGCTGTTGGTTGCACAGCAGGAAGAGGAAGGGATGAGGGTGAGGAATCCTGCTCTAGCCCCAGCCCCATGCAACCCAAGCCTTCAACCCTGGTGAAAATCAATCTTCTTGTTTAAGACACACACCCCAGTTTTCCATTGCTCATCTTTTCAGGGAAGGTGGATGTGGTATGTGAACAAATAAGGTATTCTTGGCCCAGCCACATATGTTTCAAGTGGAGGATAAGAGGCTGAGTGAGAGCCTCATGACAAAGGGCTTGGTAGGGCCTTTTTGCTGTGGAAGCTTGTCCAGTGGGGTCTGGGGGAAACCCAAGAGCTCAGTTCACACAAAGATTTAGGGGTGCATCTGCTGTGTCGCCTCTACTGCTGTCATTGCACAGGCACCCCCTAGCACAGATTCAGCAGGTGATAAGAGGGATTTCTTTCCCCTGCAAGTGTAGCTAGGGCTCTTCTGCAAATGATGTAACTTAAGCTGATGCAAACACTCTACTGTTGGCATAACAGCTTCCATATCAGGGGGTTTGCTGGCATAGTTATGTCAGTTTGCCATGGCCAGCTAACAGTTTCATTTCACTGTAGGTCTGTACAATCTCCTCATGAATACAACAGATGCACAAAGACTTTAGCTCATAAACACAGCTCGGCAGCTAGCCACATTTAAAGCAAGAAGTGGGACAAAAAGAGATGTGGTAGGGAGGTATGAAGAAAAGGAAAGACAGAATCAATAAGGTTATCGAAGTGTTCCCTTCAAGCCCAGCAAACTCTTTTTGCTCTTACAGCCCAAGTAAACCAGAGGGCCGTTGCAAAAGTCACAAGGCAGGTGAGAGAAAAATACCTGCTTAGTATCTAATGAGGTGAGCTGGCAATTCATTTGAATTAAGAAAGAGACGGTGGAAAGTGTCACTTAAATGTGAAATTAGCAGTGATTATAAAACTGAGTGCAATTGATGCTGCTGCTTTGATAAAGGGCAGCAGAAAAAACACAAAAGCATCCTCTAAGCTGTCCTTGTTAAACTGGTTCACCCAATGCTCTCTCCCGTCCACTGGTTTTACAAAACCAGGCAGTGTTAGAACTTGCTACAGGTTCTAGCCCTAGGTCCCAGACTGAAGGTCAGTCTGTCATGGTGTTACACAGAGGAACTTTGCAAAGCAGGCCCAACAACACAGCTCTATCCTCTAGGTCTAGGAATTCATGTGCAGGCAGTTCTGCAAGGTTTCCCACCCTGGTTCCTACTGCAGAAGCAGGATATTGGTACTTGTAAATATCTAAAGTCTCTGCAACTATACAGCTATTTAAGTACAACGCTCTCAGATAAGGCAGACAGTCAAATGCTCTTCTAATTCCTTCTGTAGCTAAGTGTCGTGAGAATAAACTACGTAATCCTTCCCTGGAATAAGACTATGACCCCTCTAGTGCCTTGTCATCACACTGCATTCTAGCAACCTAAATTTGTTACATCTGTACTGGCATCCAAAGCTGAAATATCAGTCACCAGTCAGGAGTGAAATGCATTGGCTATGTGATATGGTAGCTCAGGATCAGAATTGCAGACAAAGTCACAGTTCAAGATACAAATTACCATCATACAACTTAAGTCTGTCTAGTACATATGTATAATAATGCTTGCACTTATCCAATAAAACTGGCACTAGTTCATCACATAAAACCCAAAAGCAAAGTGCTTGGTCCGGAACAAGGACCCCGGGACCCCCTATATTCTCGTCTCACTTCACTGCTGGCCCTTCTTGTTTTGAAACGTGTTATAGTTTCTGAGGCCTTTAGACCTCCACTATCTGATAGCGGATAGTGACTATCACACAATCCATGTACATGTTATCCATCTGTAGTCCTTACGGAGCTAGGCAATTTAGTGTGAGGAAAAACAGACTAAATCTGGGTGCAATTTTTCTAACAAAACATTTTTCTTTTTCCTAAAAAAATAAAAATGCAGATTCTAATTGACTAGACTATTTTACAAATGTGTGGTGGTTTTGGCAAATTGCTTTAGTTCACCCGCCCCTATAAATGTGAAACATTTCATTTTCACTGTTTTTTTTAACAATACATTTTGATTTTTTTCTATTCAAACCCATGCTTCAGTTTGAACTTCAGTTTTATTTTAACAATTAAAATAAAAAAACAAAACAGAACATTTCATTTCAGGTTAAATAACATGTTTCATTCAACCTATTCTATTTTTACTTCTTGAGTTTTAAAATTAGTTGTTTTTTTTTATAATCAGCCCCAAACAAAACACATTTTGATTTTTTATACTGCAAGTGAGCTGGAAAAAGAATCATTTATTTGCACAACTAAAAAAAGGGACATTCCCATAAAAAAAGCCCATAAGAAGATCTCACAAGCCCCAGCTTGTCATACTGTCACTGGTTATTATTCTATATTTTACAGTGGAAAATACAGTTTGCTTCTAGCTTCCTTCACCCTCCTCATTCACTTGCTGAATTCTGCTGTTATGTTCTGGCACCCCTTAGCCAAACCTAATCACATGCCACCTCCTGCCTGGCAGATGTATGCTGTTCTCTGAGATAGTATCTGCCAGATCTTGAATTCACCAACAGAAGCTAAATTGGCAATCGGAGCAACTTGTAACAGATGCTGGAGAATTAATAAGAGCCTCCTGATACCCAGCCTTTCTGCCTAGTGCCTAGATGATGGGCACTATACCAGCCATGCACCAGTGAGACTAGAAAGACAAATCCCCAACTTCAGGCAGGTATGCTGGTCTGAATTGATACTTTCTTGCCTTCAGCAAATCTGGAATTGTCACTAGACCAATTCAGCCCTGAATGTGGCCAGCAAAGGAATGATACGTAGATAATAATCTTTATTAAATTACACAGAAAGCAGGCAGGATCTCAAGTTATATATAGGAATCACTTCACCCATCCCTGAAACATAATCATCTCTCAGGTGGAAAGTGGCATCTGTTTAATAGCTCATTGTTGTGTGATAGTAAGCCTTTTGGGGAATAGATTATCTTTGTGTGTGTACAGTGCCAAGCACCCTGGGGCCCTGAGCCTCACAGAGGCCTTATGTATTACTGCTCTATAAATGCTACATATTAATTATTGGCTATGCCATTAATTAAGCTGGAAGCTGTAGTTGGTATAGAACACAGTATGCTGTTTTGTAAGTGGCATGTTTGGAGATCTGGGATGTGCTTCCTATTTTTTTTTCCTGGGAAAACTTTAAGGAACTGGTTTTGATCTAGGAAACCTTTAGTGACCAAGCAAGTGAAAATATCTCTCATCCCTTGTCATATTGTGCTTGATCTGGCCAGCAGTGAAAAATGGGCTGGGGCACCTCAAATAAAAAGGGAGGGAGCTAATGGTAGAATGTTTTCCAGGAATGGCCTTCAACTTTAAAGATGGTGTTAACTAAGTGGGAAGATACAACTGGGCTGCTACGGAAGATCTGGGCCATAGAGGGGCTTTGTCTGACCTGCAGTGGGTCCCTTGGTCCTGCCTGGCCTAGGCACTGCCTGCCCATGGCACGTCCTGCCACCTCCTGGGCACACAGTGGGGCTGGGTTGGCTCTGCAGCTGGACCACCTTTCTAGGCAGCCCAGGCAGCAGCAGCTCCATGGTACTAGCGGGGACCCACGCACACAGCCCCAACCCGGCCTGCCCCTGTGCCTGCTCTGCACTCACCCACCCAGGCTCAGCAGTGGCAACAGTGGCAGTTGCCAGGCAGAAACTACTCCTTGGTGTGGGGGAAAAGCAGCCCTTCCCCCTTGCTACTGCCGGGTTCTTCCTGCTGCAGCTGCCCAGAGCCCATGCTGGGCTGCCCTGCATCTGCTCTGCACTGCCACCGCTGCCTGGCTGGGCAGCCTGGAGGCAGTGGTGACAGTGGTGGAGACTCAGAGTAGCCCAGCTCAGGCTCTGGGTGGCTGCAGCAGGAATGGTTGGCAGCAGCAAGTGAGAGGGGCCATTTTTCCCCCATGCCAAGCAGCAGTTTCTGTCTGGCAGCTACCAGTGCTGCTGCTGCTGAGCCTGGGCAAGTCTGGAGCAGGCACTGGGTGGGTCAAGTTGGGGCTGTTTGCATGGGTCCCTGCTATATCACAGGGCTGGGGCCAGCAGTAGCGGTAGCCGGAAGGAGCTGCTGCCACCTGGACTGCCTAGAAAGGCAGTTCAGCTGCAGAGTAGCCCCAGCCCAGCTGTGTATACAGGGGGTGGCAGGATGCGGCATGGGTGGGCGTTGTGGAGCAGGCTGTGTTGGGGCTGTGCACGCAGGTTCTGGCTGAACTGCTCCTGCCAGGGTGAGTCCAGAGCAGGTGTGGGACGGGGTTACAGCTGTGTGCTGTTGGCGGTGGCAGGGAGTTGCCACAGGGCGTGTGGGCTCTGGGCTGTTGCGGGGTTGGGGCAGGTGCTGACTGGCTCAGGGGGGTGCACATGGGGGGCTCCCATGCACACCCCATCATACCCTCAAACCCTCCCTCACAAATCCCACAACCACACCCTCCACTACACACAATCACACATCCCACAAACACTGCACTCATCCCACATTGTTCCCCACGGCCCTCCCCATTTGCAGCCCCCCCACACACTCCCATGTGCATTTGGGGGGAGCCCTGCTTACTGTTAAGCGCACACACCCCACCACACACACAGCCACACCTCTCACACACCCCTAGCCACCCTCCCCCTTCATGCACCCCACAGCCTCCCACAAACCCCATACCCACCCACACATTCCCACAAACACCACTCCCAAAAAAACTCCATACCCACCCACACACATTCACACATACTTCCATACCCTCCCTCATACCCCACATCCATATACACACCCCCACAGCCCGCCACAAACCCTATATCCACCCATCCACCCCTCCACATCCCCACAATATACAAGAGTAAGACTTCATTTTGAGCTATTATGCAATCACCTCTATATACATGACATAAACACACACAAATCAGGACAAAAATATTTCAAAAAACACATTAATAGCTGTTGTTATGGATTTTTGATTTTTAATGTATAATTTGGGTTTTTTTCCAGTTACAAGATGGCAAACCCTTTCCCAAAAGCAGTACTTCTGGGGGTAAGGGGAGGGACTTCTGGTGGCAAAGATCAGGAATTAGGGTGCAGGACTTCCGATCTCAAGATGGCAACCAGGGGCAGCATATCCATCAAGGGGTAGGGCTACCCTTGGGGCCCTCCACAGCTCACCAAAACTCATTAAGCAACCCACCAACCAAAATAATTGCCCGCCTCTGCTCAAACCCAAACCGCTGCAACATTAGGCAAGGAGGCACTGGAAAGCAATAGCAGGATTGAGCAGTGTGAGGTAACTGCTTAGTACTACCACTTCCCTAGTGGCCTCATTAATTTAAAAAAAGCATATGAAATTTTTAGTCATTGTGGCTGTGTAGAAAACTTTCCAGGTGTGAATTAGTATGCTATGGTCTTACTTAGCCTTCACGGAGAGTGAAATGAGAGCTCAGAACCATTCCTGGTGATCACAACACAGCTGGTTCTGAAGCATAATAACAATTTACTGGTTAACTTTGCACAGTTTGGGGCTGACAGCTTTAGCAGCAGCATGCAACTGTTTCTGGGGCTGTGAACAGCTTGATGTTCTGGGAGGGAGCTGAGGAGAGGTAGAACTAATCTCCCTGTGGTACGGCGGAGGTACCTCTTCTGTATCATTTCACTTTGTTGTTCAGAAAAAGCTACCTGGTGCAGTTCCCACTTTCCTTGTTTCAATTGCTGAGTTCTGGTAGGTGCAGGGGCCACATCTGAGTTCAAACAATACAGCCGGAAATGAATGGGGTGGGGAAGGGGGAAGTATCATACACTACTTACTAGCAAGAATGACCATGTCCATCCCCCAAAATATACTCATGATCCAGCCAACCATCACGATAGCCGTCAGGATCTGAATGAGAGCTGCAGCAATGTTCAACCAGAAGACACAGCACATGTGTCTGTCAGGGAGGTCAGTCCGGGCTCCGCACAGCACTGTGAAGGCAGACACAAATGTTCCTGTGGGGAGAACAGTAAAAACCCAGTGAAGGCAATGGTGCTGAAACAGCAGAGCTGGGATGTTAGTCTTCTCTGACAAAGGGAAGCTACATCCAAAGTCCGTCGCTTTTAAACTCCTATTTCATAGCCTTCTTCTGTTTGTGGCTGCAGTTACAGAAATGCTAAAAACATGCAACTTTTGGCAAAATGTACCCTGGTGCCCAAAGATCTCAGGAGATGCTGATACCTTCAGAGAAACAAAGGCCAGGGTAAGGTAAGGTCGCACCTGGAGATCAGCTAAGTCTAGGAAGCTAAAGCCCAGCTGGAATAGCCCAGGTTTCATGGCTGTTTGGCATCCTCTGGGCTTGAAGGATTCAAAACACAGGGGTCTCTGGTATGGCAGGAAGCTAGCTGCCAGCATTGCCTTTGGCAAGGCAGCTTGGCTTCCTTTCACAGTGCTCTGGCTTTGCTTCCCCAATATCAGCTTTCAGGAAGTTATCTGGTGCCTTAACTGTACTCAGAATAACCCTGGGCTATCCTGCATTTAATGTCCAGACAATACGGTGGTGACTGCTACAGAAGTGCATGCATTACAAATTCAGTAATAAAAAAAATCAGGAACCAAGTTATATTGAATTTAAAATTCCAGCCTTGCTTTGTTATTGCTTTAAAATAAGCAAAGCTGACACAGGGCACTCATTTTAGTGGGCTGAATCGCCACCTCCTTCTGGCCCTAAGAGAACCCCCAGCACACACAGAGATGTTCTCAGTGACTCCTGCAAAACTAAACCATTAACTGTATAGCATCACCAAGATGGAAAGTTTCTGCTTTCAGGATGGAACTTGTTGCCAAAGATAATGTCTCCCATCCCTATGAAATTCTGCAAAAGTCCAATGGCATTCTCTGTGTTCTGCATTGACTTCTCAGCTAGAGCTACCAGCAGAGTTTCTTTTTTACATTCCCAATACCTGAGACAGACATGACTGTAAAAGCAGAATGGGACCCTGGTTCAACTACTGTTTCTAAATCCAATTCCAAGAAAATAATCACTGTGATCCACATACTCTCTGGTAAATACCACTGTGTCACTGGTTCACGCTTGAGTAAGTACTGTATTTCTCAGAGAGCTCCAAGGACTCTGAGTCTAGTCCTTACAGCTGTGATGGCTTAATCCAGCTCCCACTGAAGTCAAGGTGGGGGTTTGCCATGGGAACAGGGCCAAAATCTTGAAAGGTCCAGTGCAGTACTTCTCAAAACTTGGGGTGGGGAACATACTTCTTCTTAACTGTATTATAGGATATGTACCCTTCTAGTTCCATGTCATGGATAACAGTGACACTTTCTGCTACGGTAACCACACTACAATCTTGCCAGTGACCCAAAAGATACTGTGCAGTTCCTATTTTTTCCTTTTCCTCCATCTGTATTTCCTCTTTCCCCATGTTCTGCTTTCCCTTTCCTTCTTCATCATGAGTACCTGCTGGGACTTTGCTGCGTATCTATATGCATACCCTGTTTTGAGAATTAGTAGTCCTGTAGTTCAAGTAGAGGCCCAAGAGTCAACAAATCTAAGATCTTTTCTCAACTCCATCACAGACTTGTGTGAATTTGGACTTATGTCTTAAGGCCAAATCCTGTACTGATATAAAACAGTAAGAGCGTATGTACTGTCTCTTTAAGAAAGATTATGACTCAGCCATGGCCTGGGCTCAGTTCAGTTGGGGTCAAAGGGATTTTGGCAGATGTAGTCCTCAGAGGACCCTTGATAATTTAGAATATTACAAGGCCCCTTGGGAAAGAGTGTGAGAGCATAAGGAAAGAGAAAAGGGCTGGAATAAAGTTCTCCATTAACGGAGCTGCATAGGAAGGGGCTGTGAGCAAACTTAAGGAGACAGTTGCACCAAGTGCAGAAGGAGACTGCATATGAAGGAGTAGAGCCTCAGAAGGAAACAGAGTGCCAGCTTTGTGTTGTGGGGCCCACGGCTGGAGCTTTCAGAGAGGATGGGAAGCCCCTGTCATTTGCCAGAATCACAAAGGCCAACTACACTGCTTAGTCCAGGGAAGGTGAAGGAAGCAGGTGGCTTGGGAGGATAATTGGTTATTTCAGCCATGTTTTAATGGGGAGTGAAAAGTGTGGCTGGACCAGAGAGAAAGTAGCATGAACATCCTCAGTCTGCTGAAGTCAAGTCATGCCTGCTATTGAAAAACCTAGAACTGTTAGGAGTCAAGTGAGAGCCAGGCAGGGCTGCAGGAGTATCCCTGCATCAAGTGAGCCGAAGGACTTTTGTGTCCTGGAAAATCCAAGGGATCATTTGTGGTCTTCCGGCTTCTCTATTTACCCTTCAAGATGACCTTCTGGCTGGGTGAAAGGGCCACCTTGTACTCCAGGAAAACTGGAACCCTGTGTTACTGTGCCACAACAAGGAGACAGCGAACCACAGGGGAAACTACAAGACCAACACATCCAGTGCCAGAAACGTAAGGATTTGTTACTACATCCTCTTATGATGACACTGGGTCCAACAATAATGTAGCAGGTGCGACTCAGGGCATGAAGTGCCATGTTCTGCTTTTAGTGCCTCAGCTTCTGCACGGGTGAGAACAAATACAGAGTGTAGGCGATCAGTGCGGTTATTCTTTCCAATCTTTAACTTCTTCACCCGCTTAAAACCTTTGGCAGGCTGGGGCAGAGTTATATGGAGCTGTTGGTTTACACAGTGCTTAATTTATATCTGTGGAGGCAGGAAGCTGCTCCCAAAGAAAAGCTTCCACTTTTCTAAATAGGAGCAATCCCTCATATAAGTATTAATGGCAAATACATTAATATTTCATAGCACTCTCAAGTCTTCACAGAGAGTTAGTAGGAGACAGTATTATTAGTTGCACAAGGCTTGATCAGGAGGGTTTGGGCCATTTCCCTGCTTAAATTGCCAGCTGTTTTCTGCTGTGAGAAATCTCTGAGATGCCTTTAATTAACCAGGCCATGCCCACTTCTTGCCTAACACCTTTGCAAATGACTTAGCAGGCAGTTTTCTAATCACCAGAAAGACATAAGGAGGGGAAAATAGTATGTTACTATTAAAAAGTGTGGCTCCACAAAGAGTGTGCACAAGAAATGAGGTGCTAATGAGGTATTGTACCTCCACACAAGGCTTCCCAGGACTGAGCAGCACAGCTAACTGCTCAGTTGCTCTAACAAAGAATAAGAGACTAAATCAGCAGTCAGTGCAGAGTGATTCTGAGTTGCTGTCCCAGCACTTGGTTCAGGTTGGGCAAAATTTTAAAAACTTGTTCATATTCCTTAATACACAACAGGTGAAGGTTTACATGGCACAGGCTGCTTTCTTGTACCATTTCTCTCCCTGTTACTATAAAGTGGGTAATCCCGAAAGCATGTTTTTTCACTGTTTTGTCTAATGCTAAATTTTTTAAAGAATGAGATCTTTTCAGTTTCCTGTTGGAAGCTTTTCCACAGTTTGATAGTAGAAAGATTTCTTTTTTCCTGGATTTGCCATGTTGGATGAACATGCTTAGTTCATTAAGTCTAGTATCCTGCTTCCATCAGTAGTCAGTACCTGATCACTGAGAGGTTGACAAGCTGTCTGCTGACCTAAATCATTGTGCAATAATGTAAAAGGGCAGAAGAAAATAATTTCCTGATACCTACAACATGAGTTGCTGTCCTGGCTACTCAGTTATCCCTCTAAACATGGGTATCAACACATGAGACTGTCACGAAACTCTCAACAGTGCTTTCTTGAATCCTAATGTTGTGTATTACACTTTACATCAGACATATATTACACTTTGCATCTTTGGGTGTATTTACATGTGCAATTTAGCATGTAGCAATAAACACTGGTGCAGTTTGCACTGGAATTTATTGTACCTGCGACTAGCACTTGAGCTGGGGTGGAGAATCCCTTGCTGGTAGGGGGCCAGCCTGTCTGCCCAGCGCTGCTCCACCCCAGCTCAATGTGCTGTAGAGGGGGTGGCTGGGACACAAGGGTGCTATAGTGTGGGGCTAGCCAGCCCTCCTGCCCCAGCCAGCCCTTTCACTGTCTACTTGTATGTTTTGTCAAACGTAACTACTCTGCTGTAGCATAGTACTTGTCCCAGACTACTATCAGGGGAGTTGATTAGTTTACTGCAGCTTAATATCACCGCACATGTAGACAATGATGCTTTACTGTGGAACTAACTAGTCTACTCAGTAAATCATGTGTGTAAATGCGCCATTTAGATGCCAATATCAGCAAAATAGAGAGTAATGCATAGTCCAGAAGACTATTCTACCCTTCAGGAAAAGGAGACTGTGGCACACATGACCCCTCCCATACCTATTCCTTTGAATGAATATTTGGCCATAAAAGTGCTGTATAGTTATGTCTGTTCAATGTCCATGCGAGTTGGCCCCAAGCTGTTAAAGCAGTTAAGCCAAAAGAGGAGTGATTAATCTCCTTGGTTACAAACTCAAAATGCTCTGTTGGACTGCAGGCCACATCCTTTTTAGCAAATGAGACTCTTCCAATCATTTAGACTGGGGGAAGAAGCCATTCAAATTACATTTTGCAGGAAACCTTGGCCTACAGAGAGAGGTCCTCTAGTCCAAACGTACACTGGCAGGGAGATGGATTAGCTGGTTTCATCCGTCTCTTGCTTCCGTGAGTCCTAGGGAGAGGGAGAGGAAGCAAAAGAGAACAAGAGGGAGAACTAAAAAGCTAGAGAAAGATGACAGAGGGAGGCTGCAGCCTATTTTTAATCTCAGAACCTGCTACAAACACTAATTCCAACTGCTTTCTAATACTCCAAATTCTGCTAAAGCCCCCACTTCTTTTCTTGCTGCTGACTTGAACTGATTTCATACTCCCACCTTTTTTTTCTGCATCTTGAAGTTGGGAGTAGAGAAGCAGTTTAGAGGCATTGTAAAGAAATTGAGTGGGTGGGAGCTGCTGAAGCAGTAGGAAGCAACCCCATGCTGGAACAATGTGGAGAGAGGGAGATGGTACTCTTCTCCCACATGAGAAATCCCCTCAAGGTTTTATCCTCCTACTGTTCAGCCTCCAATATACAGGGTATTACATGCGGAGCAGCAGATGTCTGAAGCTGAGTTTCATCTCTTTAGTTAACTGCTTCATTGCTCCTTCATGCATGTCAAGGCATAGGATATGTTTCTACTGCTTCTGTGGTATGATCAGAAGCACTGGTGTTAAGCATGCCATGCTCACTTGCTTCTGTTCCACACACTCCTTGGCAAAAATGAGGCAGTGCAGCAGCCTAAGAGAAACCTAAAATAAGTATTCCCAAGAGGGCCAAAGAGTAGTTCAGGGCAGGTTGCTCAGGGCACTTCAAGGTGAAGGCTCAGATCAAGTGTAGGATCTGCAGTGCCACTCCTTGGGTCAAGATAGAAAAAAAATCTTGCTGACAGCCCAGAATAACCAAAACCTCCTTGAGGTGAAGGGGGCAAGGAGGGGGTTTATTTTCCCCTCTCTCCCCTCTGGTCCCAGGGGACTCCAGCTAGTGTCTGCCAGGCTGTGGTGTAGCAGCCCCTGTCAGGCATTTCTCCCCACCTCACCTGGAGCAGTGGAGGGAGAGGGAGGGCATGGTCAGCCACCTCCAGCACATGGGGATAGAGGAGGGTTTAATTTCCACTCCCCTTTGTCCCACCCACACAGAGCTAGCCTGGGTCAGGTTAGCCTAACCTGTGTAGGCTGAACCAATTTGCAAATGAACAGACATTCCCTTTTGAATCAGGAAATGCAGGCAGATGCCTGCAGTGGCTCAGGTCAGAAGCCGGATGGCACTAGAGCAGCCCTTGGCTGCAGGGAAGCTGTGCTGGGGGGTGGGAGGGGAAGGCCATGGCCAGCCCCAGCAGTAGCCTCAAGTAAACTGGCCAGGGAGAAGGTTTAATTCTCCCTTCCCTGTCCCATCGGCACAGACCTGAGCCGGGGTCTGCCTGGGACTCCCCCCTCACTGCTGCAGAGGCAGGAACATGGCCGGACACCAGCCAGCATGGCCCCCTGAGGCAAAGGGGGCAAGGGGAGGTTTATTTTCCACTCTGCCCCTGGGGGACTGTAGCCAGGGTCTGCCAGCCCTGACAGCTGCCTCTGCCATTTGCTCCTTGTGTAGGGCAAGAGGTGGAATAAACCTCCTCCCAGCCCCCTTCACTGGACACTGGAAGGAAGGAGGAAATAAACCCTCTCCCTACCCCTTCACCTAAGAAGGCCATGCTGGCTGGCCTATGGCCATGCCCCACCCCTGCCGCTGCTGCCCCATCATGGTGTCCTGGAGTGCAAGCCTCTTCCTGGTGGCGGGGGCTGCACTGTGGGCAGGAGCAGGGTGGGCAGAGCTACCACAGACTGAGGTAAATGGTGGCAGTGCACTTGGAGGAGCTTAGGGGGCTATGGTCACCACTTTAAGCCCTGGTGCTGCTGCTTGCCCCATGCAATTTGTGGCAGCTCTGCCTGCCCTGCTCCTGCCCGCAGTGCAGCCCTACGAGGAAGAGGCTTGTGCTCCTGGGACACTATGACAGGGGCTACTGCCCAATCAGGGTTACACCACTTCAGCAGCAGGGGTGGGGGCATGGCCAGATGCCATCCTGGTATAGCCTCCTTAAGGTGAAGGGGACAGGGAGGGGGTTAATTCTTCCCTCCATCCCCTCTTCCCCCCCACTCCCACCCCGGGGACCACAGCCGGGGTTTGCTTGGCTGCAGGTAAGCCATGGAGGCAGCAGCCAGAGCTGGCAAGCCCCAGCTGCAGTCCTGAAGGGGGACAGCATCTGGCCATGTCCCATGCAGCGGTGGGACAGTGGAGGGGAACCCAAAGGCACTGCACAGCCCTGTGTACCAGGCATGGGCTGCTACCCCTACGGCTTCACTGCCACTGCCATCTGCTTGCCTGGCACGGGTGGCACCTACCAGTACAGCCAGGGTGGGCAACCCTGATGGTGACGGCAACAGCACTACCACTGGGGAAGTCACAGGGGTAGCACCTGGTACACAGGGCTGTGCTTTACCCCTGCCACCAGCTGGAGCCTGAATGTCTGTCCCTAGCCTTTCTGTGTTAATCATGTGAATTCCTAAAGTGGAGCATGGGGTAGAACTACCAGAGACAAATGGGAGGAGGAGTTCAGTAGAGTGACTGGATGGACAGGTAAATCCTCCATGGCTTTAACGATGGGAGCCCTAAAATTTGATTATTAATTCAATTTGTGCTTTGTGTCCCTATACGGTAGCTGGTCAGTTATGCCACCTGCTCATGAATAAATCCTTCAGTTCAAGGGAAAGCAGCTTATGATT